>NC_081413.1:739778996-740092496 GCF_030272615.1 Cryptomeria japonica
AGAATTGGGTTTGTGAAATAGGTTTAAGACCTTTGGTACTGAGCTTAACCGAAACTGTACTCAAGCATAGGAGATGCTATTCTTATAGTTCATTCTTCTTCCGGATTGTAGTATAGATTTATTTTGTAGTCAGTGAGGCTTCCTTTTGTGATGAGCAATGTGCTCTAGGTTTTTGGCCTTCCTACATGTGTAGGCCCCTCTTATTGTAATCACATACTTACTGCAGAAGTATTATCTAATTGAGGGTAGGCTTCCCACCATGGTTTTTTTGTTTACCGGGTTTTCCACATACAAATCTTGGTGTTATCTTTTGTGGATGGTTGGTAAATGTTCTGTTGTTATATTTTTATTCCAATATTTGGTTTATGTATTCTGGTAATAAGGTTTTAATGATTAAAGTTCTATAATCCACTGATAACTAATTCACCGCCCCCCTCCCCCCCACTCTCAGTTGTCCTCCAGTTATCTAAGCTATCTAACATAGTATTCTCTAGGAAGTGTGCCTTCGTACATGTGCAAGCCCCTCTTGTAATATTTATTCATTTGGCCAGTGGATAGATATTGTGGGTCACCATTCCCATCCTGATTTTTCCTCTTTGAGGTTTTCCATGTATAAATATCTATGTTATGGTGTTGATTCATGTGGTTGCATTAATATTACTTGTTGTTACTTTCTTTTGTGCATACCGATTAATAATTAGATTTGTTAATAAGGTTAAAAATATTATAATTGGTAGAAAACTGATTCACCCCCCCTCTTAGTGTTCTTGGATTACAATATTTGGTATCAGAACTTGGTGCCTCAAAATAAGTGTAATAACTTGAGGAAGATCCTGAATCCGAAATCCATGGAGATGAGTCTATAGAAGGAACTTGAAGTAGCACTTGAAGACTATGATGCTGAAAGGTTGAAGAAATTGAAGCTGGAAGATGAGTTGAATTATACAAAGGAATTCATCCTTACCTTGCAAGAGAGGTTATCATCTGCTCAAGCTAAAAGGAAGAAACTCTTACAAAATCTGGATGATGAAGAGAAGAATACCCTTAAGGAACTATGTCAGAAGTCGAGTTAGGAGAATAATGTCATAAAGAATAAAATGCAAGCCATGACCATGAGGATATCCAAGGATATTGAAGACTGAAAGAAAAATGAAGAAAACCTTGCTATATCTCTGAAAGACAGATCTGAGGAATGCATTAGGCTAGCGCATGAGAGTGATGTTTTAAGAAATGAATTGGTGCAATCACAGAACAATGAGCAAGAGTTGGAAATAATGCTGACAGTCCTAAGAAGTGATTTGGATGTTGCAAATGAATACAAAGAAAAGTTCAGGGTCGTTTATGCAAAGCTTGATGAATTACTGAAGGATCAAAGAGACACTGGAGACACTAGAGGTCTTCGATTGGAGCATGGAGAAAGCTCCGGTACTGCAAATCAGGGGAATCCACCAGACAACTGGAATCATAAATCACCGGTAAGGCAACCCAATGCACATAAATTTAATGGTAGATGCTTTGTTTGTAATAAGTTTGGTCATAGAGAAATTCAATGCAGGAATAGAGAAATCATAGTAATAATGTAGTTCTTGGTGAATGTTCAAATTGTAAAAAGTATGGTCATAGGACAAAATATTGTAGAATGAATGTGAGATGTCATGCATGTGGAAATTTTGGACATATGAATAATCAATGTAGGTCAAGGAATGATCAAGGAATCAACAAGGCAATTCAAAAGAACAATGTTACTTGCTATGCATACAACAAAATAGAACATATTGCTAAATATTGCAGAAGCAGGAATACACTAGAAAGGAATGACACATCCAACAAGAAGGGAAAGAAAAAGGTTGATGAAATCCAGCAAGCCCATGCTAAATAGTGGGTTAGAAAGTCTGATGATCAATCGACAGAGGCAAATTCCCCGGTTACTCAACCGATAGAGAAAAATGTGTTAGACAGTTCAAATAACCAGAAGACAACTCAGAGAGGGGGGGGGGAATTAGGTGTCATCAGATTACCAGAACCTTAAGCAATTAAAACTTTAATACCGGAACCCAAAATATCAATACTAAAATGCATCCAAATACTGAAATAGAATATAGACCAATTAAGCATAAACGACAATCAAAGAATAAATACCATCCACATGACACAAAGATTTGTGTGTGGAAAACCCGATAAAGGGAAAAACCATGGTGGGAAGCCTACCCATAGTTAGATAATATTTCTATAGTAAGTATTTGATTAAAATTGAGGGGCCTACATTTGTTGGAAGGCCAACAACCTAGATCACATTGCTCATCACAAAAGGAGTCTCATTAATCCAGACAACAATCCAGAGGAAAGAATGAATTGCAAAGGTAGCATCTCCTATGCCTGAATACAGTTTTAGTTAAACTCAATACCAAAAGACTAAATCCTCTTACATAAACCCAACTCGATCACCAATGATCAACCAAATCCTCTGCCTAAATGATTATTACATTATTTACACATACACATTCTCAGATATATGATATACAATGAGATCTTACATCATATATATACAAACCCTCAACCACAAACAATAAGGTTGGCCACCAAATAATAAATAAATTACATAATTTCAAAACAAGTTGGCCAAAGACCAAACAAATAATATCTAATCCATAAGACATCCTAGAAACACATAGAGAAGTCTGATCCACATGTTACATTAAGCCAGTCCATTACCAAGATAACACCACGACCCAATACAGGTCCACACATGATAAAGCAATGATCCCAATCAACTAAGTCTCAAACATGATCACCATCAGCATCCTGAATCTCCACTAGAAGCCACACCAACACCACTTATGCATAACATAAAAGATCTTCAACAAATCTCTGTTGGTGAAACCCTCGTCAAAACAACAAACCAAGCTTACTGGTATACAGGATAGCATCCGGTCACTAGATCAAAACCAACTGACTGAACATGAATCTGAGTAGCATGAATAAGCCAATTCCATAACCCCAACATACAGAAGCATACTGGATCATCATGATCTAAACTAAATAGAAACCAAACATCTTACTAGGACCAGAAGGATATCGGTAAAGCAAAAAAAACAACTAGTGTTGACATCAATGACAAAAAATCAATGCAACACATAATCAATTCCTCTAAATGGCCAATAGAATATTTCTCTGGCAAGAAAATCATCTAGTAACTAAGGCATTAGCCTTAGGGGGAGGCAAATTAATGACAGATTTTGCATTGCCCCCGATAGAGGTCTAAAAGCTTGTTTAGTATCTTGGTGAAGTCAGTTTGGAGGATAACCGGAGCTGAGATAATGGATTTTGAATCCGGTATGATATGCCAACATGCACTAATGTTAATAAGAAATTAGGGTTTCCTAGATTAAAAGGGAAAAGTTGCTTCATTTCTGATCACACAACACTCAGAGTAAAGCATAAAGAGTTTAAGGTGATCAAGGCGATTAAGTGCATTTTCCAGCTATTTCCAATATGTTTTGAGCCGATTTTCAAAGGTTTTCACTGGCTTAGGTTGAGAGGTATTTTATCTATTTTCAAGCTATTTTTATGAAATCAAAATGGCTTCTGGATCTACTCCCGCTCTAGCATATGTGCCTACCTAGTGCAAGGGCACTTAGCAATTTTTGTTGAGTTTGTTTCTAGGATGTTGGAATCATATTTTAGTTTTGTAATAAGGCCAAGAGGCCATTAAGTGTGTGCTCAAATGATTGTAATGGCCCTAAGAGTCTTTGTTTGGCCAATGTTGGCATGTGAGCTCTAAGGGTGCTAGGTCGAGCACTTAATAGGATAAGTTTTTTATGGGTTAATGTAGGTTGGTTGATGTGTTTTCAATTTGCTAAGGTCATATGAGTCATTTGAAAGTGACCAAGTTTGGGTTTGAGCAAAGTTGCTCACCTATGAAACAAACTGTAAAAGTTGCAAAATTTGCTCATAGCAATTTTGCAACATTTTCATACACCAACGGTTAGTTGGTTATGAGCGTATGTAACTACTCCAAGGCTATTATAAGGCTCAGAAAGACCGATGATAATTGGTTGTTGTTGTGGTTGAAGATTTGAAGCAAATAAACTAATTTGGTATGTTCTTTGCAAGTTTGTAAGGCTTATATAGATTGACACGTCCAAGACAAGGACATGAATTGTTAGACTAGTGTCTTACCTTCATTTTGTTTTTGATTTGGAGTCTTGAAGTCTTGTAGTTTGTTAAACTGGTGTATTACCTTCATTTTGTTTTTGATTTGGGCACTTAGCAATTTTGGTTGAGTTTGTTTCTAGGATGTTGGAATCATGTTTTAGTTTTGTAATAAGACCAAGAGGCCATTAAGTGTGTGCTCAAATGATTTTAAGGAAGGACTCTAAGAGTCTTTGATTGGCCAATGTTGGCATGTGAGCTCTTAAGAGTGCCAGGTAGAGCACTTAATAGGATAAGTTGTTTTTGGGTTAATGTAGGTTGGTTGATGTGTTTTGAATTTGTTAAGGTCATATGAGTCATTTGAAAGTGACCAAGTTTGGGTTTGAGCAAATTTTCTCACCTATGTAACAAACTACAAAAGTTGCTCATAGCAACTTTGCAACATTTTCATACACCAATGATTAATTGGTTGTCACAGTTGGTTATGAGCGTGTGTAATTATTCCAAGGCCAGTATAAGGCTTGGAAAGACCAATGATAATTAGTTGTTGTTGTGGTTGAATATTTGAAGCAAATGAACTAATTTGGTTTCCTATTTGGTGTTTTTTCCTGAGTTACCATTTGTTCTTTGCAAGTTTGTATGACCTGTATAGATTGACACATCCAAGATAGGGACATGGATTGTTAGACTAGTGTCTTACCTTCATTTTTTTTGATTTGGAGTCTTGAAGTGTTGTAGTTTGTGAATAAACTTCATTTTATTGCAGGCAGGTTCAAGAGCTCTAAAAACCAAGGGTTTGAGAGCAAAATGGCTCCAACCTAATGTTCCATGGTGGATATCCTCTTTGAAACCTTATGGAATGCTAGGTTGTAATGTATTCTATGTTTTATTTCTGGTTTTGAGACAGGGGAAGTTAAAACAAATTTGCCACCATACCCTAGGCTTGGCATGTTGAGCTGGCAAGCATTCAGAATCATGGATAATAGGCCCTAATTGGGTGAATCCGGTGGGTGGAGGTGAAGTATGATTTGATTGGAATACCATGTGGAGATACATACATTCAATCAACATCAATTCACAAAGGCAATCAAACCGGTGAAGGAGTTTTGACCAATCCCTACTTTCTAGGCCTAGGAAGGGGCAATTAGGCCTAATTAACCGGTAAGGGTTAGATATGTTAATGACAAAACCCACCTCCAGTTTTGAGATATTGTATATAAACCCCAAAAAAATTTCTAGAATTTAAAATATTTCATAGGGTTGTTAAGGAAGTTTAGTAGATAAATGCAGAATACCTCGTCAACAGGGCTACTATAATTAGGTCTCCAGTTAGGCCTAAAAGTATAGTTTGTTTGTAAAACACCAAACCAGTAAGTGTCAAAGCTCTTGAATAAGGAATAGGGCTAGGACTCATTCCAAAATCATCCATCCTAATGTGTGTAGTTTGGGGAATGAATATCCTATGGTAGAGGGGTTGAACTCTCTGGTTGAGTGTGAAAGGGAGTGGGAAAAAAAGGTCTCCTAACCAAGAAAAGGGAACTCACAAAACAACAAGTGCTTATCCTAGCCTAAGGAAATTGGGAAGGTCAGAGAGGGTAAGTATTGTAGACCCTTGGAGGGTGTGAGGTGTAGAATCATTGGATGGTTCTTGTGTAGCTTGGAGGAGATACCTAGACAAGGTAGCACAAACTGGTGAGAGACAACTCAGTCTACATCAGATTGGTATTAGAGCCAATTGATTGAATAAAGTAGCGTATGTTAGACCTAGAGGTAGAGTCAAAAGCCAGAAGCATGCCACCAAAGGAAATGAGCCAAGAGGTTATCAGGAAGTTGGTCCAAGACATGCTTAGTGAAGCCCGGGAGCAAGAAACCAATAAAGGCAAGGGCAAGGTCACTAAATGGGGTTATGAAACCAATGATGAAGATCCAAATGTGATAGGAGTCATAACAGAAAAGAAGGAGTTGGACAAAGATCAATAGATCTTCTTGGATTCCCTCAAGTCACTCAATAAAGATAAAATAGAAGGTTTACCTATCTACAATGGAAGCCTAAATGGAGAAGAGTTATTGGACTAGATAGAAGCCTTGAACAATCATTTTGAATACAAGGAAGTTGTAGAAGAAAAGAGGGTCAATCTAGCCAAGTCAAGATTGAAGGGATCAACCCTAGTATGGTGGAACATGATGCAAGATGAAAGAGAACAAACCGGGAAGAAGAAGATCACCTCTTGGGAGAGAATAAAGATCATGATTAAAACTCAATTCCTAGCTATAGATTATGAGGTGCAGATGCACAAGAAGTTGCAAAATTTGAAACAAAGAGAAACAGATGTGAGTACTTATACAAAGGAGTTAAAAAAACTTACCCTATGAGATAGGAAGCAAGAGAAAGAAGTGGTAAAGGTTGCAAGGTACTTAAATGGCCCTAGACAAAACATTCAAGATGAGATCAACATGATAGAACTTAACACAGTCCATAAATACTTTTAGTTAGCCTTGAGAGAAAAAGATAGGATCAAAAGGAAAGGTGAACATAATCAAAGGGGCAGAGGTGGCATAGGTTTCCGAGGAAGAGGCACCTTTGGAAGGGGTTATAACCTCATGAAGAATGATGAAAGAAATAAATCAAAGAATGGTGGTGATAATCCTAACAAAGGAGGATAGTTTAGAGGTAACTCTAGAGGAAGAAATAGCTATAGAGGTAGACTTGGCAATTTGGGAAGAGGAACCATAGTTTTCACTGGAAAATGCTACCATTGTTATCAAGTGGGGCATACCATGAGCCGGTGTCTTGAAAAGACTTTAATCTCTCACATGGGAGACAAGAGAACTCAATTAGTGCAATAAGACTATCAAAGTGTTACCTCACCAATCAGCAAGGCAAGACCCATCTTAGATGGAGAGAACTTGATGCTAAGAAGGACCTTGTTGAAGGTACCATAGTCCAAAGAACCTACTAAAAGGAAAACACTTTTCAAAACCACCTATAGATATCATGGTAAGATTTGTAAAGTTATAGTAGATTCAGGGTCTACTGAGAAGATTGTAGTAGCTAAGATGGTAGACAAACTAAAAGTGAAAAGGTTTCCACATACCACCCCCTATAAGGTATCTTGGTTGAGTAAATGTCATCATGTTCTTGTAGATAATCAAACTTGGGTAGATTTTGAAATAGGAGACTACTAGGATAGTGTGCTATGTGACATATTACCCATGGATTCATGTCATTTTCTGTTAGGATGCCCTTGGTAGTATGATGTCAAATCCATACATGATGGGGAGACAAATTCCTATGTTATCACCAAGGAGGGTAGAAAGTTTCAAATGGACCCCTTGATTGATCAGGGTGAAGAAAGAAATTTTGGATCAAGTGTTATGTTTCTTGGTGGGAAAGAGTTCTTGAAATTTTTAAAGCATGAAGAGAACCAAGGATGTTCTCTTATAGTGAAACCCAAAGAAGAGACAAAGACTGAAACCAAACTGATGATAACTCAAGAAGTATAGACCTTATTAGACCGGTGCAAAGACATAGTTGTCAATGAGATTCTGGATGCCTTACCCCCTATGAGAGATGTTAGCCATTAGATAGACCTCATACCTGGTTCAACTTTTCCAAACAAAGCTTCTTACAAAATGACACCTACTCAAAATGAGGAAATTGAAAAGCAAGTGTAGGAATTGCTAGATAAGGGGTTGATAAAGAAGAGTTTAAGTCCATGTGTAGTGCCTACTATTTTGGCACCTAAGAAAGATGGCAAGTGGAGGATGTGCACTGATTCAAGGGCCATAAACAAAATCACAATTAGATATCAGTTTCCAATGCCAAGGATTGAGGATCTAATGGATTACCTAGGAGGAGCTTGCTACTTTTCTAAAGTGGATTTGAAATCTAGTTATCATCAAATTAGGATCAGACCTGGTAATGAATGGAAAACAACCTTTAAAACAAATGAGGGGCTCTATGAATGGTTTGTGATGCCCTTTGGGCTCACAAATGAACCTAGCACCTTCATGAGACTCATGAATGAAGTTCTTGTAGAATTCATTGGTAAGTTTGTCATTGTTTATCTTGATGACATTATGATTTTTAGTAGCTCAAAGGAGGAGCATATCAAACATTTGAATCAAGTTTTGAGGAAGCTACATCAAGAAAAGTTGATGGTCAACTTGGATAAATGTGAGTTTTTCAAAAATGAATTGGTGTATCTTGGTTTTGTAGTTTCTCAAGGTTTTTTAAAAATGGATCTATAAGAAATAGTGAATTGGCCTACTCCTAAGTCAGTAGGAGATGTAAGAAGTTTCCATGGTTTAGCTTCTTTTTATAGGAAATTCATTAGAGGATTTAACCATGTGTGTGCACCTATCTTGAACACCATCAAAGGTGGGATAAAACATCAGTTGAAGTGGACTAGTGCAACAGACAAGGGGTTTGAGTTGTTAGAAGAAAAGGTAGCAGAACTCCCTTATCTTAGGCTCCCTAATTTCAATCACTTCTTCACCGTGTAGTGTGATTTTAGCAAGTTGTCTATAGGGGCTGTTTTGAGCCAAGAAGGTCACCTAGTTGCATTTTTCTCTGAGAAGCTCAATGAAGAAAAACAAAATTATTCTACCTATGATCTAGAGTTATATGACATGGTGCAAAAACTCAAGAAGTGGTGGAATTATTTGCTACCTAAAGAGTTCATAGTCTACACTAATAATCATGCACTTAGTTTTTTGAATGGGCAGGGGAAATTGAATCAAAGACATCTTAAGTGGGTTGAATATTTGTAGGCCTACACCTTTTCCATCCAGCACAAGAAATGAGTCACCAATAAGGTAGTAGATGTATTAAGTAGAAGGGTTCTAACCATCCAAGAAGTGAAGCTACAAAGTGTTGGGCCAAGTGACCTCAAAAGACCTCTACCAACGTGACAAAGATTTTGGTGAAGCATATGATGTTTGCTCAAAGTTTGCTAATTCTTGTCATGTTGCCTATTTTGATTTTATGTTGCAGGAAGGCTTATTGTTTAAAGGAAACCTACTTCGCATACCGTAGTTCTCTATGAGAGATAATATCATCAAGGAGAAGAATCAAGGTAGTCTAATTGGACATTTTGGTCTTGACAAGACCTTAGAGTAGGTTGGAAGGCTCTACCATTGGCCTAAATTATAGTCAAATGTTAGGAAGTTAGTGGAGAAATGTGCTATTTGTCAAAGGGCTAAGGGTACCTCTAGAAATGTAGGTTTATATCAGCCTCTTATCATACCAACAAGGCCATGGGAGTGTGTGAGCATGGACTTTTTTCTTGGTTTACCTAGAACTCCAAGAGGATATGATAGTGTCTATGTCATAGTGGATAGATTCACCAAGATGGCACACTTTGTGCCTTGAAAATGCACTAATGATGCCTCCTACATAGCAGGTTTTTTCTTCAAAGAGATTGTGAGGATCCATGGTTTACTACTTAGCATTGTGAGTGATAGAGATACAAAATCTGTGAGCCACTTTTGGCGAACCTTGTGGAAGAAACTTGGTACTAACTTTTCTTTTTCATCTACATACCATCCACAATATGATGATCAAACTGAAGTAGTAAATAGGTCCTTGGGTAATTTACTGAGATGTCTCACCAAACAACATGGTCAAGTTTGGGATCTAGTATTAGGACAAGCAGAGTATGCCTACAATGACTCTGTCAATAGAAGCACAGGTTGAAGAACATTTGGGATAGTGTATGGATGTCTTCCAAGGGGTATCTTAGAACATAGAGACCTCGGTTCCATGGAGACTAGGAGTGCTCAAGGTGAAAACTTTGTAGAGAATATGAAGGAGATTCATGAACAAGTCAAGAAATCATTGCAACAAAACAATGAGAAATACAAGACACAAGAAAACAAAACAAGAAGAGAATTACACTACAAGGTAGGTGATCTAGTTATGACCTACCTAAGAAAGGAGAGACATCCTAAGGGGCAACCTAGAAAACTATGCATGAAGATGATTGGACTTCTTAAGGTTGTGCATAAGTATGACAACAATGCTTATGAGGTGGAACTACCACAAAACTTGGGAATATAACCAATCTTTATTGTATGTGATTTGTTCCAATATAAAGAAACTCAGTCAGTTACAAACGAAGAAGAGTCTACTACTACTGAAGATGTAGATTGGGTACAAGACCTACCTCCAAGCCAACTGGTGACATTGGATTGCATTTTGGATTCCATGATTGTCAAAAGGACTAGGAAAGGAGTCTATAGAGACTACTTGGTCAAATGGATAGGTCTCCCTAAATATGAACCTACATGGATGTCTGAAGGAGATATACTACAACATGGAACCACTGTTCAAGCCCTATCCACTCAAGGGACTTGAGTTCTTCCTACCCCAGGAGTATGGTGTGGGGGCACTTAGCAATTTTTGTTTATTTTGTTTCCAGGATGTTGGAATCATGTTTTAGTTTTGTAATAAGGCCAAGAGGCCATTAAGTGTGTTCTTAAATGATTGTAAGGGCCCTAAGAGTATTTGTTTGGCCAATGTTGGCATGTGAGCTCTTAAGGGTGCCATGTAGAGCACTTAATAGGATAAGTTGTTTTCAGGTTAATGTAGGTTGGCTGATGTGTTTTGAAGTTTTTAAGGTCATATGAGTCATTTGAAAGTGACCAAATTTGGGTTTGAGAAAAGTTGCTCACCTATGCAACAAACTGCAAAAGTTGCTCATAGCAACTTTGCAACATTTTCATACATCAATGGTTAGTTGGTTGTCACACTTGGTTATGAGCATGTCTAACTACTCCAAGTATAGTATAAGGCTTAGAAAGACTGATGATAATTGGTTGTTGTTGTGGTTGATGATTTGAAGCAAATAAACTAATTTGGTTTCGCATTTGGTGTTTTTTCCTAAGCTACCGCTTGTTCTTTGCAAGTTTGTATGGCCTATCCGGATTGAAAAGTCCATGAAAGGGACATGGATTGTTAGACTGATGCCTTACCTTCAATTTTTTTTTGATTTGGAGTCTTGAAGTGTTTTAGCTTGTTAATAAACTTCATTTTGTTGTAGGCGGGATCAAGAGCCCTAAAAACCAGGGTTTTGAGAGAAAAATGACTCCAACCTAACATTCCATGGTGGATATCCTCTCTAAAACCTTATAGAATGTTAGGTTGCAATGTATTCTATGTTTTATTTTTGGTTTTGAGACAGGGGAAGTCAAAACAAAGATTTTCCACCATACCCTAGGCTTGGCACGTTGAGTTGGCAAGCATTAGGAATCATGGATAACATGCCCTAATTGGGTGAATCCGGTGGGTGGAGGTGAAGTATGATTGGATTGGAATACCATGCAGAGGTACAGACATTCAATCAACATCAATTCACAAAATAAATTAGACTGGTGAAGGAGTTTTGACCAATCCCTACTTTCTAGGCCTAAGAAGGGAGAATTAGGCCTAATTAACCGGTAAGAGTTAGATATGTTAATGAAAAAACCCACCTCCAGTTTTGAGATATTGTATGTAAAACCCAAAAGCATGTCTGGAATGTAAAATATTTCATAGGGTTGTTAAGGAAGTTTAGTAGATAAATGCAAAATACCTCGCTAATAGGGCTACTGTAATTAGGACTTTAGTTAGGCCTAAAAGTGTAGTTTGTTTGTAGAACACCAAACTGGTAAGTGTCAAAGCTCTTGAATAAGGAATAGGGTTGGGAATCCTTCCAAAATTATCCATCCTAATGTCTTTAGTGTGGGTAATGAATATCATGTGGTAGAAGGGTTGAACTCTTTGGTTGAGTGTGAAAGGGAGTGAGAAAACAAGGTCTCCTAACCAAGAAAAGGGAACTCACAAAACAACAAGTGTTGATCCTATCTTAAGAACCTTGGGAAGGTTAGAGAGGTTAAGTCTTGTAGAGGCTTGGAGGGTGTGATGTGTAGAATCATGAGATGGTTCTTGTGTAGCTTGGAAGAGATACCTAGACAAGGTAGCACAAACCAGTGAGAGACAACTCAGTTTACATCACTACCCCTATTGTGGTGGACATTAAGGATCATCCACATCTAGATTTCAAGCAATGCCCCCAAATTGAAAAGTTCAATGACTCAATCATCGCATTTTATAGGGTTCCTGATGGAGTTCTCTATGTTGAAGATGTGAGAGCATATATTCACTGTACTCTGGAGGATATGGGATCATCAGAGATTAAGTGAATGTACTTGTCCACTTTGCTGAACAAGGATGAATTAATCAAACCAGAATTTGAAATTCTGAAGGATCAAGGTTTCACTAATATTTTGGAGATGCTCAAGTTCAAGGATGAGATGATTCGGTACATGCTGAGTTGATTCCATGGTCAGTTCATGTGGCTTGACCAGCCCTACAAAATCACCAAGGAGGCAATTCGTGCTATCAATGGTTTACCCTAGGTCGGACAAACATCAGACATGAGAAAGAAATTGGAGACATTTGTTGCCCCTTCTGAATCTGGTTCTGAGACTGAGGATGAACCCCTGAAGATTCCTAAGATCTACATGAGAATTCAAAGGAAGAATCTCGAGGAAGGGAAGCTACGAAAAACCAAAGTCACTCCTCTGACAGCTCAGAAGAAATTTTCAAGAAGAGGAAGGCTACTGAGAAAATAAAACTGACCAAGGAGTGTTCTCTCACCCCCGGTAAGAAGAAGAAATCAGATCTAGATAAAACTATTGAATCTAGTAAAAGTGTTAAGGTTATTTGTCCTCTTTCTGTTGCTCAATTAATTGATCAAATTACAAAGGATGGTATTTTGAGTAATATACAACATTATTATGTCGATATGAATGATAAAGAGAAAAAGGAGATAGAGGAAGCAATCTTGTTATACTTAGACATATATAAGAAAGCCTTACTTGAGATTGAGAAAGAAATACTGACATATTTGTATAATAAGTTATATGCTAGGAGATTTTCTACTATTGAGGAAGATAAACATATAAAGGTTCAGGAATTGTTGACTATTTGTGGTTCTATAATTGAAGAAGAGATGCAGCAGTGTCTAGATTTTGCTAACAAAATAATTTTCTAAAGTAGACACCGACATATAAGTCTTATGATGGGAAGAGTAAATGAAATTGTCAAGGAAACTCATGAGGCTTGGGTTAAATTCTTTGTTGATAAACCAGGTTTATTTACATCACTAGATATACCTCCTACGTCTGACATTCCATACATCCTAGTTGATGCTAAGGGTAAAGGTATACTAGGTGGAGATCCACTTGTTTTGGAACAAAAAATAACTGGGGACATTCCTCTCACAGTAACACATGTACAAGATGTTGAGATCAATAAACTAGTAGACAATTTACCTCCAGTAATTGATGTTGATAAAATTAAAGTTCATGAGGTAGAGGCAACAAAAATAACTGCACCAAGTGGTGAAGCCACTGGTGCTGAGGAGAACGTAAAGGATGTAGTTGAATAGAAGGTAGAGGAGAAAGGTTAGGTTGAATAGACTAAAGTTCAGGTAGTGGTACCTTCACCGGCTATTTGTCCCTCATTGTTGGCACTTGACTCATCCAATCAAGAAGATTTTAGTTGTTTTGAGAATAAGAATATTGAGCAGCTAAGTAGTTTTGAATTAGTGTGTTACAACTCAAAAATTGAGGAAGGAAGGATCAAAGGATAAGCAGGTTATTGAGCAAGGTATTCCAATTTTGCAGCAGCTTGCACCAGAATGTAAGATAGATCAGGTTGCAAGTCCATCCAGTAAGTTAGAAGGTTTGACTGAGCACATTGCAAAAGAGTATAAAACTCTTCAACAAGTGTCAAACTGATAGTTGGTGGAAAGGTATAATGCAGATAGGAAGGTCACCTATGATAATATGATCATATCTGACAAAGCTAAGCTGACAGAAGAGATGATAAGGATTGATGAAGCTCTTCATCAATGTACTAGTCACATATACCTATCTTGCACTAACACAACAAACTAACAATAGACCTGGATAATAAAGTGAAGGAAGATAAGGACAAGTTGGAACAACTTGTAGTCACTTTTGATGGTACTGAGTCTTTGACCAGCTCTGTTGATGGTCAAATTTTTCTTTTAGAGTCTGAAATTTCAGCCCTGGAGAAGGAAAAGGACAAATTAATCTAACAGGCCAGAGAATTGAAAGGTTTGGTAAGTCCCCAACTTAATACTTTGTTACTTCATAAGCAGGAATGTATGGACCAGATGAATATGCCCACATGAGCAATCCTAACAGTAGAAGAATTATATGATTACATTCTGAATGGGTTTGTATCAGTTTTGGGAACTTTAAAATCTGGCTGGGATACTTATTTGGCATTTTTGAAGGGTGATTATCTAGATATTTTCAAGTACATCTAGATCCGGTATTCATAGTTTGGACTTGTACAAAATTTCATTGATTTCTTATTTTTTGCCTTGGCCTTTGGCATTGCTGTCAAAGG
The DNA here is from genome assembly GCF_030272615.1 of Cryptomeria japonica. Lineage (NCBI taxonomy): Eukaryota > Viridiplantae > Streptophyta > Pinopsida > Cupressales > Cupressaceae > Cryptomeria > Cryptomeria japonica. The sequence goes on from NC_081413.1 coordinate 739,793,575, forward strand.
GGGAGAGGTTGGATGTGAAAAATGTTAAGGGACATAAGAAGTAATGTATAGCTCAGGGGGAGTAGCCTTTTGAGACCAGTTTTGGGAGATTGGATTTTGGATAGGAACCGGTACAACACTTCAATGATATATTTTTCACATGAGTGTTGTCATCAATGCCAAAGGGGGAGATTATTGGCAATTGACACTCATCCGGGTTATAGGTGTTGTCATTGATGGTAACACAATTCATGGAAGATCTGACAATCAAGGTACATTCACTTCACCGACATTCAAGGAAGCGACAGGCATGTAACTAGCAAACTTGGAACCAGTATTCTAAGGCCGACATAGGAGATTGATTCGATAAGAGTGGAAGTGGCAACAGTCATATTGCTTCATGTTTATATTTTGTTTGGGCCGACATGTGTCTTATCTTTTAAAATATGATTGTAAGTCAACATAAGGAATTTGTGTTTATTCATGTAAATGGGTATATAAGTGAGTTCGGGTTAGGTCATTTTTACATATGATAGATAAGAGATGTGATAAGTTATGTGATGTTATGTGAGCGAGATCTTGATTGCTAGAATGTGAATGTAAATATCTGTAATCGGTCTTGATTTTTTGTCTAGAGGTTTGGGAAGTGATTTAAGTTACCGGTAAGGGAAATTACATTATAAACTGGTACAGACAGTGCTTAAACCAGAACTCATCCAGCATAGCAAATGCACATTCTGAGTTCAATTTTTTTTTGTAATCTAGTACTTTGGATCTGTAGTCAGTGAGACTCCTTTTTTGATGAGCAGTGTGCAAGACCCTCTTGTAATATTTATTCATTTGGCCAGTGGATAGACATTGTGGGTCACCAATCCCACTGTGGTTTATCCTCTTTGAGGTTTTCCATGTATAAATATATGTGTTATGGTGTTGATTCATGTGTTTGCATTAATATTACTTGTCGTTACTTTCTGTTATGCATACCAATTAATAAGTGGATTTGTTAATAAGACTAAAAATATTATAACCAACAGAACACTGATTCACCCCCCCTCCCCCCCCCCTCGCAGTGTTCTTGGATTCCACTGGGATCAAAGGAAAAGGAACAATATCATTGGATGGTAAGACTAATACTGATAATGTTTATTATGTTGAAGGCTTGAAGCATAATATTTTAAGTGTAGGTCAGATGGTAGATAGAGGATTGGATTTGCAATTCAAGGATGGAAAATGCAAGATCATCAATAGAACTGGATTGGAAATTGCTTCCGAAACCCAGAACAAAGGAAACATCTTTAATTTTAACTCTAATGAGAATGCTTGTTTGATTGCTTAGATTAATGAAAGTTAGTTATGGCATAAGATGTTGTTTCATGTAAATTTTGATTTCATAGTAAATATCAGTTCAACACAGGCTATCAGAGATTTGCCCAAGATTGTCAAACCTTATAATCTGGTATGTAGAGAATTTCAAATGGGTAAGAAAGTTAGAACTTATTTTAGAAGGATACATGATAAATCTAATGAAATTATTGATCTTATTCATGTAATACCCTAAAAATGGTCATCTAAACCATGAGCCCCTAATCTCAACAACATCACCAAGGTCCTAACCAAAGGCAATTAAATAAATCTTGAGCACACAATTAATTCTGTAAACATCCAATGTCACATGGCAAAATTGATCACTCAATATTAATTAATATTTATTTAATTAATTGATCATTCTAAGTAAATCATTTAAAATAATTATCTTATTTATTTTATTAAATATCCTAGCATATTTAATTAAATAAATCAACTTGCCACAAATCTTTAAAAAAAGAAACAAATCAAGAAAGAGGAATTGGAAATGATGAGCACAAATCTTCAAAAAAGGAAATAAATCAAAAAAGAAATTAATTGACAAGAAAGAATTAAAAATTGAGAAAATAAATAAATTGGAGATAATCTTGAAAAACAAAATAAAAATTGATAAATAATCTCAAAGAAAGCAATTAAAACAATTAAATATTAAAATTGAATGAAATAGAGAATAAATCAGTTTTTCCTTGATTTTATCTTAATTTTAGTTTAATTTCCTTTAAAACTGAGAAAAGCATCCAATCACATCAATTCACCTAGATTGTGCTTTCTCTTGGAAAATCTTGACCGCTCATCATCATTTGATCCCAGCCTTTGGTTTCTTTCTGAATTTTCTATAAATTCAGGCTCTCATCTCTCATTCAAGGATTCTAGAGAATATATTGTTATTATGTTGTTTTTGCTCTAGGTTCATTACATACATATTTAAATCATTTAGCTTAATATTGCTTAAATCATTTAGCTTGATATTGCTTAAATATTGTTAGATTAATATTGCATCCATCTAGCATTTATCATGATCATATAGATAAAATCCTTCGTCTTGATGTTGTCTAGTCACTGGTATTGCTAAACAATCCACGAGCAATCTTATACTCGCATCTTTTAGAAGGTACTGGGTCGATTTGTTATGGTTTACTATTCATTGATTATATCTGATTAACCATGCATGTAATGACTTGATTGAAGTGTTGTGTCTTGCAGATATAGGTCCACTTTTCACACACACATTTCTGGTGCCCACCGCGGGGCAGAAGACTATAGTTTTTGGCCTCCAAAGACTGACTTTTTATTTTTGTTATTTTTCAAGTTTTTTGACTTTTCAGATTTTTGGTCATACAGACTCTCCGTCACCTCGTGCGACATTTCTCACAGGCTGAAATGACAAATTGTAGGTGTTGTACGAATTGAAATCCTCTGTCGTACAAGCAGAAATCCTCTATCGTGCAAGAAGAAATCCTCTGTTGTATGAGTAGAAATCCTCTATCGTGCGAGAAGAAATCCTCTGTCATGTGAGTAACTGATTTGTCATTTTGTTTTTCTATTTTTACTCATTCGGTTCGGTGAGAATTGTCGTATGGTCAAGTGAGAATACTCATATGAGTTACTGTTTTGTTGTATGAAAAACATAGAGTTTTGGTTTAGGATTTTGCTTGAAATAAGGCTTGTGGAAGGTCAATATATATGGAATATAACATTTAAGTATAAGTGATATTTCCTCTTCTCTTCTCTCTTTCTTATACTTTAAGTTATATTCCATACATATTGTTAGGATGTTTGAGAGGGGTTTCGGACCTCTAGGAGTTATAATGCAAAATCTAGTTTTTGGAGGATCCTCCAAATTTCAGACTTAGTCAAATTTCTGGGCATTTTAGCATTAGGAGTGAAAAATTTGTAACCAAGATTTGAAATTAGGCTTGTGTAAGCTCACCAAGAGATTTGATATTTCACTAACTTTTTCTTCTTGTAGGTTTCTAGCAATTTCTTGCAGGTTGGAGGAGTTAGATTAGGATTTGTTGGAAAACAAATTAATTTTTAGGGTTTTTCTTGAATTAAATTTTGATTATGTTGACGCTGACCCTAAATTGTCTTTTGTCTGCCTCAGATTTTCATAGCCTAACTAGTTTCTTGCAAGACGCTTGTCAAAGAATTTATCAATCAAACATATGCCTATCAAAGAAAAAAAAAAAACATGACTACTGATACGTTGTTTTTGCAGGCTACCTAAAAAGAGAAATCAATCAAACATCGTGTATTATTTAATTTTTTTAGGCACCTAACTATCTATCTAGGTAATGAACAAATCTATCTTTTGTGCTTTTTTGAAAAATTCTGAGAGGTAGGAGAGTATGCTCTTGTCTTTCTAAGACAATCAGAAATCTAGACCCTTCAGGCTTTTCTTTGTTTGAGATTTGTGTACCTTTAGTGGGCCTGTCACAGTGGGAAAAAGTAATCACCCTGTGAGAATGACCCAAGTGAGTACAGCTGGACCTGAGCATTCCAACTCACTATAATAAATAGGCCTCTGGTGATTAAAGTCTCAGAGGATAGGATTATTTGAGTTTTCTCTTTGAGATCTCTCATATTGAGCATTTTGTAGGGCCTCGCAGTCTCAATCACATTTACATGACTACAACTTGTTTCGGTACCTTGTCGGGTTATAGGCCTCAATCATGCTTGCGTGACTTCAAGGGGTAATTTCAAACAAAATTCCTGACTAAAAACTATAAGATAGAAGCTACCTGATTCACCTCTGAAAGGTTGATAATCTTTGTGCAAGAGAGATAGTAACTCTCCCAAGACACTTGCCATATCGTGCCCCCATTAGCGTTTGGAGTCGGCTAATATGGCATTGAGAATCCATTGCGTGAGACTCATCGGCCATATTTTGATTAGCTATTGGGTGTATACCTAAGTCAGCAAGCAAAGGTTTTCTTCTCTAAGCCAACTTCCATAGGGTTTGCATGTTGTGATTGGAGTTACTATTCATACTGCATGTTTTCTGTGTTTTCATCTCTCAAATTAAAACTGGAATACTGAAATTGAAGAAAACAAGATCAAACAAATCAACAAATCAGTGATCAAAACTTTGTCCATGTCATGAACTAGTCCATCCTGGTCAAAAATTAGTCCATCTCAGAATTGGTCATACTCAGCTATTGAAAAACTCAAATTTTTTGTCTCCGTCCTGTTAACAGTCGTACAAACCTAATCATTTGTCATCCTGCACCATATCCTATTTTGTACGAGTCTTCTAATTTTTTGTCTAAGCTCAATCATATGTCGTACAAGACCCAATAGTCTGTCATTTCAAGCTAAATCCTGTGTCGTACGAGACATAACTGCACTGAATCCTTTGTCATTCAGGACATGCCCATTTGTCGTATGGTATTAGGCAGCAACTTGTATGAAACAAAACTGTTATTTTCCTAAAGCTATTATACTGTCGTATGGTCTTAGAAATCATGTCATACTAGTCTCTGATTTTGCCAGTCCAGAATAGTCAAACCTATCTAAAATAGTCTACAGCGAGCCTAAAACTGGTTATCATCCTCTTGAGCATAAACAACCTTGATAGTGTACCTCTGTCGTTGCATTGCATGATTTTGTCGATCATCTCTTAGCTAGTTCAAACAACATCTTATCAAACCTAAGTTAACTTAGATAATGTCTTACACAGGATAGATCATTCCTGAAACCAGACTAGATCTTAGTTACTTCACTCAATCACTACGTTAAATGAACTACTAGCTATAATTTGATCTTGACTTCTGCAACACATCTCATTCTCGGTCCTGTCGGTTAAAAATGTCTGTTCAAACCAAAAGCTCTTCTAATTTTTTTGACAAAAGTAAGAATCTATTGGATACCTTAGCTCCAATTCCCATGGTTGCCTATGCTCAAATGCTTCAAGATATAAAGGAAAAAATATATGACATGGAAATCCAACAAAATAAATCAATGACTCCATGTGAAAAACAAATGTATGATATCAAGTGTGATAAACTTCAAGAAGTGCTAAAATGATTATGTGATTTGACAAGCAAATACCAACAAATGATTGACAATCAAAAGCCAAATCTCAAACAAGCTCATGAGACACCTTCACCAAGACAAAAAGACATCTATTCCCTAGATAGACAATTTACACCTTTGGGGAAATCTATTGAGTCAACTTTGGAAGAGCTTTTTAAGAACAATCTTATCATATTGCCTAAAAAGACCACATGGGGATGTGCAATTTTGAGTAGTTACTGTGTATATCATAGGCATAACAAACATAAGACTTCAATGTGTATGGAATTAAAACATAAGATTCAAGATCTCCTTGATGATGGTGTCATTGAAATTGAAGATCCTAATGACTCACCTAAAGAAAAAGAAGGAACTACTTCTAAGCATAATCAAAATCATGAACCTATGTCTAGCAAGGCTCCACATGTGGCCTCCATCCCTTCCATGATGTATCCATCTCCTTCAAACAATGAAACTTCTCATGTTGACCTTCAAGGGCTATCTCCTATGGAAATCCAAGTTAATGCCAATATTGATACAAGTTCCTCTAAAGATTTAAAAATCCCAGATCCTATGCCATCATACACTTCAATTCCAAACATACCCACTGCATAAGGCCCTTTCCAAAATGCTTCCCCATCACGCCAAAATATGAAGACCTTCCAAGAATCTCCTACGCCTATGCAAAATCCTATCCCTTCCTTAGAAGCGACTTCATGTCAAGAGGATAAGCTGAAAAATGAAGAAACAAGTCCTATCGTAAATCAAGATCAAGACACCAAAACTCTCCAATCCCATCCAATGATTGAAAAAGATCCTATTTCCCTAGAATCCCATGATGATCCCATTATACCTTTCCATTTATTCCAAGAAGATCCCCTTCCATCTCAAGATCAAAGCATCCTTCCAAATCCCATTCCTAATCCACTTCCTAAGCAAGATCATGATGCCTCTTCCACCTTTTCAAATGATCCTATTCAAAATGAAGAGTCAAACACCCTTCCTACTCTATCCAATGGTCCTCTTCCATGTCAAGATCAAAGTATCCCTTAATCTCCTTGTCATAATCCTCCATGTTCACCTCAAGAATCCATCATGCCTACAAATCCCCTTCGTGATCCTATCATTCCTTGCATTCCACCTCTATCTCATAATGGACTCATGCCTTGTTTCCAAAGCAACATGTATCCTATAAGTCAAAATATTTATAAAGGCAAAGGGGTAGATTTACACAAGCAAGAACCCTCTGTATTAAAGAAAGTGTTAAAGGTCATGGCCTCAAGGAAATTTCTCAAGATGTTGGTATCTCTCATAAATCGTACATTTCTTCGATTAAATCCAAATATACGCTTTCCCCATCATCGCTTCCATCCATTCTAGGTCCCTATATCCCTCCATCCCTTATGCGGGATCAACAAAGGCACACATCTTCGAGTACCTTCCATCCATCTAAAATACCTCCATATCATTCATATCTATCCACACATCTCCCTCCAAGCAATTTGGATGCCAAGCATAAAAGTCATAAATCAAGTAATCCACATGTATTCAAGGATCAACATGTCCCATCTAATTGACATGTCAAAACAATTAAAAATATGATCCAAAAATAAAAAGAAAAATACAAAATGCCACAAAGACTCACAAAGAAAGAAGAAAAGTCAAAATTTATATGGGTTCCTATTGATGTGTTTTTATGCACATGCGAACACAGAATAAAATACCTAAAGGTACCTTATCCTCTCTTGAATAAAGTCTCTGAATGCTGAAGATGTCATGAAAAGGATCAATCAGGATGACTTCAAGGTTCCTTGCTGTAGGATCTCTACGTGTGGATAAGCTCTCTCTGGTATGATGTGATTTGCTGGAATCACAAGGGGACTTACACTTGATGACCTAAACGTCTGATTTGTTGGAATCACAAGATTTTACTAGCTTAGATTTGGAAAAAAAGGAAAAAGGACGAGGGCGAGGAAAGGATCTAATTCTGATACTAAGAATGTAGGAGCAATGAATGATCTTTGATGAAATTCTAACTAAGTCTTGTTTTGACATCCCAGGACCATCTCCACAAGGTTAGTGTGATCTTCAGAGGAAAGCTTTATGATGTTCAAATCATCACTACAGGTATAGACACGATCAGGCTGATGCATGTCAATGAAGAAGCGACAATTGAAGTTAAGCTCAAGCTGAATGATTCCAATTGACTACACAAGGCTTGTCTGCAATCAACAAACTGTTAGTAGTATGGAAATACAAATTTCACCATCAATCAAACACATTTCTTCCACTCATCTAATAACATGAAATCAAATTTGAGAAGTATAAAGACCATGCAAATTGTTGAATCGACCCATAAATTTCACCATTTCTTCAATGAAGTTTTACAAGTCTTTAACAACAACATCTTGGCAACAATCTTTGCCTTCTCTCTCTATTATACTCTAAGTGCTATTCTATCAACTGACTATCCACTATTTCTAACTATTGACTAACTATTAGCTATCAACTCCCTATTCACTAACTCTTTCTATTAGCCTTTACAAATGAAGAGCCAGGGCTTATATAGTGCCCTTAATACAATTCAATGACTAAGATCAATTTGAGATCAATGGCCAAGATTCTACAATGAAAACCCTAATTAGGGTTTCTTACAACAAACTCAATTCTGACCAATGAAATAATTGTATTAATTGGACACATGTCTTCTCTGGAATATTCAACCAATGGATAGCTGGGGTAGGTACATCAAAATTTTTGCCACCTTTAATGAGTCAAGTACATTGAATCTGGACATGCTGAGGTGGACCAACCCGACTGGAGGGGTGATGACTAGGATGCCACCTTTAATGATACTTGCAACTTGGTAGATATCCAATTCGATGATGCTGAGAAGCTAGCTTTAATTAATTCATCTAAAACTATCTGCTTCTTCAATGAACCCTTGCTCTGACTTATTTTGTCTTTGATGTGCAAGATGACGATGTACCTCGCCTTGGAACGATGGATTGGAAGAGGTTATTCCTGATGATGCTTGACCGAAGAAGGCCATCCTTGTCAATGCTAGATGGGAGGAGGTCGTCCTTGTCCTGACTTGATCTTTTTTGATGAGGGTCCGCCAAGTAGTTGATCTTCCGACTCCGGGGTCGCCATTCGATGCCTACACAAAAAGATTAAAATTAGCCTTTGAGCATCAAACCTTAAAGCATAGAATTCTAGATCTTTCAAAGGAATAGCTCAAAACATTAATTTGAAAATGACATGATAAATCCAAAAATTCTAAATTTACAAATTAATTATGAATGAAAATTGGATTTTCAAGACTTAGACCTATGAAAAACAAATCTTGAATAAGAATTCCAAACAATTTGATTCTTCATACCTTCCCTTGAATGCTTAACTATAAAACCTTGGAAAATGAAGAAAGAAGACTGGATTTTGCTAGACAAGGGTTGAATTGTGGTCTTCCTTTGGATAAATTATGCCTCCATTAGCATTCAAAAGAGCTTCACTTTCCACTAGCCTCCAAACACTTAGCAAATTCTGAATTATCCTCCAACTTATCAAGAAATTTGCCTCCAACTTAGCTAGGATTTGCTCTTCAAATTGCTCCTCAATTTCGCACTTAGAAGGATAAATGAATGATTTGCATTTGCTACAACACCCCTCTCTTATATAGGGCACTCACCCTAATTAACGATGAGGCCGACCTAGGTTTTTAGTGATAAAATAAGATAAAATCTTATCTAAAAGGAGGCCGACTTGCTTGTAAAAGCAAATAAATGCTCTTGAGCGCTCACCTTTTATTTTTTAATTTTAAAATTAATTACAAGGCTTCCAAGGGGAATATTTTATTTATTTCAAGGCCAAAAAATTAATTTATTAAATTGCCAATGCCTTTAATTAATGTGAATTTAATTTAATCCCCAAAATGTTTTAATTTAGGGAACTTAGCGTAAATTTGGGAATATCAAGGTTTGTTTATGGAGATTTTCGCTTTGGACCCTTTGGAAGGGTTAGGAGTGAAATTCACCTTGGACCCTCTGGAAGGGTTAGGAGCGAAATTCACCTTGGACCCTCTGGAAGGGTCAGGAGCGAAATTTGACTTTTTGAACTCTCCGTCAAGATCAATTTATGGAATATAACATTTAAGTATAAGTGACATTTCCTTCTATCTTTCTTCTTTCCATATATACTTTCAGGATGTTTGAGAGTGGTTTCAGACCTCCAGGAGCTATATTGCAAAATCTAGTTTTTGGAGGATTTTTAGTTTTCCAGACTTAGTCAAATTTTAGGATCAAGACATTCCAGACTTAGCCAAATTTCAGGATCAGGACATTCCAGACTTCATCACTCATCAACTTGACCTCACTCAAGCAGAACCTGCTATCTAGGTGATCCCCTTGGTGACACTCGAAAGTTAAAGGCTACAGACAAAACCCTAAAAGACCTAAAAAACAAACCCTAGAAAGCAACAAGCAGGGGTCCCCATTTGCAATGGGATGATGTGTGAATACATCACAATAGTTCCTAAGGCACTTGTACAAGCAATGCGCTTTGAGGAACTACAAAATCATGAAAAATCAAAAACCATGTGGACCCCTAAGCGGCTGATTGAAGCACAACAGTCTAAAGAAAAATCAAAATTGGCATCCAAAATTGTTGTTCCTCCATCCAAACCTTCGGATTCTATTCCTTCATCACCTCCTTCATCCATTTTGGGTTCTTATGCCCAAAAATCCATAACCTTTCCTCCATCCAAATCTCCAAATCTGAGATTCACTTCTCTTCCATATGTCCACCATCCCTCAATATGTGTGGCAATGTTGATCTTTCCAACATTTCCATCTAGCCATACACAATTCTTCCAACATCCCATCCATTATCCAACACCTCTTTTCCACCCTTCCATCCCTCTTATCCAATCTTTTGCATAACTCCTTGCCTTAGTTTCATTTCATTATCCTACCAACATCTTTGAGCATACCTTCATAGCCATGGTCTATTGCAACTCATATTCTAAAGGTACCATCCAAAGAAGCGAGACATTGGGGTCCTTCTTCCATCCCCTATCATGCCTCCATTATCTTCCAAAAAAAAAAAAATGATAAAAAAGTAAAAAAAAAAAATTAGAAAAAAAAGTAAGGAGAAATAAATTCGTCCTTGTGTGAAAACCACTTCTTGTGGTGCCTTGGGCAAGTACCATGATGAAAACCTGGCAAATAGGCGTCATGTGTAATCCATTATCCTTTTGCACTTTACATTGGGGGCAAGTTCAATCCATGTACATCCATCTATTATCCTTCTTCATCCATTATCCTTCATCCCCCATTATCCCTCATTCTCTCTATCTACATTCATATCCCTTTTCCACCTTTGAGCTTGACAAGGTTAAGGATCTTTACAAGTTTTGTATGTCCTATATATTACACTTGATCTAGACCCTTTAGCTCCTATACATTGCTTGCTTACATCCTTCATTACCACCTTTGATCTTGATTATCATATCTGCCTCCTATCCAAATCTATCCCTTGATCTTGATCAACACTATGGACAAAATGCAAAAACAGGCTTTCCACAAACCTCTTGACATGGCCACTTCTTTGGACCATATGGATTTGTTATGCTATATCATTGCTTTGTTGCACTAAATCCTTGCTTTACATCACTATATCCTTGCTTTACATTGCTAAAATCCTTGCTTTACATTGCTAAAATCCTTTCTTTACATTGCTATATCTAGACCCTGTGCTTGGATTAACATTGTGAGATAGTCCTTGAAAGTGTCCACCATCATTTTCTTATCCATTCATGTACTCAAAATTCCTTTTGCCTTGCTAGACATTAGGGACAAACATTAAAAAATCCTAAAAATCAAAAAAGGTCTTGAAAAAAATCCTAAAAATCAGAAAAAGTCCTGAAGAAATCATAAAAAATTAGAAAAAGTCCTGAAGAAATTCAAAAAATGATGAAAAAGAAAAGAAAAAAAGAAAAAAAAGGAAAAAAAGAGAAAATGCTTTGGTGAAAACCTAGTAAATAGGCACCTCGGTAAAGAAAAATAAAAAATGAATCTCTGCCAAGCAGGTGAAAACTTGGCAAACAGATGCCTCTTGTACTCAAGCACTCCATCTATCAATGCAATGTTGGCATTCTCTCTTTCCTTCATATTTGCTTTTGCTCGTACATATTTCAGTCACTTTTGTGACATCCTAGTTCGTTGGAACCCTCATGGCTTCAAACCGATCAATATTCTAGTATTAGGTAATCAATAGAGCACATTACATGTCCTAAGTAGTGTCAACCAAGTAACCTTACGTCAATGAAACCTAGTCGTCCACTCCGAGTCAGTCACCTGTCTCCTGACTACTAAAGAGTTTTATCACTAAGTACACAAGCAAACAACAAAACGGAAAACAATCACTAAACAGTTTGAGCTATGCATGAAAATTTTCTTTGTGTGTTATCTTTTATATTGGTTTTCGATTATTATTCCCTCTAAGTAACTCAAGGAAGTCTATCTTGACTAAGAGGAGCAAGGATTGTGGGCATAATATTTTCTTTGTTTTCTACTTGTAAGAATGATTTCGATGATCTGAAAACATCTAATCAACTGGGTGTCTGTGATAAGAGCCTTCACATCAAGGTGAAATCGCCTCACATACCTCGACTCCACTTATTTGAATGCTACAGGTGTTAGGGTTTCAAGCAGATCTGAAGAAAATATGAACTAACAATTATATGCAGATTTAAATACAAAAGATAAAGAAATAAAACAGGACACAAATAACACAGAGATTTAACGTGGTTCACCCAGAATGGGTTACGTCCACCATACACAGCCGTCCAATCTTTCTTATTATCCAGCAAAATAGTACATCAACCTTACAATGCCTTAAGCGTCCCAGCCACTTATAACATGCATTTTTAGGGCAACAAACAAAGTCGACCTTTTTTAGGGTTTTATTACAATGTCGGTTTTCATCAACAAAAATGGCAAAAAAAAATTTCTTGAGGGCTGTCGTCCCCGAACCCCCGCTTTTCTCGGGGGTTGCTGCCCCCGAACCCTTGCCCGGGGCCTGGCCCGGCCCCAGACCCCGATGAGGATACGTGCTGAGTGTACAGTACTTTGCTGATCAGTCGCCACATTTCAACAATCTCCCACTTGGAGACTGATCAGGCTCCACATCGAACAATCTCCCACTTGGAGACTGATACTACACGACACCACTGTACATGTAACATCCGCTGGATAAAACACTGCGACTTGACTGATATAAATTCCATAATTATCAATCAAGAAGACCAACAGAAACTGATGAAGAAATCAGCTTCTCCTGTGGAACTGCCTTTGTGAACATATCGGCAGGATTCTCACTTGTGTGAATCTTCTCAAGCCGTAACTGACCCTCCTCCAAAATAGTCTAGATGAAGTGGTACCTAAGCTGAATGTGCTTTGTCCTTGAATGAAAAGCAGAGTTCTTCGCAAGATGAATGGCACTCTGGCTATCAGTATACAATGGGCTATCCTCTTGTGTCTGACCCAATTCCTTCAGAAAACATTGCAACCAAATCATCTCTTTGCTGGCTTCTGTAGCAGCAACATACTCAGCTTCAGTGGTTGAAAGTGCAACAACCTTTTGCAGCCTAGAAATCCAACTAACTGCAGTTCCCCCTATAGTAAAAACATACCCTGTAGTACTCCTCCGTGAATCAATATCACCTGCCAGATCAGAGTCAACAAATCTACTTAGAGCAGCATTAGATCTTTTGAAACATAATGCCTTCGTAGTAGTTCCGTTCAAATACTGAAGAATCCATTTCACAACATTCCAATGTTCCATACCCGGATTACTCATAAACCTGCTCACAACTCCCACTGCATGTGCAATATCTGGCCTTGTGCATACCATTGCATACATCAGACTGCCAACAGCTGATGAATATGGGATGTTAGACATTTTATTAACCTCTTCCTGTGCCTTTGGGCACATCTCCTTAGTCAATTTGAAATGACTAGCCAAAGGTGTACTAACTGGATTTGCATTCTGCATGTTAAATCTTTTCAACACCTTCTTTATATACTCACTTTGGGACAAATTCAAGGTTCTATTTTTCCTGTCCCATGTAATCCTCATATCGAGAATTTGCTTAGCTGCACCTAAATCCTTCATAGCAAATGACCTAGCTAATTTCTGTTTAAGATCATTTATATGTTGCATGTTAGACCCAACAACAAGCATGTCATCAACATAAAGCAACAGGATAATATAACTGCCATTATCAAATCTCTTAAAATATACACAATGATCAGAATGACATCTATGATAACCGTGTTCAGCCATGAAACTATCAAATTTTAAATACCATTGTCGGGGTGCTTGCTTTAGGCCATACAAACTTTTCTTCAACCTACACACCAAGTTCTCCTTACCTTTGACCTCATATCCCTGTGGTTGCAACATGTAAATTTCCTCCTCCAAATCTCCATGGAGAAAAGCTGTTTTGACATCTAATTGTTCAAGATGTAAATCATCTGCAGCCACAAGACTAAGTACAGTTCTAATTGAAGTCATTTTTACAACTGGAGAAAATATTTCATCATAATCTATACCCTTTTTATATGCAAAACCTTTTACCACAAGTCTGGCCTTATATCTTTTCTGACCTCCTTCCTCCTCCTTCAGCCGATAAACCCATTTGTTAGGCAAGGCTCTTTTTTCTGTAGGTAAAGGGACTAAGTCCCAAGTCTTATTTTTCATCAAGGAGTCCATCTCCTCTTTCATGCCTAGTTTCCACTGTTGTTTGGCATCCACCTGCATTACTTCTTCATATTCTTCTGGTTCACCAGAATCCGTTAATAAAATAGAATACAAAGAAGGAGAAAATCTTTCAGGGGGTCTACCTGTCCTCGTAGAATGTCTAACACTTGCAGGAGTTTGTGGGACAATCTGTTGTTGCTGAGCATCAGGTACTTGTGGCATTTCATTTTCAGGAATCTCATCCAACACCACATATTCTTGTTTGTCCTGTTCATGCTTCTTTTCTTGCATCTGTTCTTTATACATAACCTTCTCATTGAATATAACATCTCTACTTCTAATTATTTTCTTATTTTCAAAATCTCATAACCAATAGCCATATTCATCTATCCCATATCCAATGAAGGTACATTTCTGAGATTTAGCATCAAGCTTGGTTCTGTTTTCTTTATCAACATGGACAAAAGCTTCGTAACCAAAAGTTTTTAGAAAAGAATAATTTACCTTTTTACCAGTCCATGCCTCCTCTGGAATACCACCATCCAAAGGGGTTGAAGGTCCTCTATTTATCAAATAGACAGTAGTATGTACAGCATCTGCCCAAAAATGTAAGGGCAATCCAGCATGCAATCTCATGCTCCTCGCACGTTCCATGATGGTCCTATTCATTCTCTCTAACACACCATTTTCCTGTGGAGTTCCTGGAACTGTCTTCTACTTTTGAATCCCATTTAAGGAACAGTAATCTTCAAATGCTTTGCTGCAATACTCACCTCCATTATCCGATCTGAGACACTTCAACTTTTTTCCTGTCTCATTTTCAACCAAAGCTTTCCATTTCTTAAAAGTTTCAAAAACATCTGATTTTTGTTTTAGGAAATATACCCATGTTTTTCTGGTTGAGTCATCAATAAAAATAACATAATAACAAGAGCCACCAAGAGATGATACCTGAGCCGATCCCCATACATCTGAATGTACAAGCTCTAACTTCTCACTCTTCTTCTCTTTCCCAACCTTGAGAAATCTGACTCTTTTCTATTTACCATAAACACAGTTTTCACAGAACTCTAAATCAATCTTCTTTAGTCCTAGCAATAGATTTTTGGAGTGAAGAATTTTCATCCCTTTCTCACTCATGTGCCCAAGCCTATGGTGCCACATTATCAAATCTGTTCTTGCAACATTTATTGTTGTTGTCCCTGCAGTAACTTTATCTGTAGCAGCTAAGGTAGAGTAAGTGTTACCAGTACACAGATATAATGTGCCTACCTTCACACCTTTAGCTACTACTAATGATCCTTTAGTGACCTTCCACATACTGTCTGAGAAGGTAACTATGCAACCTTCACTACCTAGTTGCCCTGCAGAAATTAAATTTCTTCTTAAATTAGGAACATGTCTTACCTCCTGCAGAAACCAGTCATTACCATTCTGCAACTTGATCTTTATCTTTCCTTTTCCAATAATTTGACAGGGCTCATCATCACCCAAATATACCTGTCCAAAATCACCTTGAACATAATCTAGAAAATATTTTCTATGGGGTGTAGCATGAAATGAAGCCCCAGAATCTATTACCGAGGAATCATTAACATTATCCAAACATAAGATTAAAGCATCTTGTAAAGTATTACTTGCAATATTAGCTTCCTTACTGTCATTTTCATTTTTGTCTCCTTCTTTGTTTTTCTGAGACCAACAGTCTTTCTTTAGATGACCAGGCTTTTCGCAGTACCAACAATTTTTCTTTCCTCTAGATTGAGAGCGTCCTTTCTTTGACTTCCCTCGTGACTTCTCATTTCCAGGGCCTTTTCCTCTTTCCTTTGATCTTCCTCTGTTCTCCACATTCAAAACACTACCCGATGATGTTGGAGTCTCAACTGTACTTTTCCTTCGTATTTACTCGCTTAGGATAACACCAACAATATCATCAAATACCAAATTATTTTTACCAGAGACAGAGTTACTTACAGCCATAACCAAGCTATTCCAGCTTTCTGGTAAAGAACATAAAATCAAGAGAGCCCTAACCTCTTCTGCAAAGGTAATTTTTACCGAAGACAATTGACTGGTAATTGTATTAAATTCATTTAAGTGCTCCGCTACAGATCCTCCCTCACTCATTTTCAAATTAAACAAACGCTTCATAAGAAATACCTTATTCAAAGCCGAGGGTTTCTCATACAACTTAGCCAATGTTGCCATCAAATCTACAGTCGTTTTTGCTTCTGTTATATTGAATGCTACAGACGACGCAAGGCACAATCGAATGGATCCCAGTGCCTTCCTATCTAAAATGTCCCACTCTTCATCTGATATTGTGGTCGGTTTCTTTGCCTTTCCTTCCAATGGCCGCCACAAATCCTTTTGATACAGGTAATCCTCCATCTACATTTTCCATAACTGATAATTCTGGCCGTTAAACTTTTCGACCTTGAATTTGGAATCCTCCGTTGCTCCCACTCAAATCTGAAAGTCCTACCAATTTATAGAAAACCTCGCTCTGATACCAATTGTTAGGGTTTCAAGCAGATCCGAAGCAAATATGAACTAACAATTATATGCAGATTTAAATACAAAAGATAAAGAAATAAAACAGGACACAATAACACAGAGATTTAACGTGGTTCACCCAGAATGGGTTACGTCCGCCATACATAGCCGTCCAATCTTTCTTATTATTCAGCAAAATAGTACATCAACCTTACAATGCCTTAAGCATCCCAGCCACTTATAACATGCATTTTTAGGGCAACAAACAAAGTCAGCCTTTTTTAGGGTTTTATTACAATGTCAATTTTCATCAACAAAAATGGCGAGGATACGTGCTGAGTGTATAATATTTTGCTGATTAGTTGCCACATTTCAACAACAGGGAGGTTCCCATCATTTCTTTGTCTGTTTTAAGGGAATTTCTTTATTGTACAATCTGGGTCCATGCGTAATCTGTCCAAGGATATGAACGAAAAAAGGGTCATTGCGGACAAGATAATTAATATTGCATGTGCAAAGAAAAGAACTCTATTCTACCTGCCATAATTGTACAACACTCAAGGATGACAATTAAGCTGTTCAAAATCTAGTGACTAGGTTTAGGTTGCATTTTATTTTGCATATCATGTTGCATTTCATTTGGCATCTTGTGAATTTAGAGTGATTTCGGTATGGTAACAATGATCTCCTCATTTACTGAATGAGAGTTGGAAGTTTCATCATTTCTTCGCTAAGTGGTCTCTTTTCATCATTTCTCTGATCGAGTACTTGTGTTTTGAGATGTTAGCTACATACATAAGCATATTATATAGATTCATACATTCACTATCATTCATTTGCATTCATATTATTGCATAGAAAAATGAAAACATTGCATCATTCACTATCACTCATTTACATCCATCTTATTGCATAGAAAAATGAAGAAAAAATTGCATTACTCATTCTAGTTACTCATTTACATCATCATTTATTTGCATATGAAAAGAAACAAAAGTAAGACATCCATATTTATTTGCATTAATTCATTCATGCTGAAAATAAATGCATACATATAGAATAAAGCATATAAAGACATCTCATAAGAGAATCAACACAAGTACGATGAAGTCAAATCAGGATCTCATATATATATATCATGTCAAGTATAAGAGTACAAAATGATGTCGAATGACATATACAAACTCCCATCGAAGCAAGAATCGTATAGGCTACAAAAAATGGGTGTGTCTACAAAAAAAATATATGCAAGCTACAAAAAGAAATAATCTAGCTCGCACCCTCTCCCTCATTGCCTAGTGGAGGAGGGGCCTAATGCCCAGGATTCTGATGAGGTGCCTATGCTCCCTCTGATCGTGCAATGTACTATGAGTAGGGTATCACCTGCTACGCAACAGGAACTACGACACTATATACAGCCACGTAATAAGTTGCCCTACTACTCTGGAGAAGGACCTCCTATCGTAGCACCTCTATCTCTGCTCTCAAAGATGTGTTCTGGTGATCCTGCTCGGCCCTCACCTTAGCAATCTAGTGATCTCGCTCGGCCCTCACCTCGACAAGTTGTCGATCTCACTCTGCCAACTGAGTCTAAGCCACTGTCAACTGTGACTGCAACTCTGTAAGACGTGCCCTCATCGACCGTCCAACGTTTGTCCCCTGCTCTCTCGTAGGCTCTCCACCCCCATCTCCACCTTTCGCTCCACCCTGCTCATCCTACCACTACTGGACCTATCTCAGAGCTGCTTGCTCCTCCTTGGTCCCACCCAATCTCACACCCACTCCTCCTAGGGATTCACCCTCACCCCGTTGTTGTCCACCCTTAGCTGGCACCCTGCTGTTGCTAGCACCATGATCACCACCTATCCACCTCGGAGCCTCGGCTCTCTGGTCCTGTCCTTGTCCCTGTGCTGGTGCGGGGGCATATCCTCAACATCCTCAATATGAGGAGCCTACACACTTGGATCTATAAAATACGAGAATGGATGTTGCTAAAAATGATCTCTATACTGGGGCAATACCCTTGCATCTGCTACATCGTCCAAGTAATCCCACCTCAGGCGGTGTAAACTTGTCAACTCCTACATCGCCAAAGCATATGATAACCATAGAGACCATCCCTGTCTCTCCTCATCAGCATACCGAGCATAAGTTGTATACTCCTATGAGATCCCCTGAGGCCGGCCATACTGCCTCATCACTCGAGAAACGACGAATTGCTCCACAATGGTCTGTGACCTCCTGATTAGTGGGCATGTAACAAACAGGTCCCTATGAACTAGCCGCCAGTCCTCCCATGACTCCAAACCTCTATATGGTCTCCATACGATGGCTATCAGGTCATCGAGCTACAGTCTCCAAAAATTTGTCTTGCCCAGATGAGGCTATGTAATATATCCAACATACCTATAAATGATCGGCTGCCCAAGCTCTCTGTTGTCAGTTACTATTGGTCGACAAATGGGAAGGTGCTCCCAAGCCCACACTTGCAAAATATATACCCTGACGGCCATGCTCCGCCTATCTCTATATACGATCTCATGCATCTCTTGATACATTTGGGCCAATAAACAAGAGCCCCAGCTAAGTCTCTGACGGGTCTCTATCAACCTCTCTAACATCCGGCCCCATCTGCACTGGAAGCCCTACTGCCCTCTGTCCAGCATAAAAAAATGGCCTATCAATCCTGCCATGATGCATGCCAAAGGATACTCCTCACTGTACCTACTCATAAGTACATCCCAACTCATGGAACGAGTCAAAATATCAAGATCACCAAAGACATGTCTGACTGCCTACAATCTTGGAAGGTGCCCTGAGTCGTAATCCACCTTATCCCCAGCAAAAGGGATATGGAGGATTCTGTATACATCCTCAGGAGTGATCATCAACTTTCCCACTGACAGATGAAATGTGTTATGCTCCAAATGAAACCGCTCTACCAATTCTGTGAGCATCCCATGGTTCACACAGATATCAGGTACTCTCAACAAATGAGTCAAGCCGCACAAATCAACATGAGCCTGCTCAACCTTAGATAAATCTCGCACTAATGTCATCGTGGGAGGATACATGCATCTAAATAACAGAGGAGGTTATCGAACCTACAAAAAAAAAAAACCAACAACGAAGCATCAGAAAACATTCCAAATGAGCCTACAAGAGAAGTAAAACATCATGTAAATCCAACTAAGTCAAATGCAAAATCAAAATTTCACATTTACACCCTAAAAAATGCTCACTGTCTCTCGAATGAAAAAACACAGAAAATTAGCATCTCGTATGAGATAGGAATAGCTCTAGTACGACAAACCAAGCTCAAACAACAAACTTTTAGACCTCGCATGACAAAATAATCTTTTTACAGACCTGTCGTATGACACATGCATGGCCCTAGAACGACAAATCTAATGGTCTGAAATGACAAAACAAATTTTGCCAGTTTATTGTACAAGACAGGATCATGTCTCGCATGATAAAATGTGACGCCCAACTTCAAACATGCGGAAAACTTGAAAAATGAACAAAAAAATTCAAAATTGGAGACATCAATAGGCTTAAGATCGATCACTTACCACTGGCTCATAGTTTCAGGATCGATTATGTCTCCTCTGGTGCTTGAATCGATGCTGACAAGTAGGGACAACCATTTTCTTCGAAGAAGGATTTTTTAATTTTCAAACTTGGAGGGTTAAAATGAATTGAAAATGATACATTTGTCCCATATATAGCCAAAAACCTAATTTTTCAACTTGCTCCAATGGACACAAAAATTGTACCCTTAACTAATTTGACTGTTCTGATTCCATTTTTGGGATCGAAATCAAAATTCGAGATTATTTTTGCTAATCAATTTCAGAATTTGGACCACTTAGCGCTCTTTTCATCAAAAGCTCAATCTTTCTTCAACTTTGTGCTCAATTTCTCACAAAATTTTCAAAAATTCCTCTGATTCAATTTGTGCTCAAAACAACTTATCATCGCTAAAAATTGCCTATCATTATGAACCCTCGCTATCTTTCGATTTTGCTCTTGAGGGGGCATACTCATGACCTTATGACCTCACATTCTTCAATGTCAAGAAAATTTTCAAATCTTCATCGAAAGTCGAGCAAAAAAATCTTTTTCAACTAAAGAAAATTAATCAAATAAGACCTCATCGCTAGGGGCATCTCAACTTCATCGCTTTATATCAAGTTGAGATTTCTTAGTCATCTGAATCAAATCAATCACTAGGGGCATATCAGTTTCATCACTTCATATCAAGCTGATATTTGTCTTTGTCTAAATCAATCTCTTAAACGTTAATCAGTTTCATCGCTTTTCATCAAGCTGATTATTTGTTTAAACTCAATCAAGGGTTTAAAGAGTTTCTTTGATCACACTCAATCTAAGCAGGTGTTTGGTACTCATCGCTTTGGATCAAGCTAGACAGTTTATCTTCATCATATCTTGATCAATCAAGTTCAAGATCGATTTTTATCATCACTCACTGTGTCTAGATCAATCAAGTTCTAGATCAGTAAGATTTGCTTCTTGATCAATCAAGTTCAAGTTCAGTATCTTTTGTTTTCTATCATTCCTAAGTTCAATCAAGTTTGGGATCGATATCACTTTAATCGGACTTCATTCAGCTTTGTCACTTCGAATCAAGCTAAACACCTTGCTTTTCATCTAGTTCGTGATCAATCAAGTTCAGAACTGGCATCTCCTAGACATCAACTATTCTTTGAATCAACGTGCTACTCGCACATTAATTCAAAGAGGGGCAAATGTAATACCCTAAAAATGGTCATCTAAACCATGAGCCCCTAATCTCGACAACATCACAAAGGTCCTAACCAAAGGCAATTAAATAAATCTTGAGCACACAATTAATTCTTTAAACATCAAATGTCACATGGCAAAATTAATCACTCAATATTAATTAAATATTTATTTAATTAATTGATCATTCTAAGTAAATCATTTTAAACAATTATCTTATTTATTTTATTAAATATCCTAGCATATTTAATTAAATAAATCAATTTGCCACAAATCTTCAAAAAAGGAAACAAATCAAGAAAGAGGAATTGGAAATGATGAGCACAAATCTTCAAAAAAAGAATTAATTGACAAAAAACAATTAAAAATTGAGGAAAGAAATCAATTGGAGATAATCTTGAAAAACAAAATAAAAATTGATAAATAATCTCAAAGAAAGCAATTAAAACAATTAAATATTAAAATTGAATGAAATAGAGAATAAATCAGTTTTTTCTTGATTTTATCTTAATTTTAGTTCAATTTCCTTTAAAACTAAGAAAAGCATCCAATCACATCAATCCACCTAGATTGTGCTTCCTCTTGGAAAATCTTAGACCGCTCATCATCATTTGATCCCAGCCTTTGGTTTCTTTCTAAATTTTCTATAAATTCAGGCTCTCATCTCTCATTCAAGGATTTTGGAGAATATATTGTTATTATGTTGTTTTTGCTCTAGGTTCATTGCATACATATTTAAATCATTTAGCTTAATATTGCTTAAATCATTTAGCTTGATATTGCTTAAATCTTGTTAGATTAATATTGCATCCATCTAGCATTTATCATGATCATATAGATAAAATCCTTCATCTTGAGTCACTAGTATTGCTAAAAAATCTGAGAGCAATCTTATACTCACATCTTTTAGAAGGCAATGGATCGATTTGTTATGGTTCACTTTTCATTGATTATATCTGATTAACCATGTATGTAATGACTTGATTGAAGTGTTGTGTCTTGCAGATATAGGTCCACTTTTCACACACACAATTCATACTAATCTGTGTGGACCAGCAAGGACTAAAAGTTTTCAAGGTGATAGATATTTTATGTTACTTATTGATGACTACTCTAGAATGATGTGGGTTGCATTTTTAAAAGAAAAATCAGAAGGTCTTGAAAAATTTGGAATCTTCAAAGCTATGGTTGAGACAAAGACATGACTAAAGATAAAATGCTTAAGATTAGATCAAGGCGATGAGTTTATATATGGTGATTTCAACAACTTTTGTGAGAAGAATGGAATCAAAAGATAACTTTCTACACCTAGAACTCCACAACAAAATGGATTGGTGGAAAGGAAAAATAGAACCATATTGGATGCGATAAGGAAAATGATGACAAGGAAAAAGGTGATATCGGCAAGACTCCTTATGAATCATGGTTTGGTCATACTCCTATTATTAGATATTACAAAATTTTTGGAAGTAAATGATACATTAAAAGAGATGATGCATTAAGAAAATTTGATCCTATAAGTGATGAAGGAATATTTTTGGGTTATTCTACTAAGAGTAAATCATATAGATGTTGTTATTATGAGGATCTGGTTACTACTAAGATGGGAGGGGTGAATCAGTAGTAAAACAATTCTGTAATACTTTAAAAAAATGTACCAGTAACTACTCGAACAATCTGCTAAATTGATTTACCAAACCATTCACTCAAGTGTTCATCATTATGCAAAAAATGTAAAGATATCAAATGCACAAATAAAAAATGCAACCACCACATGAACACAAATATTTTTCATGTGGAAACCCAAATAGGAAAAACCACAATGGGAATTAGCATCCACAAAATATTTGGACACTTTCAGACTGCGCCTGGTTAAAGGCCTATCCCAGTTAAGAGCTTACAATATGCCCAGTTAAGAGAAGACCCTATTAGGAGTCACCCAGTTAATGGATTTTCCTCAGCCCTGTTACGAGCTCTACCTTGTTAGGAGTAACCTTGTTAGAGGTTTTAAACTCAAGTTAATGAGCCACCCAGTAAAGGGACCTACAATATAAGACCTATTAGGATCTACCCAGTTAAGGGATTTCAAGTTGCTATAAATATTAGGGAACAATAGGGAAAATGATCTAATCACAACACTTCCTTGCTTTCTAGTACAAATCCTTTTCAACACAACTCTGCTACACACATGCAGACACTTCAATCTGGTTTGGCAACATCTTCTTCTCAAACTACTGACACACAATCTCTTCTCCAAAGAGCCCTAAATACATTTTTTAGTTAGGTCAGCTACATAACCCTAACTACATTCAAAATACAATGAATTTACATTACAAATCATTTAAAATCATTACAACAAATTTCTAGACAATTTCCACTGTTGAATGATCACCACACATCACTGCACATCGATTTGATAAGCAATAAAACCCTTGTCACATTCTACTAATCACTTTGATGTTTCCCAAGAAATCCAACCCTTGTATGTTATCAAACATCATCTTATCATTACACATGGATTTTGACACATCATCACTAAGTTATGAACATGATAAGATGCACCGCCAAACCATAAATCATTACCAGTTAAAGATCTATTACCGGTATTCATTCTTCTTCACAGAGTTCATGATAGTCAATCATAACTCACTCAATACATCGACTCTGCTGATGTGGTTTGGAACATAGGTGCAAGTTCTTGTCTTCAACACTCCTGTAAAACTACAATGTCTAGCTCTTCATTGATTATTTGTACCAGTCACTTAATCATCACACTGTTCCTATTTACCTGTTTACAACAACTTAGCAGTTTTGTTGTCTAACACATTCCTCTATCGGTTAGGCTTTACCAGTAGGTCTAGATGAATTAGATGACTAAGAAAACATGGTTGCCATCAATGACAACATAAATAAAGTCATCAAATAACTTACAACAATATCAATGTCATCTAGCCAACAATCTCCATCAACTTTACCAATCATCTTCATCTCATCAACATCTCCATATGCCAACAATCTCCCCCTTTGTCATTGATGCAACACCAAAATAGCAATACTAAAAGATTGCCAAAAGCTCATCATGCAAAACTGGAACACTAACTATTATGATTGTTTTACTTGATCTTCTCCTTTCATTAGTTCTTCTCTTTCTTCTCTTCATTGTTCTTCTCCTCCTTTAATTTACTTCTCCCTCTTTTCTTTAATTCTCCCCCTTTTCATTACTTCTCCCCCTTTGACAAAAATGCCAAAGGTGCAAAGTGTCAAATTCATCTTTTGCTACTATGGTTTTCTTCATCTCTGTTTCTCCCCCTGAGGAGTAGCCCCTATCTCATGATTCAACAACAAAATCTTAGTTGACCTTTGGTAGGGGTATAACCCCTAGCTTACCTCTGAGAAACTCAAAAGGTTGCTTTAGATAATGGCTTAGTGAAGATATCAGCCAACTACTCGTTTCTTGACACATGCTCCATCCTAACTTGCTTTTCCTGCACTCTCTCTCTCAGAAAATGATACTTTAGTTCAATATGCTTTGTTCTAGCATGCAATACAAGATTATTTGAAATACTTATTGCACTTGTGTTATCACAATATATGATCACCAGTTCTGTCATAGTCTCCTTAAATCCTTCTAATACATGTCTCATCCATATTTCTTGAGTACAGTTCATAGATGCAGCCACATTCTCTGCTTCTATTGTAGACTGAGAAATGCAACTTTGTTTCTTACTAGTCTAGGACACCAATCTTCCTCCTAGAAAGAATGCACCACTGGTTGGGCTCTTTTGGTCATCTATATTACGTTCCCAAGCAGCATCTATGAACACCTTCAAAGATAAGTTTCCTTTGTATGGATACCATAATCCATAATCAATAGTTTCTTTAAGATATTTGAAAATTCTCTTCACCACCACCATATGAATCTCTTTAGGACTTTTCTGAAATCTAGCCACTATACCAACTACATGAGAAATGTCCATTCTACTATGAACAACATAGTGTAGTTTTCTAATCATGAATCTATACTCAGTTTTATTCACTGGATCTGAATCATCTTCCTTGGATAATCTGCAGCCACTAACCATAGGGGTTCCAACTGGTTTCTAGTCTTCCATTCCAAAGGTTTTCAATACCTCCTTCACATATTTGGACGAGCTGATAAATATTTCTCCTTTCATCTGTTGGACCTACAAACTAATGAAAAATTTGATTTCTCCTATCAAAGAAATTTCAAATTCCTTTTCAATTTCTTCTGCAAAAGTTAAACTCATGTCATCATCTCCTCCAAATATGATATTGTATGCGGGAAAAGTCGGCTGATAGAACTCAATATGTGAAAATATGACTAAATGACTTGTCCCCACACACACATAGGACTTCTTGGTGCAAGCTATGGAGTAATAACGTATTACTCAGCTTCCCAAGGTGGGTCCCATGGTTCTCTATCTCACAATGTCCCTCAAACCAATATTTTTTCTCTCAGATCACTGAGCAAAATGGTTTAGGGATGACAAATGCAAGAACGAGGGATGCTTTGATAGTTTTTAGTATGAAAGGTATGCTAAGCTATGCATGATCTTAGAAATGTAATAAACTAAATGATAAGATGACAAGATTAGTATAAATACTATCCTAACATGATATATTAGTCTATGATTGAGCTAAATGATAAAGAAATCATTCTAAAAATGCATATTTAGACTAATTCCTGATTTCAAAGAGGCTAAAATGATGAGCATAAAATGATATGAAAGCTTGAATGTATTTGAGCATAAGTGTGATACTACAAATTTGGATTATGGTTTAAAATGGAGGAATGAGAGCTCTATTTATAGCAAAAACATGGCAATGGATGGTCAGGATTGAAAGATTCAATCAAGGGTTGAGTTTGAAAGTTGGGGATCCATGTGCACAAATTGCACCAATGAAATGGTGACAAATGTCAACATAGGGCTGGGTTGAGAGAAGGGGTTGGAGGCATTAAATGCCTGAGAAGACCTTATGGTTATCTAGAGATAAGGGTTAAGCTTAAGTTAGGCTTACCCATTAGATTAAGAGTTAATCCAAGGATAAACCCTTGTGCAAATGATTAAGAGATAATCATGGTCAAAGCATTAAAGTCCTGATGAGACCCTTAGGTTGGATGAAGGTTGAGTTAAAACAAATGTTTTAACCATGTAAGAGGGTTTGAGTTAACCATTAATGGTTATTGAAGACTTTGGGGGATTTAGTTGTTGAAGGTTGGAAGTGTTTAATGGCTATCAAAGACTTTGAGGATTTAAGTGGTTGAAGGTTTGAAACCTTTAATGGTTATCAAAGACTTTGAGGTTTTGAGAAGTGACTTCCCTTTGCTTAGGGATGTGACAAAGTTTAGAGGAAGGGTTAGGCTAATTAGAAGCGATTAGAAGATTCTAGAAGGGATTAGAAAGGGGTTTAGGATTTTGCAAATGGATGGAGGGATAATAGGATTTAATTGAAATAATTAAATTTAATTCAATTTGGTTGCAATTTGGGGAAATTAAATAAATTAACTTTATTCAATTTAGGATAACTATTTAATTAAATTTGAATTTAATTAAAAGTGGATAGAAGGGATTTAATTGAATAAAATGATTTATTCATTAAATGGGTATAGTGAATTTAATTTAAATAAATTGAGTAATTTACTTAATTAAATAGAAGAATGTGGATAATTTAATTAAATTGGATTTAATTAAATAGAGAAATGAACATAAAATATTCATTTAGGAATATGGTCATTTTTATACGTTTACATTTTGCCCCTCTTTGAAGTGACATGTGTGCACATGTTATTTCAAAGAAAATGATGTGTTTTTGTGATTTATGATCAAATGCAATTTTTGTGTCGCTCTTATGATTTGCAAGTCGTGCCCTAGATTTGATTTGATGGTGATGCCCCAGATTCAATATTTGATGGTGATGCCCCCTCGGGAGATGAATGAATATTTTGAAAATTTTTAATTTAATTTGATGAGTTGCATATGATGTGTATGATTTTGTGCATGTAAAATGTGTGCAAATTGATTCATCTCCCGATAAGTTACAAATGTTATGGTATAGGGGAGACCGTGACCATATTACAGGTCCATTCGGCTAACCCTAATTTCATTTTCCTCCTATAAAAGGGGAAAAGGGCTTGAATTAGATTCATTTGTGCTTTATTGACTTTGGAGAAAGAGAATTTGGTCTGCAGAGAAAATGCCTATTCTGTATCATAGACATCGTTTCGAGCGCGTTCGGAGGTACTGGAGACCTGCAGCATGCGGACCACCAGTAAGTCAATGTTTTTGACCCTCTTTTGACTTTTCATTTTGTCATTTTTAGTCATTTTTTTATTTTCAAAGTTCGGGTTTAACAGTTTAGCGCGTCTAGGGCATAGATTAGCGCATACGAAGTTTAAAGTAGCGCATTTAGTCAAATATTAGGGGCCGCGTTCGAAATAGATAGGATAGCGCATAAAACAAATATGTTAGCGCATACATGTAGAATAGCGCATAGAAACCATTGGGTAGCACGTCTGGTCAACAGATTAGCACGTAGGGTAGACCTAGCGCATAGGGGTCGCAGGGGTTCACATAGGTAAGGGGGTTTAACGCGTAGGGCTAACCTAGCGCATAGGGTCAAACGGGTAGCGCTTGGGAGGTGTAGATTAGCGCGTAGAGTCAGTCTAGCGCATAGGGTAGGTTAGGTGGCGCATTGGGGGAAAGAGTTAGCGTGTAGAGTTAGTCTAGTGCATAGGGTAAATAGATTAGCGCGTAGGAAAAACAGCCTAGTACGTGGGGGTTTTTTACCGCATTGGGTATTTGTTTTAGCGTATCTGGAAAATTTTTGCGAGATGAGCCGATTTGTAAATTTGTTTGCTTTGTTTGTCATGATTTTTATGGATTTGTCCAATATGAGCGTCGGTATAACTTGTTTTGATTTGCGATTTTTTTAATTTTTTTTCAAGTTATGTATAGATATCAATGTGATGTTTTGATCAAAATATGAGTTGTTTGCGTGTTCTGCTTCAAGTTCAATGTGTGAAGCCTGAGTTGTGTTACAAGCCGATATGGGTTGGAAACTTGATTTGTGTTACAAGCTGATATGGGTGGGAAACTTGAGTTTTTTTACAAGTTTATGTGATTGTGGAGACTTGAGTTGTGTTACAAGTTTTGATATGGTTTTTGAAAACTTGAGTTGTTTTACAAGTTGATATGAAATGATAGGATTTTGAACTTTGATGTAGATGAGCAAATTGTTTCATATTTGTTGATGTAAGTTTGATTTTGATATCTTTGATTCGATGTGGAAACTGATATTGGATTTGTTTTGCTTGTTGACAGGAGAGATTCCCCAGACCGTGGACATTGATACCGCGATTGTCGCAGGCCGATCTTGATATCATCGAGAGATGTGGTTTGACTTCCCTCTTAGATATGCCTCGGTTCACTGTGAACCGAGATCTACTGACAGCTTTGGCAGAGAGGTGGCATAACGACACCAACACCTTCCATTTTGCCACTAGAGAGATGACAGTCACCCCAGAGGACTGTTACAGGATCCTGCGCATCCCTGTAGTAGGTCCACTACTACCCTATGAGCAGTTGGAGGAGGGTGGGACAGAGGCACTACGCCGTATATTCCAAGATGATACAGTCTACGGCTATGAGATTCCATGGCAAGAGTTTCTGGATTTGGATTACGCACCACTGCCATCCGTACTAGCAGGGTTCATTGGTGGATTCCTTTGTCCTGATCGCAGGTCAAAGGGATTCTCAGTGGGATGGGGGCTGTTGTTGGAGGAGATGGTTACACAGGGCTGGAAATTTGCATGGGGGTCAGCTATGCTAGCCCATTTATATAGGTGTCTGCATGAGGTAGTATACCTCGGTTATGGCAGTTTGTCAGTTGGCGTGACTTTATTACAGGTATGGTGCTGGGAGCACATTCCAGCAGCGAGGCCATTAGCAGACAGAGACAGGCCTGTAGGTGCAGCATATGCCTACGGATACAGGGGTCTAGTTTTCCAACATAAGCTGGGCAAACTAGAGCATTGGAGGAGAGTGTTGGATGACATAGATACGGTCACCTGGCAACCATATACAGGATGTGAGGTGTGGGCCGAGGATGGGCTGGAGATGCCCTTTGTATTTATGACCAGGTACCTAATCAGGAGGACCCCGTTTGTTATAGAGAGGTTTGTGGTGACCCAAGTTTTGAGGTAGTTTGGGCACCAGCAAGGTATTCCACAGGGAGCGTGCTTATATGCATGGCGGCAGCAAGATGTGGCTGATTGGGGGCCGACCATTGATAGTGTCATGGCGGTGGAGGAGTTTGTGGGGTTGGCCAGGCAGATATGGGACTATACCCCAGAGATTCAGGATTCGAGTATGACAGATGAGTTTTCTCAATTGTTTGCTGCGCGGGCGGTGGCCAGGATATCTAATCTTGAGGAGATGAGGCCATCGTTTGATTCAGATGAGGAGGAGGGAGATGGGGGAGATGATGGAGATGATGGGGATGATGGAGGAGATGGATGAGGGAGAGGAGTTAGAGGGAGGTGGGGAGGTAGAGTGAGGAGAGGAGATAGGGGTGTGGAGAGAGTAGTGCGACAGGGGAGGATAGATAGAGGGAGAGGTGGATTGGCTATCGGAGCCAGTGGAGAGGGGAGAGTGGGGGAGGTGCTAGCTGTAGTGGGGGGTGATGATGAGCCTAGTCGACCAACGCAGAGGAGGAGGATGAATGTACTCCCACCTCTAGCACCGAGGATAGGCCGAGTGGGAGGGGTTCCTCCACCACAGGTACCACTATGGGTTCGGATCCCTGGTCATATGGAGGATGCATAGATCTGGACTCTACAGGTGACCGTTCAGCAGCTGCAGGCACAGATTTTGACTCATCAGTGGCAAGTTGCTCAGTTGACCACTGAGCGAGATACTGAGATAGAGCGGAGGGGAAGAGCGGAGGAGGTGGTGTCGAGCATGTAGAGAGCAGCGATGGGTGGTCCGATGAGAGACACCCTGAGAGAGTTGGCACTGAGAGCTCAAGAGGCGGAGTATTATAGGTGGCATTATGAGGTTGCAATACCCAGGGACCGGCGAGTATAGAGCTTTGCACAGTCAAGATCTAGTCGATCTCGAGCTACTGGTTCACGGTCTGAGAGACGAGGTGTTACAGGGCCACTGAGATAGGAACCTCCTGGGGATCTAGGGGCGGGTGCATCTGGAGCGAGACCATCTCCGTCAGGGGATAGTCATACTTGAGAGACATAGTCTCTGTTGTATTTTTGAGTATTGCTTTCTTTGTACTGGACATAGTGTTTGGACACATTTTGTAGATTTTGATCATTGTTGAGATATATATATATACGGCCCCATTTTCCTTGATCATGTGATGTGTTTATATGGATGCATGTTATGTGGGTTATTTTATGTGATGATGCAATGCTTAAATGTATGATGTAATGTATGATGCAGGATGTATGCTTTTATATGCTGTGAGATGTATCTTGAAAATGAGATGTATGATTTAATATGCTGCTAAACGTATCTTGATATGAGATGTATGATTTAATATGCTGCCAAACGTACCTTGATATGCAAACATGTTAATGATATGCAACTAATTGTAAAAATAATATGTAACTATGTTTTTGGTAGCATCCTCATTCTACATTTGCCATCCGATATAGCCATTTGTTTGCTTTCTTTGTAGATATCATCATTGAGCATTGATTTGTTTAGGATATGTTGAAAATTTATACAAGCATAATGGTAGAATTGAACCATAATGACCTGAGAAAAATTTACATGATTTTTGATTTTGCAAGATAGCACAAGTGTCAAGGTATAATTGAACCAGGACGACCAGAGTGCGTATTGCGTAAACAGACAAGATTAGATCATTGGTATGCATGAAGCAGAATCAGGCCC
The DNA here is from genome assembly GCF_030272615.1 of Cryptomeria japonica. NCBI lineage: Eukaryota > Viridiplantae > Streptophyta > Pinopsida > Cupressales > Cupressaceae > Cryptomeria > Cryptomeria japonica. The sequence goes on from NC_081413.1 coordinate 739,824,888, forward strand.
TTAGTGATATTTGATGTATCATGTCTCGAGGCATGTATTCACACAGTACAAGCGATCACCTCCCAGACAGAAGACTAAGAAAATATTGGAAGTTCCCCTAGAACTCTAGCTGTGAAGCATTTTAGTGAGACAAGGAAGAGAATCCAATAATTCAAAAAGTTCAAAATGCAAAACTAGTCAAGATTTTATGCTATAGTGCAACATTCAGTACTTCAGAAAATCATCCATCTTTGGTATTTTTGTGATTTGTTTTGTTTTGTTTGGCGATGAAGCGTAGTTTTTGTTGTTGGATGTCAAGCTGTTGAGTTTTGCAAATAGCCTTGATGTCTTGAGTGTTTGCAATATTGAGATGATTTAAATGCCCCTAGCTGAGTGTGCCTCTTGATGTGAATATGTTCAGTGATTTTCAAGCCATGGTGGATTCGTGGTAAGAGGATATATATAGACAAATCAGGATAGTGACTACGCTAAGTATGTCCTGAATGGATATTTGCTAAGTGTCGGGCGATGGCTGATAGTGTTTGTATGGATAAAATGGTATGGATATAGATGGAGGAGCCATTCTTTCACAAGAGCACCTGTTTACCAGGGTTTCACCCTTTGTTTTTATTGTACTTTGTTTTTGCTTTTTTTTTTTTTTTTGCTTTTTTTTTTGCTTTTCTCGGTTGTTTCCATGCACTAGGCCACTTAAGTGTAGTACCTCTTTAGATGGATGCTGTTAGTTGGTTCATCGAGAACATCCCCTTCTGAATTTGTGAGTTGATAGGCACCTGATCCATAGACTGATATGATAACATAGGGACCCAACCAGTTAGGTTCAAATTTGCCTTTCTTTTCTCGATCTTGCTGATTTCTTGGATTTTCTTTGAGGACTAGGTCACCAACCTTGAAGTTGCGGGGGATGACTTTATGATTGTAGCTCCTGCACATGCATCGCTGATATGCTTTGAGATGAGTGTAAGCATGCTAACATCTTTCATCTAAGAGTTCAAGTTCTTGCAGTCGGTTAACTCGATACTCTTCATCTGGGATTAAGCCTTTCAAAGAGACTCTGAGAGATGGGATTTCTACCTCTAGGGGTAAAATGGCTTCTGATCCATACACCAATGAATATGGTGTTTCCCCTATAGGTGTGCGGATGCTGGTTCTGTATGCCCAAAGTGCTAGATTGAGTTGTACATGCCAATCTTTGCCGACATCATTCACTATTTTCTTGAGGATTTTCAATATTGTCTTGTTAGATGCTTCTACTTGACCATTTCCCTGTGGGTAGTATGGTGTAGAGAACCTATGTTGGATTTTGAAATTTTCACATAGTTCTTGTACATCTTGGTTTTTGAAAGGTCATCCATTATCTGTGATGATTGAACTTGGAATACCATATCTGCAGATTAGATAATTGAGGATAAAAGAGACAATTTGTTTCCCAGTCACTGTGGTCATGGGAACTGCTTCGATCCATTTGGTAAAGTACTCTGTTGTAGTTATAATGAACTTGTGTCCATTTGAAGATGAAGGATGAATTTTGCCTACTAAGTCCAGTCCCCACTGACAAAAAGGCCAAGATGTTGTAAATGGCTATAGTTCCTGTGCTGGTGCATGTATCAGATTACCATGGATCTGGCATTTAGGACATTTCTTAGTTAAGTGATATGAGTCTTTCTCCATTGTAGGCCAGTAGTATCCCATCCTTAGAAGCTTTTTAGCAAGAGTAGTACCACTTGAATGTGTGCCACAAATACCTGCGTGAAGCTCGTGTAAAGTAGAATCAGAATCATTACGATCAAGGCAATGAAGAAGAGTACCATCTAGACCTCGATGATACAAAGTCTCAGCGGTAAGGGTGTAACGGGTAGCTTGTCGGATAAAATTACATTTTTGGTTACGGGATTGGTCAATTGGTAAGATATTGTTCTTGAGGTAGTCGTATATTGGTCCATATAACGGAGAATCTGAACCAGTCAAGGCATAGATAACCTAGGATTCAGAGTGGTCATAGGCGGGGGAGAATAGTTGCTCTACCAGGAACTCATAACGACTCTGTTGCTCTAGAATTTGTAGTAATGAAGCGATGGTAGCCATTGCATCGGTTGCTTTGTTGTTTAATCTTGGTATTTGCTCGAAGGTGATGTGCACAAAATACTGTTTGAAGTCATCCACCATTCACTTGTAGGGTAGTAGCTTGTCGTCCTTTATCTGATAGTTGTTGTTAATATGATGGACGACCAGTTGCGAGTCTCCATAGACCTTTAACTTTGTGATTTTCCATTCTACGGCCATTTTGATGCCTATAACCAATGCCTCATATTTAGCCACATTATTTGTACATGGAAACATAAGCCGATATGATCTTGGTATAGTGTGTCCTTCAGGAGTGATGAACAGAATGCCAACACCCAAACCATGTTGTGTATAGGATCCATCAAAGTATAGGGTCCATTGTTTAGTAGAAAGAGCAAGAACATCCCTGTCTGGAAATTCAATCTCCATGGTGTGTTTGCCTAGTAGGAGTGCTTCAGCCAACTAATCTGCAATGGCTTGTCCTTTGATGGCTCGTCTTTCTGTGTATTGGATGTCAAATTCACTGAGAATCATGACCCATTTAGCCAATCGGCCTGTAAGAGCTGCCTTGCTGAGTAGATATTTGAGAGGATCAATTTTTGCAACTAGCTTGATGGTGTGTGCTAGCATATAATGTCGGAACTTTTGAGATGCAAAGACCACTATTAGGCAAGCCTTCTCAATGAATGTATAGTTGAGTTCATAGCCATTCAATGTCCTACTGATGTAATATATGGCGCATTCCTTCCCTTGTTGATCATCTTGTGCCAATAGTGCCCCCAGTGATATATCTGTTGTTGAGATATATAAAATAAGAGGCTTTCCTATGACTGGTGGTACCAAAACTAGTGGATTCATTAGGTACTGTTTGATTTGGTAAAAAGATTCTGCACACTTGGCCTCCCACTTGAATGGTACATTTTTGTGTAGTAAATGGTTAAATGGTAAACTTTTATCTGCTAGCTGAGCGATGAAGCGCCTAATTGATTGAAGTCATCCTTGTAGAGATCTGAGTTGGCTGATATTCTTTGGTGGTGGCATGTCCATAATGGCTTGTACCTTGGCGGGATCTACTTCAATACCTTTAGCTGAGACAATGTAGCCTAGTAACTTGCCTGATGTAACCCCAAAGACACACTTCTTAGGGTTGAGCCTGACTTGGAATTTCTCCAATCGATCAAAGATCTTTGTTAGGATGCCAAGATGTTCTACTCTGGTGAAGGATTTAGCTAGTAAGTCATCCACATAGTCTTCCATAAATGTGTGCATCATGTCATGGAATATTGTGGTCATTGCTCTTTGATAAGTGGCCCTTGCATTCTTTAAGCCAAAAGGCATAACATTCCAACAATACGTTCCCCAAGGATAGGTGAATGCGGTTTTATCTTGATCTTCTGGGGCTATTTTGATTTGATTATAGCCTGAGAAACCGTCCATTAGTGAGAGCATTGCATGGCCTGCTGTGAGATCTACAATTATGTCGATACTAGGCAAAGGAAAGTCATCTTTTGGACAAGCTTTGTTGACGTCTCTGAAGTCAGTGCAGATTCTGATACTACAATCTGGTTTTGATACTGGAACGATGTTGGAAATCCATTCTGCATAGTCAATGGGTCGGATGAATCCGACATCTAATAGTTTCTTTAGTTCAGTTTTGACCATGAGTGTCACCTGTGGATTCATCTTTTGTAGCTTTTGCTTTACTGGTTTAACTCCTGAAGAGATGGACAAGTGATGCATGATTAAGTGTGGATCCACTCCAGGCATATCAGCATATGGCCAAGCAAAGTTAATTTGCTATTCTTTAAAGAAAATGATGAATGCTGATCTTTCTCCCTCTGTCAGAGATTCTACAAGGTGTATGTTTCTGGCCGCTTCCGTGGTACCAATGTTGATTGATTGAGTGGGCTCAATCAATATGGATGATCGCTCATGAAAGTGCTTAGGAAGAGTGTCAAGTCTCCCATCATTACATGCCTTAAAAAGGTTTTCACCCTCAGATGTGTCCTTTATTTTTACTTTTTTGTGATCTAGAGCTGACATTGACTAGTTTTCAGTAGTAGATCCTTTATTTGGGTCATTTTTGCGACTGAGAGACTTGGCACTCCCTGGTTTGTAGACATCATTATTGTGTTCACTGGTAGAGCCTGTTTCCAGATTTACGGTACATAGGTAATGGATAATAGATTCATCATTTGGGAAAATTGGTATATCATGGATTTCAGGTTCATCCCAGTCAATGAGGTCAGGAAAGACAAGTGGTAAAGAATCATTGGGTGGATTAAGTTCAGATACTGTGAGTGTTAGGATAGAGTTTTCATCATGATTGTTCTTGGATTTAAAGAAGTCCAGGATTTTGTCGAGGTCTTCGATGGTATTATCCTCTCCATATACTTTCTCATAATGTTCTTGTTCACTTTCCTCGGCGTCATAGATATTCTGCGGTCCAAATTCAATAGGTCTATCTCTTTTGTTATGTTCTTCTTGGGAAAAAGATATAGAATCAGTATCACTAGGGATATCTGCAGTAGCATTGGAGCAGGTACCCCATTCATATTCATTGGAATCAGTCTCATAGGCATCATCCCAGATTCTATCTGTGCTGTAAACTAGTATGTTGTATGGTGAAAACAAATCTTTGACGATAGATACCATTTTGATAGTTTTTGTTGATTCTATGTCAGATTCGTTTTCTACTTTCTGGATTTGTTCATAGACTGTGCTTTCTCGGGGAGGAATAATGGTATTGGGAGATGATTTTATTTGTTCTTGAGATATTGGTGTCTGAATGTGAGCTACTGCTGCAGATAGGGCCTTCTTATGACTTAGAAGCTTTTCCTAATGTAACTTCTGGTCTTGACGTTCCCATGCCTTGCGGATTGTTTTGGCTGATTCAAAGAGTGCTTCCTGCCAGGATTCTTCTTTGTACTTTGTCTTTACTTTCCATTGAGGTTTGGTAGTTAGTTGTGGCGGCCATTTCAATAGGAATGTGAGTTTAGAACCCAATCCTGCTTTGTTTCTACTAGGTTGTGAAGGAAGATCTATAGGTTCAGTGACTCCTTTTTTATGTTTCCCAATAGGTCCTTTACCGCCATATCCCATTTGCTTCATGATTAAGTAGCCTTTTCCATACAGGTGTGTTGGTAGAACAATTTCTAGAGCGGCTGCTCTATGATCTTCTTCCTCATCTTTCTATAACCAGCTAAGAATATCCTTATCCTCTGATTCATGTGCCAGAGTGCCCAGTTGGATGAAAGTACCATCAAATTTGGTGATGGGTTGAGTGACCAGATGTGTTGATGTAGTAGGCAATCCATGAGATCTAGGTGATGTTGGCAATTTAACCAAACATAAAGGCTCCAAAGAGTATTCTCCCATACCTTGGTCTTTGATTTGCATTTTCTGTTTGAAGTCTCCCCATAAGGAGTCAGATTTTGTTGTGTGTTGATCTGATGTTGAAGATCACTGCTTTTCTCTATTATGAGGAACCAAACTGTCCTGGGCTGCCCCCATTGCGTTGCAATGTTGAAATGGATTGTGATCAGCAGATATGGATATTTCTTGTCCATCATAAGGAAATTTGACACACTGGTGATATGTAGAAGGTACTGCTTGCATTTCATGTATCCAGGGTCGTCCTAACAAAATATTGTAGGTAAGGTCTATGTCCAAGACCTGACATATAGTATCCTTTTGTATGGATCCCACTTGAATAGGTAATATCACAATTCCTTTAGAGGACCTTTCCTCATCGTCATATGCTTTTATGGTAATCTTCTTGCAAGGATCAATGGATTCTTCTGAGAAGCCTAATGCACGGATAAGCTTTAAAGTACATATATTAAGGCCGACTCCTCCATCTATTAGGACTCTTTTGACTCGGTGTTTGCAAACAATGACTTCGATATGGAGAGGAGTATTATGTGGATGGATTAAGGAAACATCATCATGTTCGGAAAAGGTGAGGTTATGAGGTCTAGTCATATGGGTGACCATGGCTTGAAATCTGTCTGTATCCAAATTTTGAGGTACATTGGTTTCCAATAGCGCTTGCTCTAATATGTCTTTGTGCTTTGGCGATAGTTTCAGCAATTCTAGTATAGATATCTGCGCTGGAGTTTTACATAGTTGGCTAACCAAGTCATATTGGATTTTTGGTGTGGTAGTTGTAGGTGCAGTATGTCCTTTCAAGACATATTTCTGAGTTCGGGTTGTTACATTGACAGATTCATGATCACGCTGATCTCGGATGGTGATGACATTTACTTGATGCTCTTCAGTTGATATGTGGTTGATGGTGTTGTTGTAGATGTGATTAATACGAGCTCCGTGTGTATCATCTGAAGTTGATGCTCCATCTTTGTTGTAATTTGGGAGAGGATTTTTGAAGGCTCCGTGATCACCATTTGTTTTGAGACCATCGACTGTTAAGTCACCTCGATCAATCATGTCCTATACTATGTGTTTCAATCTCATGCACTCGTTTGTTCTATGACCCTTGTTGCGATGGAAATCACAATAGTGTGAATCATTCCACCAAGGTGGTTTGATTGGGGGCTCATAGTTGCTGATTGGAGGCAAAGAAAGAATCTTGTTTGCCAAAAGTTCTCTAAATGCGGATTCTAATGATTGCCCCAGTGGCATGAAGATATGTTTTTGGAAATTGTTCGTGTTGTTGCGTGAATTGTTGTTAGGTCCTGGATTCATGTTTTTTCTTTGAGTATCATTGGTGTTGTTTGTGTTGAGTTGTCCTTGATAAGTGTTTTGTGCATATGTGTTAGCACTGGGAGTAGCATTATTAGGATTTTTCATATTTTGAGGATTTCCAGATAATGCAAGTACTAGTTGTTTAGATTTGGGATCATGTGTTTCATTGTTGCCTTCATTTTTGTTTCGAGTCCAAAATCGAGATTTGTCAAGGTTGGTGTTGTTCTGGTTATTGTAGTTTGATGAGTTTGTTCCTTCCTTGTAAAATTTGAGTGTTCCCTTTTTGACAAAAGCTTCTTCCACTTGAATGCCATTTTCAATTAATTTAGCGAAAGATGGTATGCATTGAAGTTTTAGTCTGTAACTCATTTCACTATTCAAGTTATCGATGAAGATTTCCATTTTCTCCTTTTCGGGAATATCTCAAGGATATCTAGAGACCATGTGTCGCCAGCGTTGAAGGAATACCATGAATGTTTCGTTGTTCTTTTGTTTGGTGTTGCAAACATCTAGCATGGTTATGGCATGTTGGATGTTATAGGAATAGTGGGTTATGAATTTGTTAACCAACTCATCAAATGATCTCACGGGTGGCATAATTTTGGATAACCATTTCATGGTTTGCCCTCCCAAACTTCTGGGGAATAACCTCATCAAATAGGTGTCATCATGAGCAAATTCAAGGCTCAGTGTGCAAAATTCCCGAACATGATCTTGGGGATCACTTTTCCCATCATATTTATCAAATTTGGGAACGTCTGAGTTTGGAGGAAAAGGCACCATGTTCAATCTTCTGTCAAATGGATAAGGACAGATTTCATTCAAAGAGTACCGCACTGTTGTCCCTTGTTGCATATCCTATATCTGCCTTTGCAACATTTGCATTTGTTGAGTAAGGGCAGCTAAAGGTATACTTTCTTGGCGAGGGAAAAGTTCTTCCCTTGTATTTGTTCTTAGCTAAAAAGGTGTGGTGAATGGTATATGTTGCTCTGGTGTTTCTAGTTCGGGTATACACATTTCTGGTATGCGTTGTTCTGGAATACGTTGCTCAGGTATGTGTTGTTCAAAGTTATGGGTTTCTTCTTCTCTTTGTTGTTCTTGGTATGCATATTGTTGAGATCCCCTTTAAAAGATGTTTGAGTCTAAATCTTCGGGAAGTTTAACGCCTTTACTTGTAAGCATGAGCAGATATTTTTCTTTGTCATTTTCCATGAGCCTTTCTACAAGATTTTGGAATGAAGGGTTTTCCTGACATTCTTGAAGAAGTGCTTTAGTAATTTCAGGCTCTTCTGAGTGTGGAACTTCAAAAGGATTTGACAGTCTGTGATTCATACTTGATTCCGCATGTGTCTCGCTTTGTTGGTTCTTTTGAGAGCGAGTAACAGACATTTTAGTAGAAACTTTCGGTGACGAAGGGGATAAAATCCTCTTCGATGTGTTGCTCGGGGGTAGGTGGTTCTGGTTGAGATGTGTTATACGTGATGCACTCGTCGGGCAAGAATGCTGAATTGATCTTTCTGCTGCAGTTTATGGTTTGATAAAAACAGACTTTTGACAGTATGCTCTTGTTTTCAAGGGTTCCTTGTCAAATTCGCTAGATTTGTTTTGGATATAATGTTTGATGTGATGTAGGAATACCCGATGAGATTTGAAGAGTTGATGATTGATGTATAAAAACTTATTTCTCTTGATGAATTTGGAAAAACTAGGTTGTTGTTTCTTCAATGTGATGTTGCGATAAAGGTTTTTTCTTCTCAGAATATGAGGATTAGTCATGCATGAGTGATCAATGGTTTCCTTTGATTGGTTTGGATTCAATTGATTCTTGTTTTTGAAAATTTCAAATCTTACTCTATCAAAGTGAAGGTTTAGATGTCCCTTCATGACAAAGTGTGTCAAATGATATGGATAAAAGTCTCCCGATCTGGAAACTTGATTTGACAATTTGAGAATTTTAAACAAGTGTTTTGAGATAAAAATCCGTAAGATGGTAAAGGATTCTATTGATACTGATGATGAAATTTTTCGTATTATGATAGGAGAGACATCCTTTATGGCTCGATTCATTTTGGATTCTGACAACGTTTGTTTTGACACAAATTTAACGCAAGAAATAGTTTTAATGGTTTGTTTGTCACTCTGTTTTGATGAAAGATGATGTTGATGGAAAAAAGGCCTATAAAAAATGTTTTTGAAAATTTTAAAATTTTTCGGTTTTGCTCTTTGTTTTTCTGTTTTGGAACACGCGCTAGAATAGAGTTTACATGCGCTACTGAAATAACTCTATGTGCTAAAATAATAACCACATGCGCTAGGCTGCCCCCATACATGCGCTAAAGTTTTTGGATTTTTAAAATTGTTTTTCGGGCTATTGAAAAAGCTATGCACTATCCTGGGTCTGTCATGCGCTATCTGTTGGACTTTATGTGCTAATGTTTGGATTCCACGCATTAAGCTGTTGCTTCCACGCACTGGATTGTTTTTCTGATGCGCTAAAGGATTTTACACTATTTTGCCTTAAGATGAAACGCTACTGTTTTGAACCAACGCGCTAACTAGAGGTTTGGATGCACTAATAGAATTACCCCACACGCTAAGATGTTGCTCTTATGCGCTAAACTGCCCTGATTGTTCCTTTGGTTGATTTTTTTGTAAATTTTTGAATTTTTGTTGCAAATTTTTCAAGTTTTATGGATGATTTTTTGAAGTAATAAATGCAAACACGACATAAAAAGTACAACCATTTTGCCTAATCTAACAAAAAGTGTATGTTCTGTGAGGATGTGTTCAAATCCCCAATGTTTTAACAGGTTTTGATACAAGTAATACACTTCAAAAAGACTCTTTAGTCAAGGGTCATAAATAACGTCATAGCCCACTAGTCTCGATACTCCGTCAGCTCAAACAGCCGTGTCACCCCCTAGAGGGCGCCCGTTTTTTTGCCTTTTGCCAGAAATTAACTCAAAGTGAATCGCTTCACAGTTGAGTAGTTATCTTGGGAGATATATGGTGAGTAATCTTGGAGGCGGATTCTTCCCCACCCTTGCACTATGATGTTATAAATGTCTGGTTACTGACTCGGTTCAAAGTTTCTATTTCTATGGTTCGTAATCAGGCTTCCCATTCGGCCGTCAGTGATAAACTCCCTCAGGAGGCTTCCCAACCTTTAGAACAAATACTTTACGTATCTCAAGGATACTGGGGGAAGGCTAATCACTGCGCGCAACCGTTGAAAAGGACTTTCGTCACTTTCCACTTTTGATTATAGTGGGTTGGAATTCTTGGCATCAAAGTCATTCCCCACTTAGGTTGTTCCCTTTACACCAGCCATAAATGGCTTTAAGAGTTGATTGCAACTCCTCGGGAAGGCAGGCCTACTAAAGGATGTAAATACTTGAAGTACAGAAAGCTGTAAGAGTGGTCTAGATTTTTGATCACCCAATTAAGGGGAGAGCATATTCCTTCCACTTTCGAGAGAAAGCAATCAAGTTGGTTCTTTTTAGCCTTTCAATTCACTGATTTGCTAAAATCTATGTGGAGATGTTGCTCCACGAAAACATGGTGTTTATTTTATCCGTGCAAGGCAATGATTTTCTGATCTATGAAAATGAATTTGGTCAACAAAGTAAATTCGACATTTTGGTCAGCAAAAGAAATCGCTTTTTAAAAGAAAATGGCTCGCTCCACCTGCAAGAAAATTGTTAGAGCCCTGCAAAATTCCAATAAAATAGTCAGAGAAATCTGGAGATTGGTGGACTTCTACAAGTCTAAATTTTTTTCTGGTTACAATTTTAATTTTAGTCTTCTATCTGTGATGCGATACAGAATAGACTGTATGCACTACAATATATTCTTGATGCACTAAAATTAAGGATTAATGTGCTATACTATTTTCTGGATGCGCTACTCTGTGCGCTGAAGGCGATACTTTGGTTCTCTTCCGAAAATTAGTGTTTTGATGCGCTAATTTATTCACGACACGTGCTAGATGATTGAGTTCACACGCTAAATAGTGGGCCAGATGCGCTATGATGTTTATTGGATGCACTGCTCTGGTTTTCTTCCGTGCTGAGACCTACAGGAAAATATTAGAGGGAGCCATGCGCTGAGGAAAGGTCTTTACGTGCTATAATATAGACTCCACGTGCTAAACAGTAAGCAGAATGCGCTAGACTGTTAGCCAGATGTGCTAGGGAATGTTTCTCACGCGCTGATTCCTATTTCCCGTGGACCTGTAAAAGTGATTAGTTTTAAAAAACCAATTTGATATTTGGGGTCGGGCCCCACGGTGGGCGCCAGAAATGTATGTGGGAAAAGTGGGCTGATAGAACTCAATATGTGAAAATATGACTAAATGACTTGTCCCCACACACACACAGGACTTCTTGGTGCAAGCTATGGAGTAATAACGTATTACTCAGCTTCCCAAGGTGGGTCCCATGGTTCTCTATCTCACAATGTCCCTCAAACCAATATTTTTGCTCTCATATCACTGAGCCAAATGGTTTAGGGATGACAAATGCAAGAACGAGGGATGCTTTGATAGTTTTTAGTATGAAAGGTATGCTAAGCTATGCATGATCTTAGAAATGTAATAAACTAAATGATAAGATGACAAGATTAGTATAAATACTATCCTAACATGATATATTAGTCTATGATTGAGCTAAATGATAAAGAAATCATTCTAAAAATGCATATTTAGACTAATTCCTGATTTCAAAGAGGCTAAAATGATGAGCATAAAATGATATGAAAGCTTGAATGTATTTGAGCATAAGTGTGATACTACAAATTTGGATTATGGTTTAAAATGGAAGAATGAGAGCTCTATTTATAGCAAAAACAAGGCAATGGATGGTTAGGATTGAAAGATTCAATCAAGGGTTGAGTTTGAAAGTTGGGGATCCATGTGCACAAATTGCACTAATGAAATGGTGACAAATGTCAACATAGGGTTGGGTTGAGAGAAGGGGTTGGAGGCATTAAATGCCTGAGAAGACCTTATGGTTTTCTAGAGATAAGGGGTAAGCTTAAGTTAGGCTTACCCATTAGATTAAGAGTTAATCCAGGGATAAACCCTTGTGCAAATGATTAAGAGATAATCATGGTCAAAGCATTAAAGTCCTGATGAGACTCTTAGGTTGGATGAAGGTTGAGTTAAAACAAATGTTTTAACCATGTAAGAGGGTTTGAGTTAACCATTAATGGTTATTGAAGACTTTGGGGGATTTAGTGGTTGAAGGTTGGAAGCCTTTAATGGCTATCAAAGACTTTGAGGATTTAAGTGGTTGAAGGTTTGAAACCTTTAATGGTTATCAAAGACTTTGAGGTTTTGAGAAGTGACTTCCCTTTGCTTAGGGATGTGACAAAGTTTAGAGGAAGGGTTAGGCTAATTAGAAGCGATTAGAAGATTCTAGAAGGGATTAGAAAGGGGTTTAGGATTTTGCAAGTGGATGGAGGGATAATAGGATTTAATTGAAATAATTAAATTTAATTCAATTTGGTTGCAATTTGGGGAAATTAAATAAATTAACTTTATTCAATTTAGGATAACTATTTAATTAAATTTGAATTTAATTAAAAGTGGATAGAAGGGATTTAATTGAATAAAATGATTTATTCATTAAATGGGTATAGTGAATTTAATTTAAATAAATTGAGTAATTTACTTAATTAAATAGAAGAATGTGGATAATTTAATTAAATTGGATTTAATTAAATAGAGAAATGAACATAAAATATTCATTTAGGAATATGGTCATTTTTATACGTCTACAGATATCATCAACAAACACTTTTGCAATCAATAACTTATCTCCTTCTATCTTCAAGTAAATATTGTTGTCCTCACTAGTTCTTTGAAATCCAATCTTTATCAAGTGTGAATGGAGTCTCTCATGCCATGCCCTTGGAGCTTGCTTTAATCCATATAAATATTAATGAAGTTTGCACACCATGTTCTTGTCTTCAGTCAATGCAAAACCATCCAGTTGTTCAATGTAAACCTCTCCTCCTAGAATTCCATTAAAAAATGCAGAATTAACATCCATTTGGTAAACCTTGAATCCTTTGAATGTTGTAAATACAAGTACAATTCTTACTCCTTCAATTCTAACAATTGGTGCAAAGGTTTCTCCATAATCCTCACCTTCTTCTTGTGCATATCCTTTGCAAACTAGTCTAGCCTTGTTCCTAATTACTTCACCATCTTCATTCAGTTTATTTCTAAATACCCACTTAATACCAATCACATTTTTATCAGTCAGTCTGGGTACAAGTGACCAAGTGTTGTTCTTCTCTATTTGATCAAGCTCTTCATTCATAGCCTTTATCCAATCGTCATCCTTGAGAGCTTCCCTTATTGTCTTAGGTTCAACTATGGAAATCAGACAACCACTTTTTCTAATCTTTCTTTTCGTTTGAACTCCAACATTCCTGTCTCCAATTATCTGATCTACTAAGCGATTCAACTTTACATATCTAGGTATAATCAGTTCCAGTATAGAAGTCTCTTCTTGTTCCTTTTATTCATCTTCATCTTCCACTGGTTGAGTATCCTCCACACTATTATGGTCAACATCATTTTGAACTTCTAGTTCAATAATCACTAGCTTCTATTAATCTACTTCATCAGACTTGCTAGTATCATCAGACTTTTTTGCAATTAGGGTTTCCAGTTTGAATGCTCTTCCACAAGCTTCACAATCCGCTATCAACTTCACCAAAGTAGCAGTCAAAAGCTCTTCTATGTTTCTGTTTCTCTCCAAATGTTCTCTCAAAAATTCTAAGTGAAACATGAGACTATCAAACATTTCATATGGACTAGAATGGTTCACATAAGGTCTCTACCAAGTAGGGTTCCTCCGGTCATTGTAAGATCTCTGCCAAGTAGGTTTCCTCTAGTCATTGTAAGATCTCTGTCATTCACCATTAGACCTCTGACCCATGTAAGATCTCTGATTGTTCACTCCTAACCTGCACTCAATAGCTCTATGCCCATACTTGTTGCAATTTAAGCAATATCCATAAAAAATACTAGACTTATATCCTTCATATGCATTAGGTCTATATGTTAGACAATTTAAATAATTGGAAGACAACTAAGGGGGGGGGGTGAATCGGTTGTCACCGGATTATCAAAACCTTAAGAAATTTAAAAATTTAATACCAGAACACAAAAGATCAATATCAGAATGCATAAACCAATTAAGCATAGACAACAATTAGAGAATAAATACGATCCACATGACACAAATATTTGTACATGGAAAACCCGGTAAAGGGAAAAACCATGATGGGAAGCCTACCCATAGTCAAATGATACTTTTTTAGTATGTGATTGCAATTGAGGTGCCTACACTTGCAATAAGGCCAACAACCTAGAGCAAACTGCTCATCACAAAAGGAGTCTCACTGATTACATATAATTCTAGACTACAATCTAGAAGAAGGAATGAACTGGAATGATAACATCTCCTATGCCTGAATACAGTTCCAGTTAAGCACAATACTGGAGTACTAAATCCTCTTACATAAACCCAAATTGATCACCAATGATCGACCAAATCCTATGCATGAATGATTATTACATTATTCACTCATATACATCCTCACATATCCCATATCATATAATCTACAATGAGATTTTACATCATATATATACAAACCCTCAACCACAAACAATAAGGTAAGCCAACAGACAATAAAACAATTACATAATTATAAAACATGTTGGCCAGAGACCAAACAAATAATATCCAACCCATAAGACATCCCATAAATACATCAAGAATTCCAATCCACATGTTACTTTAAGTTGGTCCATAACCTAGACAATGTCAGGACCCAATATAGGTCTACACATGCTAAAGAAATGATCCCAATCAACTAAGTCTTGAATATGATCACCATCAGCATCCTAAATCTCCACTAGAAGTCACACCAGGACCACTTATGTATATCATCAAAGGTCTTCAGCAAATCTCTATCGATGAAACCCTCGTCAGAATAACAAACCAAGTTTACCAGCATACAAGATAACATCTGATCACCAGATCAAAACCAACTGACTGAACATGAATCTAAGTAGCATAAATAAGTTAATTCCATCACCCAAACATACCAGAGTATATCGGATCATGATGATACAATCCAACCAGAAACTAAACAACCTATCAAGACCATAAGGATACCAGTAAAGAAACCAAAACATCTAGTGCTGACATCAATGACAAAAATCAATGCAAAACATAATCAATTCCTCCAAATGGCCAACAATCTCCCCCTTTGGCATTGATGGCAACACTAGATGTGAAAAACATCCAAGTGCTGAGAAACGAATAATAAGTCCCCCCCAGTGGAAAACAACCAACAATCCCCACACAAAGATATAGCAATGAAGTTCTAAAACAAAGACCAAACTCCCCTCTGTGAATCATATCTCTGTAAAGATCTGTTTTTCACATATATCTCTCCCCCTTTGTCATTAATACCAGAAATTTGACAAAAATACCAAAGCAAAAATAAAAACCATTGAAACACAAGGCTAACTACTCCCCCTGAGTAGTAGCATCCCCACATCAATGAAGAAATGAATAATATCTCCAATAATGCATATCGGACCAATGTCAAATAACATCAATCAGTTCTCTATCGGAGGGGCAAAAACCCCTAATTTGTCTCTCAGGTACTCAAATGATTCTTTAGGCAAAGGTTTAGTGAAAATATCTGCAATCTTCTCTTTAGTGTTCACATAAACCAGACTAACCTCATTTTCTTCCACCTTCTCCTTCAAAAAGATATACTTGATAGATATGTGTTTTGTCTTATCTAGCGAGATACCAGATTCTTTGATATGTCTATAGCAGTAGAGTAATCACAGTGAATAACTATCAGTCCAATGCAATGCACATTAATATCCTCCAACATTTGCTTCATCCATAGAACTTGTGTATAGTTAGTAGAAGCAACAACATACTCAGCTTCAGTAGTAGATAAAAAAGTACATGATTGTTTGTTGCTAGTCCATGACACCAACTTCTTTCCAAGAAAGAAATCTCCACAAGAAGTACTTTTCCAGTCATCAATATCACCTACCCAATTTGCATCTGTATATGCACATAGAGTAAAGTCATCATCCTTAGGGTACCACAAACCATATTCAGATGTACCTTGCAAGTATCTAAAAATTCTTTTTACCACAGTCTCATGATTTTCTCTAAGATCACTTTGATATCTAGATGCAATACAAACAACATTCATTATGTCAGGCCTAGTCTGAGTCAAATATAGTAGACCTCCAATCATAGACTTGTATCTTGTAGGATTTACTGGTTGATCTCACTGCTACAAATAGTAATACTAGTTTCCTTCACTACTTAATTAACGGTTGTATTATTGCATCACTACTGGTTGCAATACAACTCCATTACCTATTTCTATTGACATCAATGACAAAACTTATACTTCATTAATGCAATCTTCATGCAATGCCAATAATCTCCTCCTTTGGCATTGATGGCAATATAAATATCAATACCCTTTAATTGTGGTAATTGAGAGTAATGCACATACATAGGTATAGAAATCTTGGTTTACATTTTCCATGTACTCTCCTTCAACTGTTGGAGTAATGCACATACACAAGTATAGGAATCCTGGTTTACATTTTTCACGTACTTTCCTTCAACCATTTCTCCATGTCTTCAGTTGGTAACTGGCTATCAGTCATATATATTTCTTCTTCCTATCAATCATACAATTCCTCTCCCCTTTGACAACAATGCCAAAGTGAATACCAATATCAGTTGGTTAACTATGCCATGCTTCACCGATCTACAACTACCTACTCCCCCTGTGGAGTAGCTCCACTCTACACCAATCTTGCTTCAATATTTTCAATAAGCTCCGAGATTGATTTCTTCCACATCAGTTTAATTGACCTCGTGTAGGGGTACAACCCCTACCTGACCTCTAAGATACTCAAAACTAGTCTTAGGCAGAGGTTTAGTAAAGATATTTGCAAGTTGTTCCTTAGTAGATACATGCTCTAGTGACACATCTTTACTCTACACTTTCTCTCTCAAGAAATGATACTTCAGCTCAATATGCTTGGTTCTAGCATGCAACACCAGTTTCTTTGAAATGTTTATTATACTAGTGTTATCATAGAAAATCCTTACCGGTTCTGTAATCTTCAACTTGAAACCTTCTAGAATGTGTTTCATCTAGATTGCTTGAGTACAATTCATATAAGCTGCAAAATATTCAACTTCTATAGTTGATTGTGATATACAACTTTGTTTCTTTCTTCTCCAAGACACAAGCCTTCCTCCAAGAAATAATTCCCCTCCGGTTGTACTCTTTTTGTCATCAACATTACCTACCTAGTCTACATTTGTATAGACTTTCAAATCAAAGTTATTTGCATATGGATACCATAATCCATAATCAATTGTGCCTTTTAGATATCTGAATATTTTTTTAGTTGCTACCATGTGTGTCTCCTTAGGGCTCTTTTGAAATCTGGAAACTAATCCAAATGTATGAGCAATGTTTGGTCTATTGTGAACAACATAATGTAGTTTCCCTATCATATACCTATACTCCTTTTCATCCACTGATGGAGAATCATCCTCCTTAGTGTTAGGTCCCGGAGACAACTGAGAGGGGGGGGGTGAATCAGTTGTCAAATGAATTTAAACCAAAAATAACTTAATCAACTTTCTGCTTAATACTGGTGAAACAGTTTGTTATATCGATGGACAGTTTTATTAGATAATTGCAATACTGGTAAAGATTAATGCATGAAACAAAAAGACAAAGTCATCCACAACACATAACACCAATATTTGTACGTGGAAACCCTTTAAGGGGAAAAATGGTGGGAAACCTTACCCACAATCAGATGATACTACTGCAGATAGTAAGTGTATACAAATGGGGTCTGCACATGCAGAAAGGCCAAGCGCCTAGAGCTCACTGCTCAAACACAAAATGGGAGTCACACTAACTACAATTGGATGGTTAAATCCAATAAGAATGTACTTCTCAAAATAGCATCTTCATATGCTAGATTCAGTATCAGTGTAGTTCTGATTGTCTTCACAAAACCCCTCCTTTAACCTTCAAATGATGTCTGTATGTATAGCTCTACTTATTCTCACATATACCTTCACATAATTCTTTTTCGCATTCCGCACTTGATCTTACAAATAAGATCTTACATTTATGCCATACCCTAAGACCAATTTTAGTAGGTTAGCTCTAAAGGATTATACAATAAAATCAATTTACAAATCAATTAATACTCGATGCAATAACCGATTCACCATGTCGGCTTAATGCATTTACAACAACAATAAGTCATCTCCATAACATGCCATGCTAATCTAGAAAAGATAAACCTACCGGTGTAACCTGGACCTATTTGCCGGTAACAGCAAATATGCAAATACGAATATGCCAATTAACAAACCTTTGATACAAAGTGTCCAAATGATGTCTTCAACACAACCATGTGATTTTCATATCATTCCAAGTGTCGGTGATCATTATATCCTACCGGTGTACCAGATACCGGTGACTATTCATAAGTCATTTATTTGCCGGTGAATGTTGCTGATTCTCCAAAGTGCCAAAGTTGATAAGTGTTTAGTAGGTGTTGACATCAATGACAAAACCATACCAAAATACCAACAATCTCCCCCTTTGACATTGATGGAAACAAAATATGGAAAAACCATCAAAGTGTCAAAAAAAAAATGCCAAATACCAAAAACCAACAATTACCAAGGTATAAGTAAACTCAATCTCAAAGTAACAATCTCTCCCCCTGAGAGTAACATGTGTTTCCTTGTGTTCCATGTTTTTCCATACCAATCTCTCCCCCTTTGACATCAAATGCCAAAGTTATTACAAAACCAAGTTCATATACAAAATACCAATCAATTTAGTATACCAACTACTCCCCCTAAGAAGTAGCTTCCTCATCAAAGTCGGAGTAAAAGATTTCTTTGTTAATTCTGTCGGTTGATGACAATCATCAACTTCCTAAGTCTCTACCAGTGGGGGTATGACCCCAAGCTGGTCTCTGAGATATTCAAAAGTCTCCTTTGGCAGAGGTTTAGTGAAGATATCTGCAATTTTGTCTTTAGTATTCACATAAACCAGTTTTATTTCCTTTGCTTCAACATTTTCCCTTAGAAAATTCAGTTTGATGGAAACATGTTTGGTTTTAGAATGTAATACTGGATTCTTAGATATATCAATTGTTGTAGTGTTATCACAATAGATAGTTATAGGTTCCTTGCACTTTACCTTTATATCTTTCAACATTTGTTTAAGCCATAGTACCTGTGTACAGTTAGTTGTTGCTGCAACATATTCTGATTCTGCTGTTGATAAAGATGTACAACTCTATTTCTTACTTAATCAAGAAACTAGTCTGCTTCCAAGAAAAAATGCTCCACCGGTGGTGTTTTTTCTATCATCCAAATCTCCTGCCCAATTTGCATCTGTGTATGCACATAGTTCAAAGTTTTCATCTCTAGGATACCATCATCCAAGGTCTGAAGTTTGTAAGTACCGAAAAATCCTTTTTACTATTGATTCATGATTTTCTCTAGGATTACTCTAAAATCTTGAAACAATACATACTGCATTCATAATATCAGGTCTAGTTTGTGTCAAATACATAGACCTCCTATCATAGATTTATAGCTTGTTGAATTTACAGGTATATATTCATCCCTTAGTGATAATTTGTCATTTGTAGTCATAGGTGTGCTTACCGGTTTAGAGTTCTCCATCCCAAATTTCTTTAGTAACTCTTTCAAGTACTTGGATTGACTCAAGAATATACCTTTATCAGTCTGAGAAATTTGCAATCCTAAAAATAATTTTATTTCTCCAATCATAGACATTTCAAATTCTTGCTGCATTTTACTAGAAAATTCTTTACACAATCCATCTTCTCCTCTAAAGATTATATCATCAACAAAAACTTCTGCAACCAAGATGTCATCATTAGTTACTTTATAATATAAATTGTTGTCAGTATTACCTTTAGAAAAACCAATCTTCAAAAGATACTTATCCAATCTTGCATACCAAGCTCTTGGAGCTTGTTTCAATCCATACAAAGCTTTTCTTAACCTGCAAACCATATCTTTGTTATCTGTCAAAGAAAATCCATCAGGTTGTTCAATGTAAACTTCTTCTTCAAGATCTCCATTCAGAAATGCACATTTAATATCCATTTGATATACTTTGTAGTTCTTATGTGCTGCAAAAGCCAAAAATAATCTAACTGCCTCAATTCTAGCTATTGGTGCAAAAGTCTCATTATAATCAATTCCTTCTTTCTGTGAATATCACTTACACACTAGTCTTACTTTATTTTTGATTACCTTGCCATCTTCATTAAGTTTGTTTCTGAATAGCCAATTGGTTCCAATTACATTTTTATCTTTAGGCCAGGGAACTAATGTCCAAGTGTTATTCTTCTCAATTTGTTCTAATTCTTCTTCCATAGATTTAATCCAATATTTATCTTCACATGCCTCATTTACTGATGATGGTTCAATTTGAGAAATAAGACATACCTCTTCATTTGCCAATCTTCCTCTTGTCATAACTCCTTTATACTTGTTTCCAATTATCTGATCTTCAGAATGATTTAGTCTTACATACTGGGGTGTCTTTGTTTGTTGTTGTTCCTCAATTACAGTGGAATTTTTAGATGATGCCGGTGTAACTGGATCTTCATTCTGTACCGGTGGATTCAGTGTAGGCTCATTTGTCAAAATTTCTATTGCTAGTTCAGAGTCTATATACCTTGAATTTCCTCTAAATTGTTCACCAATCTTCACATTTGTACTCTCAACAATTTTTTGCAATCTTTTGTTAAAACATCTATATGCTTTACTATTAGATGAATAACCAAGAAATATTCCTTCATCACTTCTAGGATCAAATTTGCCAATATACTCATCTCTTCTGATATAACATTTGCTTCCAAATATTCTAAAATATTTAAGAGTAGGAGTAATACCAAACCATAGTTCATGAGGGGTCTTATCGGTTTCACCTTTGATGTGAACTTTTTTGAATCTATAGACCACTGTACTTACTGCCTCTCTCCAATATACATGTGGTAGGTTTGCTTCTGATAACATACTTCTTGCTGCATCCAAGATAGTTCTATTTTTCCTTTCAACAACTCCATTCTGCTGTGGTGTCCGAGGTGTTGATAGCTGTCTTCTGATTCCATTCACTTCATAGAATGTATTAAATTCCTTAGATGTAAATTCTCCACCTTGATCTAATCTTAGACATTTTATTTTCTTACCGGTTTCATTTTCTACCATTGCTTTGAATAGTTTGAACTTTCCAAGTGCTTCTGATTTTTCTTTGAGAAAAGTAACCCAACACATTCTAGAATAGTTATCAATGATTAGCATGAAATATCTATCACCTCGTAATCTTTTAGTTCTAGATAAATCAGTATGAATTAAATCAAGAGTATTATTAGATTTTTTTGGAATACTTTTGAAATTGGCTCTAACTT
This sequence comes from Cryptomeria japonica, assembly GCF_030272615.1. Classification (NCBI taxonomy): domain Eukaryota; kingdom Viridiplantae; phylum Streptophyta; class Pinopsida; order Cupressales; family Cupressaceae; genus Cryptomeria; species Cryptomeria japonica. Next base: position 739,846,228 of record NC_081413.1, read on the forward strand.
GTTTTCCAAATTGACATTCCTTACACACTGTATTGTGAGGTTTGACAATTTTAGGTAAATCTCTAACTGCCTTAGTAGTATTGATTTTCACCATGCAATCAAAGTTTACATGATAGAGTCTCTTATGCCATAGCCAACTTTCATCAATATGTGCAATCAAGCATGTCTTTTCATTGTTATTCAAATGAAAGATATTGCCTCTAGTCTGATTACCGGTTGCAATTTCCAAACCAATTCTATTCATGATTTTGCATTTTCCATTTTTGAATTGTAACTGAAATCCTTTCTCAACTAATTGACCAACACTCAAAAGATTATGCTTTAAACCTTCAACATAGTAGACATTGTCAGTATTATTCTTACCATCAAGAGATATTGTACCCTTACCTTTGATCAAACAAGCTTTATCATCTCCAAATCTCACTAAGCCTCCATTATATTTTTGAAAGTTTAAGAATTTACCTTTATCTCCTTTCATATGATGTGAGCATCCAGAATCAATGATCTACTCATCCTTTACTTCAATTTTAGCTGCCAAGGCCTGCTCTACCGATTGGACTATAGGTGCCAGTTGATCTTCTGTTATAGAAACAAAAACCCATCCATTGTCTGCCAGATCCTCATCAGAATCATCAGTCACTCCTCCATTAGCAAGATAACAAGATTTGTCTTTATTCTTCTTCAATCTGTATCTCTGATATTTAGGGTTAGGCTTGTATTTCCTTCTAGCTTCTTCTCTTAGTCTAGCATGTCTATCAGGGCATCTTGAAGCCATATGACCAATCTTATTACAGTTAAAACATTTAAAGGGTGTTTTACCTTCATACTTACTTCCAACTAGACCTTTAGGCATTTTCCTTGCAAATAGTGCTTCAAGTTCTTCATTTTCTTTCCTGCTTTCTTCAATTTCTCTTGCATAAAAGGCTTTCCAATCAGATTTTTCAAATGATGGTGCAGATGATGTAGATGCTTTAAAGGCTAAATATGTCTTTATAGTAGCAATAGGACCAATTCCTCAATTCAAAAGATGAAAGTTTTCCAATCAATGTATCCCTAGTTACTGATGTATTAGGCATTGTTCTTAACTCATTTATAGTAGTAACCTTCATTTTATATGCCGGTGGCAATCCTCTTAAAACTTTTGAAACAATTTCATCTTCACTTAAGGTTCCTCCACAACATTTAATACCCAAAACAATTTCATTAACTCTTTCCATAAAAGCAGAAATCCTTTCATCTTCTTCCATTTTCAAATGTTCATACCTGAACCGGAAGCTTTCAAGTTTTGCAATTTTGACTGTGGAATCTCCTTCATTCAGTGTTTCCAAATGATCCCAAATAGCTTTAGCAGTAGACCTATCTGATAGTCCCATGATTTGCTGATCTGTTAATGCGCTCAAAAGTGCTTCTCTTGCTTTGCAATCATTTTCTTCATCTTTTCCCAAGGTAGGTGGATTAGGCTGACCAGGAGTAGGACCAGTATAACCATTCTTTGTAACATCCCAGATGTCATTTCCAATACAATTTAGACGTGTCTCCATTTTGATCTTCCATATGCCATAGTTGGTTCCATCAAGTTTAGGAGTGTCCTTCCTGAAATAGTTAGTAGACATTGGATCTCCTCAAGCTGTTAAACTTCTACAAAAAGATTACTAGGATTTGATACCAATTGTTAGGTCCCAGAGACAAATAAGAGCGGGGGGGGTGAATCAGCTGTCAAATGAATTTAAACCAAAAACAACTTAATCAACTTTCTGCTTAATACTGGTGAAACAGTCTGTTATACCGGTGGACAGTTTTATCAGATAATTGCAATACCGGTAAAGATTAATGCATGAAACAAAAAGACAAAGTCATCCACAACACATAACACCAGTATTTGTATGTGGAAACCTTGTAAGGGGAAAAATGGTGGGAAACCTTACCCACAATCAGATGATACTACTACAGATAGTAAGTGTATACAAATGGGGTCTGCACATGTAGAAAGGCCAAGCGCCTAGAGCTCACTGCTCAAACACAAAATGGGAGTCACACTAACTACAATTGGATGGTCAAATCCAATAAGAATGTACTGCTCAAAATAGCATCTTCATATGCTAGATTTAGTACCGGTGTAGTTCTAATTGTCTTCACAAAAACCCTCCTTTAACCTTCAAATGATGTCTGCATGTATAGATCTGCTTATTCTCGCATATACCTTCACACAATTCTTTTTCGCATTCCACACTTGATCTTACAAATAAGATCTTACATTTATACCATACCTTAAGACCAATTTTAGTAGGTCATCTCTAAAGGATAATACAATAAAATCAATTTACAAATCAATTAATACCTAATGCAATAACTGATTCACCATGTCAGCTTAATGCATTTACAACAACAATAAGTCATCTCCATAACATGCCATGCTGATTTGGAAAAGATAAACCTGCTGGTGTAACCTGGACCTATTTGCCGGTAACAACAAATATGCAAATAGGAATATGCCAATTAACAAACCTTCAATACAAAGTGTCCAAACAATGTCTTTGACATAACCATGTGATTTCCATATCATTCCAAGTGTCGGTGATCATTATATCCCGCCGGTGTACTAGATACCAGTGACTATTCATAAGTCATTTGTTTGCCCGTGAATGTTGTTGATTCTCCAAAGTGCTAGAGTTGATAAGTGTTTAGTAGGTGTTGACATCAATGACCAAACCATACCAAAATACCAACACTTAGATAGTTTAGAGCCTGTAACCATTGGTGTTCCAACTAGTTTACAATCTCCCATTCCAAATGTCTTCAGTACTTCTTTCACATATTTGGACTATGTGATGAAGATACCACTCTTCATGTATTGAATTTGCAAACCTATAAGGAATTTTATCTCTCCTACCAGAGACATCTCAAATTCACTTTTCATCTCATTTGCAAAGTCATCACACATGTCATCATTTCCTCCAAAAATAGTATCATCCACAAATACCTCACTAAGCAATATCTTATATCCTTTAGTCTTGAGATATATATTGTTGTCTTCACTGGTTCTCTAAAAACCTATCTTCACCAAGTGAGAATGTAGTCTTTCATACCATACCCTAGGTGCTTGCTTCAAACCATATAGTTCCTTGTGTACTTTGCACACCATATCCTTTGCTTTAGTCAAAGCATAACTGTCTGGTTGTTCAATGTAGACTTCCTCTTCCAATATTTCATTTAGAAATGTTGACTTCACATCCATCTGATATACTTTGAATCCTCTGTATGCTGTAAATTCAAGTAGAGTTCTAACACCTTCCAATCTTGCAATTGGTACAAATGTCTCACCATAGTCTTCACCTTCTTCTTGAGAATAACCTTTGCATACCAGTTTGGCTTTGTTTCTGACTACTACTACATCTTCATTTAGTTTATTCCTGAATACCCATTTAGTACCTATTACATTTTTGTTCATTGGTCTAGATACTAGGGTCGATGTATTTTTCTTCTCAATTTGGTCAAGCTCTTCTTCCATAGCCTTTATCCAGTGATCATCTCCAAAAGCTTCCTTTGTTGTTCTAGCTCAATAGTGGAGATCATACAAGAATTCTCTCTTATTCTTCTTCTGGTTTACATACTAGCATCTTTATCTCGAATAATTAGATCAAGATTATGATTGAGTCTAACATACCTTGGAATAACATGGTCATGGTCTTTAGGTTCTTCTTCTTCTTCTTCTTCACTTTCTTCATCTTCTGCAGAATCTACCTGTTCAGGTTGAATTGGTGCTGCAGTATTCATTTCACCAACTTCTGGCTTCACCGGTTCTGGTTCCAAAACTAGAATGTAAGGTTCATCTTCCTCCTTATCCTTATTTATTTCTCCCTAATCTTCAAGACACTCATCCACTCGGACATTATCACTTCCAATGATCTTCTTTGTTCGATTGTTGTAACATTTGTGGGCTTTTCTCCTGGTGGAGTAACCAAGAAATATGCCTTCATCACTCTTAGCATCAAACTTACTGATATAGTCACATCTCTTGATAAAACATCTTCTTCCAAAAATCTTAAAGTAACTAACATTAGGTGATCTACCATACCAGTATTCATAAGGAGTTTTATCCTTACCTCTTTTAACCAATATCTAGTTCATTGTGTAGACAACTGTGATGACAACTTCTCTCCAGAATGTCTTAGCTAGACCTCCTTGTATTAGCATAGTCCTAGAAACTTCAAAAATTGATCGGTTGTTCCTTTCTACTATACCATTCTTCTATGGTGTCCTAGGTGTAGAAATATACCTCTTAATTCCATTGTCTTCATAGTATCTAGTGAATTCCTGTGAAGTAAATTCACCACCTTGATTAGTTCTTTAGCACTTTATCTTCTTTCCACTTTCCTTTTCAACTAAGGCTCGGAATACCTTAAACTTGCTAAAGGCTTCTTTTTTGTCCTTTAAGAATGTGACCCACTTGAATACTCCTAGTCCTTATTGGTCCAAAAAAGTCGGTATGAACCAAATCTAGTAAATGTTATGCTGAGAAATATTTTCTCTTAAAGGTTGAGGATGTCATCTTCCCTAACTAGCATTCCTTACATAGAGCATTCAGGGGTTTGTCCAACTAAGGCAAACCTCTTATAGATTTCAACGTACTGACTATTACAATGTTATCAAAGTTTACATGACAAAATCTCCAATGCCAAAGACAACTATCTTCTACTTTTGCAATTAAACAATTGTTGAGTTTAGAACTTAGGTGAAACAAGTTACCTTTTGTCTTCTTGCTGGTTGCAATCAGTGCACCTTTGCTTCCATAGATTTTGCACATCCCATTCTTAAATTCTAGTGGATAACCTTTGTTATTGAGTTGAGAAACACTCAAAATATTGTGTTTCAATCCTTCAACCCAATAGACATCATCTTCACTTCTCTTTCCATTAAGAGAGATGGTTCCCTTTTTCTTACCATGCAGGGTGATTCATTTCCAAATCTCACAACATCTCCACCAAATTCCTTCAAAGTAAGAAACTTACTTCGATCTCCATTCATGTGGTGTGAACAACCACTATCTATAATCCAATCATCAAAACTATCCATGTGAGAGACTAATGCCTTCTAATCTGATGTCTCTTCGTTAATAGAAACAAACACAATGTCCTCATTTGCATCTTCTTCAAATTCCTCATCTGTAATTCCTCCATCCATTGCAATGAGACAATCTCTTTTACCTTTGCCTTTGTACTTCTTATACTTCTCACTTTTCTACTCATTATGTCCATTTGGACAGTTAGAAGCAATATGTCCAATCCGGTTACATGCAAAACACTTCAAAGGTAATTTACCTCTGTACTTACTAGTACCTCTGGGTAACCACTTGGCCAACAATGCTTCAAGCTCAATCAGACTATTTTCATCATCAACTTCTCGACTAGATCTAAAATCATGACTGTGACTACCTTCTCTACTTTTCCTTATCGGTGGGTTTGAAATCGAGGCTTTAAATGCAAATTCCGATTTCTAAAAACTTCCATCATAACCATTTAATTCAAATGTAGTTAATTTACCAATGATGGAGTCAAGAGTTACCGATAGAAGGGTTCTCAACACCTTGCTAACCACTGTGGTGTCCTCCACTATACCACCAACACTTTTGATCTCACCGACTATCTCCTTGATCCTTTGACCATACTGTTGAATATTCTCACCTTTAGCCATCCACATATCATCAAATTTGCCTCTCAGACTCTCCTCTTTGGCAATCTTCACATGCTCATCACTGCTATAGATATCCTCAAGTTTCTTCCACACTTGAAAAGAAGTCTCCTATCCATGGATATCAACATACTCTGAATCGGACAAGGAACTGATAATGGCCTCCAAGGCTCGATTATTCTCCTATTGCACCTTCTTTTGATCATCTGACAAAATCCTACTAGGCAAGTTATATTTAGTAACAACATGTTCCCAATATTGACTTCCTAAGATTTTGATAGAGATCTTCTGTTGGCAATTGACATTCATTGGATTCATTTTGTTGTCATTTATTGTTGTCATTTATGAAAACAAGATATGATGGAAGTCATAAACTAGCACTAGGAAGCATATACCAGCAGATACCGGCTTTGGAGCGTTCAGGGCTACACTAGCACCATCACTGACACCAACATCAAGATTTCTTTGGAAACTAACATCAAGGAGGATTTACTTAAATCATTTTGTAATTATTATTGTCAAGGATGAAATTTTTTTAAATTTATTGTAATGCGACATAAGGCATATCATTTGTAATAGGTATATAGGTCAGTTTGCTAGTTATTTTTGATATAGAAAAAGATATATGATGTCTAGATATAGGATAATATAGCAGAACTGCATGAAGTAAAATATATGTATGGAGATCATTTTGTATGTGAATTCTATATCATACAATGATCTATAGATAGCTTGGAAAGCATTCTTGTAGGAGAATTGATACCGATAGTAGTTCAGAGTTTATGAATCGGTACTGAGTAGAACTAGAAACAAAACTATATTTTGCATACCAGATGCATTCTTGAGTTCATTTTCAGTAATTTACTTTGGCATAAAGCTTATAGTCAGTGAGGCTCTTTAGTGATGAGCAGTATGCTCTAGGCAGTATGCCGTCCTACAAGTGCAGACCCCTATTATATGTAATATCTTTTCATATGACCAGTGAATTGATATTATGGGTCACAAATCTTGTCGTGGTTTTTCCTCATTGAGGTTTTCCACATATAAACTTTGTGTGTTATGGTGTACATTTATGTTGATGTTTTATTTGCTTCTTGTTATATTCTTATTGGTATATATATGCATTATCTAGAAAGTTAAAAATCGTTCATTCCGGCAGAACATTGATTCACCCCCCCTCTCAGTGTTCTTGGATCCCAACAATTGGTATCAGAGCTTGGTACCTCGGAATAAGTTTAACAACTTAAGGAAGATCCTAAAACTAGAATATTTGAACATGGATATGGAGAAGCAACTTGAGATGGCTCTTGAGGATTATGATACTAAAAGGATGAAGAACTTGAAATTGCAAGAGGAATTGAATTCTGCAAATGAATTCATTCTTATCCAGTAAGAAAGGTTATCATCTGCTCAAGCCAAGAGAAAAGAACTTTTGCAACAACCAGATGATGAGGAGAAAAATGCTCTTAAGGAACAATCTCAGAAACTAAGTCAAGCAAGCATGCTCATCAAGAATGAAATGGAAGATCTGACTATGAGGTTATCAAAAGGTATTGAGGATAGAAAGAAGAAGGAAGATAATCTGGTTATATCTCTGAAGAACAAATTTGATGAATGTGGCAGATTGACTCATGAGAATAATCTATTGAGAACTGATTTGGCACGCTCCCGGAACAATGAATAAGAACTTGAAAGACAAGTAACCACTATGAGAGATGATCTGACTACTACAAGTGAGCATAAAGAGAAGTTTAGGATCAATGTTGCATAGCTGGATGACTTATTGAAAAGACAAAGACAAATTTATAATTCTAGAGGACTTGGATTTGTACAAGATGAAAGCTCTGGTATTGCAAATGAAAATCAAACAACTGGTATGCAGAACTCATCAGAATAGAGGAAAGTGGTAAGGCAATCTAATGCTTATAAATTAAATGGTAGATGTTTTGCTTGTAATAAGTTTGGGCATATGGCTAAACAATGTACAAATAAGGTAAATCAAAACTACAATTTTGTTCCCGGTCAATGCATAAACTGCAAGAAATATGGTCATAGGTCAAAAGATTGCAGAATGAATGTTAAATGTCATGCATGTGGAAAGTTTGGACATTTTGTTAATCATTGTAGGTCAAGAAATGATACCGGATATGTCAAAGAAATTCAAAAGAACAATGTTACATGTTATGCATGCAACAAAATAGGTCATATTGCTAGTTATTGTAGAAGAAAGACTCAACCAGTTAATAATGAGAAAGGAAAGCAGAAGGTAGATGAAATACAACAAGATCACACCAAGAGATGGGTTAGAAAATGTGAAGAATCAAGTGGAGATGGATCTATACCGGTAACTCCACCAGTAGAACAGAGTATTCCTCCACCAGCAAGAAATTCCACTAGTAACTAAGGCATAAGCCTTAGGGGTTGGCAAAGTCATTGCTAAATTTTGTAGTATTCCTCCCCTAGAAGAGATCTAAGGAGATCTGGAGAGAGATTTGGAGAATTATGTTCATCATCGATAAAGGTTCACCCAACACATAATTGTGAAACCAACTCCATAGGGTTGTTGGTGAAGCATTTATTACAAAAAATTAGGGTTTTATTCACTGATAAAAGAGGGTAAGTGAATTCATTTTCACTCACTGAGCATTCAAGCATTCAGAGAAAAGTAAAGGTGAATCAAGTGCGAGCAAAAGCATTGTGAAAAGATTTTGAGCAATTATCAATCTTCCACCGACATTCACTCTCAGGTATTTCTCAACATGGCATCTGAAACTTCAACCCCTACTTTTATTGCAAATCCCACCATTGTCAAAGTCAAGGATAGGTTAAGGCCAGTCTTTAAGGAGGTTCCCAAAATTGCTAAAAAGGAAGACTCTACGGGAGCATTTTCTAGGGTTCCTGACGGCATAATGTATGTTGAAGATGTGAGGGCATACATTCACTACAATCTTGAGGACTTGGGCACTGAAGACATCAAAAGAATTTATCAATCCGTGATACTGGGAGGCTTCAGAACCATTAAACCATAATTCAAAATAATTGAGGATCTAGGGTTAACCAGTATTTTGTACATACCAGAATTCAAGGATGAGGTGATTAGATACGTTCTGAGAAGGGTTCACAACAAATTTATTTGGCTAGATAGGCCTTACATGATCACAAAGGGGGAAATTCAAGCTATCACTGACTTACCTAGGGTTAGACAAGAACCTAGCAAGAAAATTTCCAACACAAAGGTCAAAAAAGTCACTGGTGCTACACCTGACAACATATCAATGAGGATAAGCACAATCACCAACATGGATATAAAGTTTGTAAGAATGATCATAGGTTACAAGGTAACTCAATCCAATAGATTGAATTTTGTTGCTAGTTCATGCATTCATGCCACATATCAGATGTTGAGGAATAATGTGAAGTATGATTTATGTGATTGGATGAGGAGTGAGTTGATGTTAAACCTTGGAAAGATCAAAGGAATCAAGAAAGACACCTTTAGATATGGAAACTTGATTGTTTGTTTAATTCTTTACTTCCTGAATGAGCTATCTGGTATAGGGAAGAAGCATTGGGATCATGACATACTGTTAGGTATGTAGATCAAGGAAGCTATCACCGGTCTAAATACCGATAGAGATGAGAAACTTTGGGGGTATTCTAAGACTTTTCAAGAAAACATGAGGAAAAGGGAGAATTTCAAAGAACATTATGGAAAAGTATAACACCGATATCGTTTTATGGTAAAAACCGATGAAACTCTTATGGAAGCAATTGAACCGAGGCAAATTTGGATTATTGAGCTTGGATATGAGGTAGATGATAGCATTTTTTAACTCTATGTAAAGATGTTGTTAGATGCCCCATTAGATGATTAAACGGAACATTTTGGTATAGAAGGAGAGAAGGCTCTTGAAGTGAAAACCAGTTTTAACAGGAAGAGAAGAGAAGAGAAAATAGAAAAGATGTATGCATATGTACAAGATGTGCTTTATAAGACAGACACTCAGTTGGGCTCTAAATCTAAATAGGTAGCTAAATTGACACAAGTTGGTACTACAAAAGTGAAGAAGTCACAAGTTCTCATTTCCCCTATCACTTCTGACTTTGATCTGGAGGATAATGAACCTCTGGCTTTTAGAAGGTGTAAAGCGGAAAATCGAACCCTAGGTGTTCTCCCCCACTCCAAGGAGAAAGGGGGTCACTAGGATTGATGGTTTTCACTTAGGAGGGACTTTACATTCAAAAAAGGGGTTGAAACCCACAAGATCCAATCCCACACAATGCAGGATTGGATTCTAAATGAGTTTCAAGGGTTGAGACATCAAGGATACCCTCTTTTGTAAAGATCGTAGATAGAATGATTGAACTAGGAATGCATGTAGAAGCAAGAAAGATTCGCTTATAAACAGAGATAGGGATATGGGATGAAGCTGCAGACCTGGAATTAGTAGTAAAATTTCAAGATGATGTTGTTCTGCAAATTTGAGCGAAAGTTGACGGGACGATGGCGCCCAGCGTGCACACGGTCCTCCGAAAAATCCGTGAAACGAAGGGGGATCTGTTCATCTCTGCACAAGGGTTACAGATCTTCAATTACAGCCATGTACCTACAACCTACACACAGAAAAGAGAGGACAATTGGGGGGTTAGGGATTAGGGGTTTGCCTTTAGGTCAAACCCCGGTTTTGGAATTAACCAAGAAATGAGAATGCTGTAAATGTAAATGTTTGTAATGTAAACAAGTATTGATACCTTGTTGTAAGAATGTTTGTATTCTTACATGTGAAGGTGTAATGAATGTTGTATTTTGTATGTTGTAAGTGATCTCCTCTTCAATGGTTGAATCCTTGTCTTGAATGCAACACTTAGCCTTGAATGGAGACTTAGAATGCTCAATTGCTTGAAGGAATGCTTGAATGTTTGAATGTTTGAATATCGCTTCCGCCTCTTGCTTGCATATATTTTCCTCTTTTTCCTTGCCTCCTCAAATGGGAGGGGAAAATGTAGTTTATATACTTGTCAATTAGGGTTAGAAGACTAATTTTTTCGACCTTAGGCCAACCTAGAAGCATTATTTTCTGAATTGCAAACTTAAAGACCCAATGCCCAACAAGAGACCGGGTCCAAAATAGGGCCAGGGACCAGGGCGTTGGGCGCCATGGTCCTGAAGGACTAGGGTGTTGGGTGCCATGGTCCCACCTCCCAGGACAGCAGGGTGCAAGGAAGGATCAGGCCAAGGTGCAAAAAGATGCAGTTTTTGGTGTCGTAAACAGGTTTCAGGGTCTCCATTCAGGTTCAATGTTGCGCCGCCATCGTGAAGACCCAAATGCAGTCAAAATTGCAAGTGTCACAATTTTAGGATGCTACATTTAGCCCCCACTTTAGCAGGAGTATAAGCGTACGCCCATACTTTCGGCAAAGTACAAGGAAACAACATTGCAAGACTTTCACCACGTCAAGGAGGCAAGATACACCAAGCCCCCAGTGGACTAAGGATATTACCACTTCGATTGACAAAGTAAAAGGGAAGATCATGAGGGAGAACCATGACTGGCAGTAGTAAGGTTCCCTCACTATGAGTCATGCAAGAAAGATATCAAAAATTTTCAAGGCAAAGCTAAATTTTGTCAAGAAATTTTCAAGTATCTTGAAGAGATATGAATAGGGTGTATGCCCCCCTACGTTAAAGTGATCACACATGCCTCATTGGGGGTGATTGCTTTAAGGTAGTGATAGATATAGGAAATGAGAAGGAAAGGAGCACGTTATCACAAGGATTTAGCCCCCAAGTGTGAGATAAGCCCAAGGATAATAGACACAAAACACAAAGCACAAGGTGACTTCGCTTTCCTTGGGGTCAGTATGTTGTATGATAATTCATGTATATCATATGTATGTATGCATAATTGTTCTTCATTCCCCAATCAAGGAAGGTCACCTAGAAGAAGGGAACACATGTGTCTTTTGAGTCAACATGAGAGAGACCAAAAGAGGTCGCAATGCTTTGCATCGTCCTCAAGTAGACAACACTAAGGACAACAAATAGAAGAATGAGAATAACACATAGAAGAAGTAACAAAAGAGAGGAGGAAAGAGTCTGCTATGCTAATGAACTAGTCTAGCACGTCATCTACCCCCCGATCTTGCTGATCAATGTTTTGGGAAGGTAGGGAACACGCTAGAGGAGGAACATCCAACACAGCAGATGGAGCTATCACAAGATCCAAACAAGGGCTATGTTCATCTAGGAGCTAGGATAAGTGATTTAGAAAATTCATTAGATAAATGGTTATCAACATCAACATATTCATATTCACTATCAGAATGAAAAGAAGTAACATTTTCATCATGAATAACATTTTCATCTATATCATCATCAAGATTTATAAAAATAGGATCTTTAACTCGCACAGGATCAAGACCATCATGCATCTTATGTTTAGGAGATTTTGGCTCAATTTCTGGTTGAGGAGAAAATGGAATAATGCTAGCTGAAGGTGTTTTTGGGGATTGCAAAGTTTGAGAAGCAGCTTCCTGAGCTCTAAGACGACACTTTCGTCGGCGTTCACGTGTAGAACGATTTCATCTAGTCTTAGTAGGAAGTTGAGAAGATTGAGGAGGAGGAATATTCTCATCCTTATCACTTGGGTGTTTGGGTTGTGGTCTCTTAGGTTGGATAATAGGAGAAGAAGAAGGTCTCTTCTCTCTATAAAAAGGAGGAGGAACTGCTCCATATAAAGGAAGAATATTTGGTTTAGGAAGGAGACCAAGTCCATCATGATGAGGAGGTATAGGTCTACTTTTAGAAAGTTTATTAGGCATAGACATAATCACATCCATAGGGATGGGTTGGAAATCTTCTTGAGGAAAGACATTAGTTTTATCTTTCAAAGGAAGAACTTCCTTCTCAAGAACGATAGGAATATCAAGTTTGGGTGTTCTAGGTTCACTTAGAGATAGGATCATATCTTTTTTCCACTTTTGATAAGATTTGAAAAGATGATCACTTCGCGGTGGAAGAGATTGGAATTGTTTAGGCCAAAAATAATCAATAGGAACGCTAGAAGTTCTTTCAGCTGGTTTAAAGAGACTATGATTGGCAGTAACAACTTCACCATTATGGGGAAATTTCAAACACTTGTGAATAGGAGAAGCAATAGCCTTCATGGAAGACAGCCAAGGATAGCCCAGCTTCACACGAAATTGTTCAGACGATGGAATAATAGCGAAGTTCACATCAAGGGATTTGTTATGGACCTCAATAGGTAATGTAATAGAACCAATTGCAGGAGAAGAAAATGCATCAAATAATTTCACAACCACATTTCTTTTGTCATAGATCACTTGATTCAATTGCAAAGTAAAAAGAAATTCTTCAGTAATGATATTAACCATGCAAGAAGGATCAATAAGCACTCCACGGCAAGGTGTATTCTTGACTTTTGCAACTATATATAAAGGACCATCAGGTGCCCTGATAGTTTCACTAGAATCAAATGTGATGGAAGGTTCTTTAGGGATTTTCTGCTACTCTACAAAGTTAATCACATTCGGAGTCATAGACACAAGATCATTAGGTGAGACAGAGGAATCATTAGTATCAATCGCATTAGAGGTATGAGAAGGTAACGGATCAGTAAAAATCTTGAGATTTTGGTTAGGAGGAGCTACAGATGTGTTGCCTTTATCATTCACACCAGAAATAGAGATAGTATTATTATCAATCAAATCTTGAATTTTACCCTTTAAAGCAAAATATTTTTCAGTATCATGCCCAGGTTGACGATGAAATTGACAAAAAGATTTGTTATCAAAATAGGGTGAATTAATCTTTGTAGGGTCTATTTGCCTTATAGGAGGAAGAGTAAGCACATTTTGTTCCAATAACTTATTCATAATACTATGCAATGATTCATTCAAAGGAGTAAACTTTCTTTCTTTCTTGAAAAACTTATAAATAGGAGGCACACCTGATGCTGCATTCACATTGTTGTTGATGATGTTTTCATTGAATTTAATGGACTCTCTGTTCAGTTTAAACTTCCCAAATGGTTGTTGACTACTATCACCCTTATCACTCGGAGCCATAGGATTTGCTTGTTCCATTTGACTCACAGTCAGTTGATAATTGTGAAGAGTTGCACACAACTGTTGGAAAGAAGTAAACTCAGAAAACAGAAGTTTTTCTCTAATATCTTTTTGTAAATTAGAAATAAAGATTCTTTGAATATCATTGTCAGGCACTGGAAAAGAAATTTGAGCATACAAATGCTTATATCTACCAATGAAATCAGTCACTTTTTCTTTAACACCTTGTTTATAATGCATTAAATCAATCAAAGTAACTTTAGGACTTATATTGTTTTGAAATTGTTGAATAAAAGCATTTGTCAGTTGTTCAAAAGAAGTAATAGAATAAGAAGGCAATGAGCAATACCATTGTAGGGCTTTATCTCTTAATGTTCTAGTAAACAGTTTTGCAAGCAACCTTTGGTCATAAGCAAAATCAGTACATATTGTTTGAAAGGTCTTAACATGTGTTAGAGGATCACCTTTACCATTATAAAGCTCCAGTTGTGGGAGTTCAACATGCTTAGGGGGAATAGCTCGAACAATGTCAAGAGAAAGTGGACTGGCAACATCAAATGTGGGCGCACTAAACTTAGATTGATTCATAGAGGCAATTTGTTGCTGTAAAGAAGAGATAGTTTGTGCAAGATTGTTAATGGTCGCTTTAGTCGAAGAGTTCATATTAGACGTGTTAGATTGTGATGGAGGTATTATGTTATTGAAAGAAGGTATTGATTGAGAGTAAGGTGGTGGAACACTATGATAGTTAGTCATAGGAGATGATTGGAAAGGAGGAACACTACAAGGAGGAATGGAATGGTTAAATGAATTGCCCACTTGCGCCAGGTTCATTTGTGGAGATGTAATAGGAACACTTATTGAAGGAATGAATGAAGAAGTCGGATTGAATGAAGGAAGAGGGTTAATTGAAGAAGAAGGATTGCCCCCATGACTGGTGATCATAGGTGGAATGTCTTGTTTTGAAGTAGTCATTATGTTTGATGTGAAAGTAGGTATACTAGCAATAGAAGTTGTCAAAGGAATAGAATGATTGACTTGAGTAGGAGGTTGTGTATAACCCAAAGTTTCAGCACAACTCTTCATAGGCATCACATTCGAATCCACAATGTGTGCAATACTACGCAAAATATCAATTCCATTCTTATCATTTTGAACCATATGTTTTAGACCCTCAATTAAAGGAAGAGCTTGACTATCGAGGTATTCTTGAGACATCCATTATAGAAAATCATCAAATTGGTTATCCAATTTTAAAAGTTGTTCTTCAGAAACCTCATGGAGAGCTTCTTCATCATTAGGAGGATTAGAGGAATTACCCGCGTCCTCGTTAAATAGGCTGTTCAAATTAGGTTCCATCTCCTCAGTAATTAAACCTTGGAAAGACTTAATTCTAAGGCTTCGTCTAACGGGAATAGTGTAAGTAGGGCTTATTGTTGTAAAACTCATGCACTAGGGAGAGAGAGAAAATTTTGAATTTAGAGGTAGCAAATTTCAGTAAAATCAGCAAATCTCCTAGATTTAAGCTATTAAATACAATCAGGACAATCTCCCGAAATTTCAGAAAAAATGTCTAGGACCGTGGCGAACGGAGTGCACACGGTCCTCACAACTTTTTTCAAAATTTTCAGGGATGAAAGTTATGATGATTTTAAAGCTAACCTGAAAAAATTGAGTGATTTTACGATCTGTAGATAGGCCAAATTAAAGTTGCAATCTCAAAATTGAACCCTACCAAGATTATTGAAAAATGCAAAATTTGTATTTTGAAAAAGAGAGGGAAACTAAAATTTTGAATTTTATGATTTTAGAGGGAATACTAAAAGCAATGCAGGTTTCGAAATTTAAAAATTGACTCAATTTCATGCAAAATTCAATTTTGAAAGTGGAAATCAAGGTTGTTGCAATTAAACATTTAATTTCAAAAGTCACAAATTGCAAAAATTTGAATAAAGCACTGAAATTTCGAATGAATGCCAACACACTTTTCAGATTTAGGATAGTAAGAAGCACAATTTTGACATGAATTTCAATTTCAATAATTTTTTGAATGATTAGAAGCCTTAATCCAAGCAATCCCTAGACCAACTTTGACTGTAATTTTGAAAGTGTTAGAATTGATGAAATCAGCCAAAATTCTGGATTTTAGCAGAAAAATACAGTAAGATCTAGCTCCCAAAATTTCAGAAAAAATGTCAGGGATGATGGCGCTCGGGGTGCACACAGTCCTCACAAATTTTTTCCAAATTTTTAGGGATGAGAGATATTATGATTTTGTTGCGGAATCCAAAGTTACAGCCAATTTGGAGGTGTTTTAATCAGTGAAATCATCAGTCAACGGCTGAATCAAGAGGGTTTTAAAAATTAGGGTTTTGACACTTAACCACTTAATTTTCAAAAATAAAGCACAGATATGATTTGACAATTTGCAGTAGAAGGGTAGATTTGAAACAAGCATTAACAATTAAACATTTCGCAAGCTCAATTATTAAAAAGAAAATTTAGGGTTTTGTGCAATTAACCTCTAAAATTTGCAAAAGATCAAACATGGAAATGTAATTAAGGGAGCAAATTTTTTAGATCTAACCATGAATAATTAGAATTAGGATGTTCACGTCGGGTTCACCAAAATGTAAAGCGGAAAATCGAACCCTAGGTGTTCTCCCCCACTCCAAGGAGAAAGGGGGTCACTAGGATTGGCGATTTTCACTTAGGAGGGACTTTACATTCAAAAGAGGGGTTGAAACCCACAAGATCCAATCCCACACAATGCAAGATTGGATTCTAAATGAGTTTCAAGGGTTGAGATATCAAGGATACCCTCTTTTGTAAAGATCGTAGATAGAATGATTGAACTAGGAATGCATGTAGAAGCAAGAAAGATTCGCTTATAAACAGAGATAGGGATATGGGATGAAGCTGCGGACCTGGAATTAGCAGTAAACTGTCGAGATGATGCTGTTCTACAAATTCGAGCAAAATTTGACGGGATGATGGCGCCTGGTGTGCACACAGTCCTCCGAAAAATCCGCGAAATGAAGGGGGATCTGTTTGTCTCTGCACAAGGGTTCCAGATCTTCAATTACAGCTGTGTACCTACAACCTACACACAAAAAAGAGAGGACGATTGGGGGGTTAGGGATTAGGGGTTTGCCTTTAGGTCAAACCCCGGTTTTGGAATTAACCAAGAAATGAGAATGTTGTAAATGTAAATGTTTGTAATGTAAACAAGTACTGATACCTTGTTGTAAGAATGTTTGTATTCTTACATGTGAAGGTGTAATGAATGTTGTATTTTGTATGTTGTAAGTGATCTCCTCTTCAATGGTTGAATCCTTGTCTTGAATGGAACACTTAGCCTTGAATGGAGACTTAGAATGCTCAATTGCTTGAAGGAATGCTTGAATGTTTGAATGTTTGAATATCGCTTTCGCCTCTTGCTTGCATATATTTTCCTCTTTTTCCTTGCCTCCTCAAATGGGAGGGGAAAATGTAGTTTATATACTTGTCAATTAGGGTTAGAAGACTGATTTTTCTGACCTTAGGCCAACCTAGAAGCATTATTTCCAAATTGCAAACTTAAAGACCCGATGCCCAACAAGAGACCGGGCCCAAAATAGGGCCAGGGACTAGGGCGCTGGGTGCCATGGTCCTGAGGGACCAGGGCACTGGGCGCCATGGTCCTGAAGGACCAGGGCGCTGGGCGCCATGGTCCCACCTCCCGAGACAGTAGGGTGCAAGGAAGGATCAGGCCAAGGTGCAAAAAGATGCAGTTTTTGGTGTCATAAACAGGTTTCAGGGTCTCCATTCAGGTTCAACATTGCGCCGTCATCGTGAAGACCCAAATGCAGTCGAAATTGCAAGTGTCACAATTTTAGGATGCTACAGAAGGGTACAAATGAAGAATGTGGTAAAACTACCGGTAGTGCAGAAGAAGGTAGAGCCTAGGAGGAGACTTGTCAAAAAGGTAACTAAGCCTACTACACCTCCACCACCGACAAGGAACCCTATGTAGAAGAGGAAACCAATCACTGGAAACCACAAGCAGAAAGAAGAAGTGTGATGATATTGGAACCGGTAAGACCACAATGACTTGTGTTGAACTTGTTGATGAAATTATAAAAGATGGAATGTTGAAAAATATATCTAAGTATTATGAAGATTTAGAAGAGAATGAGAAAAGTGAATTAGAAGAGGCTATTTTGTTATATTTGGACATCTATAAGAATGCATTAATTGAAATTTTGAAGGAGATACCTTTATCCTTGTATAATAAACTTGAAGCTAAGAGTCTTGACACTATCAAGAGGGATAGGAAAATCAAAGAAGTTGCACTTTTGGAATTGTGTGGTACTGTAAATAATGAGGAAATTGATGGTATGATGAAAGAATAAGTATCAAGTAGAATACTGAGAGGGGGGGTGAATCAGTATATTGAAAAATTGATACAAAGTTCCCAAAATCAAATTCAATCACACAAAGTAAACATATCTCAGCCAAGATCAATATTCATAAGAATACTTTACATCAACCGGTTTAACTGTTATGAAAACTTAATATTAAACAACTTTAATCTTGTAAACATCAATAATTCTTAATCATAACTCAACATATTCATCTCTCAATGCTTCTAGTTATCATGTCTTATCAGAAGTTAACCAAATCAACAAATAAGATCATAACCACAAAAGCATTCACCACTTGACACAAATGTTTATACGTGGAAAATCCAAATAGGGAAAAACCATGGTGAGATGAGACTCACAAGGATAGCTATCTAAACTCTTCTGAAGTTCACCCTGTTAGGATCCAAGCCTATTAAATCTTTCCAATAAGTCCTGTTAAGAACTGATTCTGGATAGGAATCACCCGGTTAAGGGATTTACAACTATGACCTGATAAAAAACACAATACCCTGTTAGGAGTAACCTCGCTGGAGGATTTAAGAATCTAAGCTAATGGACCACCTTGTTAGAGGATTTAATGAGTAACCAAGCTTGTTAGAGCTTACCTGATTAAGGGATTTTAGTTTTGTTGTAATTGTTAGAAAACAATAGGTTTTCTTGATCTATCTTAGTAGCACTACATTTGCTTAATCAGATCCTTCTAAGCTTCAGTCTGCCTCCACTCAAAGTGTAGATCCATTCACTGGTTAGGCAAGTACACACTCAACAGGTTTCTATCAATCTTGCCAACAACCTTTACAAACAACTTCATCGACCTTAAACATAAATCAATTAGGTCGATTACACAACAAAAACCTAATTATCATCATCAAGATTACAAACAAGTTGGTACAATCTTGACCATTATAAATCATGACAATCTCTTCACATTCTTCAAGAAAATTCCAACCGCTCCATGATCATCTCTTCATCGGACTTTGTAACTCATCACGCGTTGTGCACTATATGCAATCCAGTTTTCTCCTTCCCTAGATAAAAAAAAATGCACCAAAATAATTTGAACTTGTCCTCATACAATGATCACATGTATCCCCATCATTACTGCTCATCAGATAATAAACCAACAAACTTGATCGGTTAGGGTTTAACAACTGTAGGTTTTACCAGTTATATTGCATAGAAAGGTTTAACCCTTTACACAGGTTTACCGGTTCAACTTACAAACTTTACATACCAGTTTACAACATCTTCCACAAAGCTCTTCTTACTAGTTACTAGCCAATATCAAAAACAACAATATCAACAATAACATGAATACCATTACCGATTCAATTGACATCAATGACAACATATCATTAATGCAATCTCTATGCAAAATGCCAACAACCTCAAAATGCCAATAATATCCCCCTTTGGCATTTATGGCAATACAAATATCAATGCCTCTGATTGCTGCTGAGATTGGTGAATAGGAATCTTAGTTTACATTACCAACAATTCACCTTGATTTATTTGTCTTCAACCTGCCGCTGGTTCACCTAATCAGACACATAATTCTTCTCTCCCATTGACAACAATGTCAAAGTGAAAGTAAAAAAAATGTAATTATGCTCTCATTGTGCATCAACAACATTCTGCAACTTGATGCTCCCCCTGTGGAATACATCCACTTCTTCATCAATCCATGTAAAATTTTTCAAGTGGTTCACAGACTGATGTAATTAGCATCATGCTCAACTAACTTCATGAAGAGGGACAACCCCCAATTGACTTCTAAGATACTCGAAAGTGGTCTTAGGTAGAGGTTTGGTAAAGATATCTGCAAGTTGTTCCTTGGTAGAAACATGCTCCAAGGTAACATCTTTACTTTGAACTTTTTCCCTCAAGAAGTGATATTTCAATTCAATGTGCTTAGTCCTTGCGTGCAAAATAAAATTTTTTGAAATTTTTATTGCACTTGTATTATCACACAAAATCTTTATTGGTTCTGAGATTTCCATCTTCAAACCTTCCAAAATATGCCTCATCCACATAGATTGTGTGAAATTCATATAAGTTTCTACATACTCAACTTCAATAGTAGATTGTGAAGTACAACTCTGCTTTTAACTACTCCATGAAAATAGCCTTCATCCTAGAAAGAATTCTCCACCGGTAGTACTCTTCTAGTCATCAATATTTCCTACCCAATCAGCATCTATGTATGCTTTCAAATCAAAATTTCCACCATATGGATACCATAACCCATAGTCAATAGTACCTTTCAGATATCTAAAAATTCTCTTGGTTGCCATCAGATGTGCCTCCATTGGATTCTTCTGAAATTTAGCAACAATACCAACTACATGGGCAATATCCAGTTGACTGTGAACAACATAGTGTAATTTTCCAATCACTGACCTATATTCCTTTTCATCTACAGACTTAGATGTATCTTCCTTGGACAATTTACAACCTGCAACCATTGGGGTTCTAACTGGTTTACAATCAGTCATACCAAAAGTCTTCAAAACCTCTTTCACATACTTAGATTGAGTAATGAAAATACCATTCTTCATCTGTTGTATTTGTAAGCCTATGATTTTTTTAATTTCCCCTACTAATGACATCTCAAATTCATTCTTCATTTCATCTACAAAATAATTACTCATGTCATCATTACCTCCAAATATAATGTCATCAACAAATACTTCACTGACCAGTATTTCATCTCCTTCAGACTTGAGATAAATTTTGTTCTCATCACTGGTTCTAGAAAATCCTATCTTCATCAAATGAGTATGAATCCATTCATACCATGCTCTGGGTGTCTGCTTTAACCATACAAGACTTTATGTAATTTTCATACCATGTCTTCCTTATTTGTCAATGCATAACTATCATGCTGCTCTATATAAACATTTTCTTCCAATATCCCATTCAAGAACGCAGACTTAACATCCATCTGGTATACCTTGAACTTCTTATGAGCTGCAAATGCAAGTAATGTTTAGACACCTTCCAGTCTTTCTACTGGTGCAAAATTTTTGTGAGGCCCTACCCCAACTCATCCTAGCATTTCAGTATTTTTCATGTGGAGACTATTATGGATTTAGAACTTATATGATTCCATGATTTGGATAAAATAGATGTGTGTTGATGCTTCATTTATATGCTTTATGATATAGAACTCTATATGATTCTAGAAAAGGATAAATTTGAGATGATATATGTCATTATTGGATTTGCAGGACTTTACTATGATGATAGAAATAGGATGCATGTTTTACGTATGGATTAAAATTATGGGGTTTAGGATAATTGCTTATGTAGAATTATTTGGATTTAAGATGTATTGATTTGTTTAAATGTATATTGTATGCAGAGTGTTTGATGTGTATTCTTATTCATGTGTTTTATATTATATGAAGTTATTTGAAATTACTAATGTGTAATTGAGATGCGCACGAAAATTATCCATGTGACCATGGAAACATTATGGAGAACCAAACCTATACCTATGTACATTTGTAAAACCAAGGTTTGTCTATTTGGAGAGACAACACCCCATTTGTATCGTATTTTATTTGTGAAAGTGAATGTGGCATGTATGTTAAATTGAATTTATTAAATTGTGTAAATCCAACAAGAGACAAAATTTCATGTGTAATTTTGTAAAAGTATTTTTATTGTGTCACTTGACATGTGTTGATTTATGTCTTGATTTTTGAATTGTCTCTTGGAGGGAGTTGTTTTAACCATATCTTTTTCAAATAATTTAATGTGGTTCTATATTTTCCTTGGGTAGATAATCTTTGGGGTGGTCAACTTAGGTTTGACCCGAAAATTAACTTCAGATGGGTTTAAAAGAGGTTAAATGGACTCATAGGGGTAGTTTAAAGGTGTTTCCTAAAGCCCATAAGGTATACCTAATGGTTAGGAGTAATTTTAGGCATGTGACAACTCCCATGTGGCTGTTTAGTCACCCTAAAAAGTGAGTTTTCTAAGATGTGAGAAAATTGAATTTAGAAGGCATCATCTAGGTTAGTTAACTTTCCTTTTTGATGAGAGATCCCTTTTGATCTTTTTTAGACTTTTTCCTTTTTCAATTTTAGAAACCTGTGAGAACTCTCACTAAGGTCTTCTTAGGCAAGAATGAGAGATTTTGTGGGTAATCATCCACTCTCCATTTTTGGAGACAGTGCAATTTTAAAAAGAAAAGATTTGGTATAGGAATTTGGCTAAGGGTAGAGAAACAAGGATTATGGAATTGGGCTGCTCATCCTCAACTAGACTAGCATACCTTTGGGAAGATTGAAGGTTGGTTTAACCTCTTCTTGTTTTCTTTCATGTTGCATGTTATTTTGGAAAGATTGTTTGTGTGGAAAAAGTTGTTCTCTTGCATTTTATTTTGTCAAAATTATTATGCGTTATGTCTTTTATTTCTTGTATGCATTCTGTGTTTTGGGAGTAACCAAGACCTCCTACTCTTGGGAGAGAGGATGGTCTTGTGGGTGGTAGAAGTTTGACAGCCCTCGAGTGAGAGGCTCTCATTATGAGAGTGATCTCAAGGGATATTTATGTGACCCTTGCTACATGGCTTGTTTATGCATTTGGGGGTCATAAGGAGGGAAATAAGGCATGAATGCCTTAGGGGGCATAAGGATATGGAGTTATTATACTTATGATATATCTTGTTTTCCATGAGGTGGCTTTGTGTTTTTACCATTCTTGCAGTCTCCTCAAGGTATTTGGTCCACTACCACCCGTGTAAAATCATCACATTTTGTGGTGTAGTGTAGCCTTGGTTGGGAATATGTTGTTGTGATTGTTTTCCCCTACTTGTTGTGTTTTCATGTGTATCATGTCTAGGGCTTGGTTCTCCAAGCTCGGGGGTGGCTACTAGTTAGCCTAGGCTGGGAGGTGTGTTAGGCCCAATATGGAAAGCTAATGTACTGAGAGGGGAGGGGTGAATCAGTACTTCAAAACTTTTCTTGAATAATAACTTTATTGTTATGCATAAACCGAATAGTGCAGTAACATAAAATGAAGTTAAAACAAATAGGTAACAATCATACATGATTCACTCCATAACACATATATTTTGGTTATGCAGAAACTCTTGGTTAGAGAGAAAAATTGTGGTGGGGATGGCACCCACAACTTCACTACTGCAATAATAAAGAATGCTCGGTTAGAGCTACATTTAGCTATTTCTAATAGCTTACCCTGTTAGGAGTATCAAGATCTATTAGATCTACCTTGCTAAAGGATTTTACAACATTTATTCTGAATGCTGCACCTGGTTAGAGGCTTTACAATTTATAGACTTGGTTAGAGTCTTTTACCCTGTTAAAGGTTTCTCTTTCAACTTCATAATATTACAATAAAATCATTACAAATATCTACAACTTTACATCTAAAATGTTATAGCAGATTCTATGTGCTCAGAATAAGATTACCTTGCTTATAGCATACCTCGATAACCCATATAGTAACTCGGTAAACCCTTCTGTTTACTTTGTTCTTCGACTATTCTCTGAAAACCTTCTCGGTGACCTCTATGTCTCTGTAACAGTCTTCCTTCATTTATACATGCACACACCTTTCTCTTAACTGATGTTGTATAAATAGATCTCTTAAAACAGTGATCCAATTCATTGCTTTGATCTTACAAACAAGATTTATCGAATGAATAACTAAACAAAATATTTCATTGGTTAGATTGTCCTTGTAATCATACACAATCTTTTGGTGCAATTTCCAATGTAATAACAGTTAGATGTGCCTCAATCTTGTAACACATTTTCATATGCATGTCCAAGTTCAATGTATCTAGTAACACATTTCACTCAGTGAATATCAACTCGGTGTGTCATCTTTACTGCTCGGTAGTCTCAAAAAGATACTTGGTATACAACTCAATGTATACTATGTTCTGTAACTATTTTCTTTTGTAACCGACTAGATTGTCCATACTGACTTCTTTGTGTGTATACCGACTGCATGATTCGGTAGTGCTTAACTAGCTAGAATGTATAGTATGACTTTGAATATAAAACTAATAGAAACTTGATAAGTAGTAACAATCTCCCCTTTTGACATTAGTTGAGATGTTTGACAAAAACTACTTTCAAAGTCATAACTCAAAAATTATATACTTTGCAAAATGACTATAAATGACAATATATACTGTAGTCACATAAATTTGTCCACTTAATTAAATGAATATTTAATATTTATTTGATTATTTAACCATCAATTAATAATTAATTAAATTAATATATTTAATTAATTCATCTTAACCCTCTTCTCCTATTAATTAAATAAATTATTTGATTTATTTGATTTAATTCACTTAACCAAATTCAGACCATTAATTAAATAAATAAATCATATTTATTTAATTAAATCTTCTCTCACATTTAAATAAATTAATATTTATTTAAATCCCCCAAAATCCCACCTCT
Organism: Cryptomeria japonica; assembly: GCF_030272615.1. Taxonomy (NCBI): domain Eukaryota; kingdom Viridiplantae; phylum Streptophyta; class Pinopsida; order Cupressales; family Cupressaceae; genus Cryptomeria; species Cryptomeria japonica. Next base: position 739,870,859 of record NC_081413.1, read on the forward strand.
CACATTTAAATAAATTAACATTTATTTAAATCACCTTTATCCTCTACCCACTTGCATTTTCCTACAAATGCAAGTTGCACAACTATTTTAAATAAATCATTTATTTAAATCACCTTTATCCTCCACCCACTTGCATTTTCCTACAAATGCAAGTTGCACAACTATTTTAAATAAATTATTTATTTAAAATCCTATTTATCCTCACCCACTTGCATTTTCCTACAAATGCAAGTTGCACAACTATTTTAAATAAATTATTTATTTAAAATCCTATTTATCCTCACCCACTTGAAACCTTTAATGGTTTCCCTTAAAGTCTTCAAAACTTGATGGCTTTAAAGTTTTCAAACTTGATGGCTTCCTTCTAAAGTCTTCTTAAGACTTTAATGGTTTTCCTTAAAGTCTTCAAGCCTTTAATGGTTTCCCTCAAAGTCTTCAAGCATTTTAATGCTTTATCTTCCTTTTTCTCATTTAAATAAATTAATATTTATTTGAATATTTATCCAAATGCAAATTAAACCATTTAATTGAAATAAATGATTTTATTTTAATTGAAAATACCAAAATTCCTCCCACTTGCATTTTCCTACAAAATCCACTTGCATGCCTAAACCCCTTCTAGATTCTTCTAAACCCTTCCTAATTAACCTAATCCATCCCCTAAATATTGTCACATTCCTAAGCAAATTGGAGTCACTTCTCAAAGACTCCAAAGTCTTTGAAAAGCAATTAATGCTTTGTGTGTTCAACAAATTAACCTCTAAAGTCTTCCAAACCACTTATGGCTCTTACATGACCATTAATGGTTAATTCCACTTGCACCCATGGTTAAGGACTTTGACCCCTAACTTAACCCTCATGTAACCCATGTGTCTCTTCAAAGCATTTATTTCTTTGACTAGGATAACCATCATGTCCCCTCAAGCATTTAATGCTCCTTATCTCTCCTCTCAAGCCTCCTCATGGTGACACTTGTCAACATGGGATTGGGTTGAAAGTCTCACATGGATTGAATATCTTTCAATCCTAACCCTTGTTAAGATTGCTCAATCTTAACCCTTCATTTCCCCATTTCTTCTATAAATAGAACCCTTCTCCTCAAGCAAAAAAGAAGCATTAGAGTATTGTTGTTATACTGGCATTAGCATAGAGCTTTCTCATAGCATCACTATCTACACTTGCATAGCATTTTCTTATCATATTCAACCATCTTGAATCTCCATATGGCGTCCATGGCTAGTGCTAAAAGCTAAGAGCTACACTCATGTGGAACTTGGAGAGGAGAGGAACAAGGGAGGAGCACCTATGAGCATCTTGATTAGCTATTTTATTCTATGTTTATATGCTTTCTATTTCATGCTTAATATCTCTCTTGATATGCCTGTTTAGGATAATCTTTTGTTGCTAACACTAACGTTTATTTCTTGTGCTCTTGTGTGTGTTGCCATCAAACAGATTTTCTAATCCTTTTGCAGAGCATCATTTGGTGAACCCGACGTGAATCAAAGAGCAATCATTTTGAAGACTACTAACTTTTGAATGTTTTAATTGACACATAGGTCATTCTCTTGCGTTTTTGTTCTCAATTTAGCACCTTCGCAAATTGATACTTTAGCGCTATTGTCTATATTGTTGCTCTTTCATGTTAAATAGCACTTCTGTTTTCACATAGAGTAGAGCTATTGTAACAGAGAGTTGTAAGAAAATTCCTTGTAACCGAAAACCAAAAATTTTAGGCTTGTAGAAGCCCACCAAAACATGTGGATTTTTCTAACTAATTATCTTTTGTGTAGGTTTTAACTAACCCCTACAATAGGATTATTTTTAGCAATTTTAGCTTAGGAAATAAATTTGATCATATTTCTAACTTCGTCTTTCAAGTTAGGATAAAATAAATTCATTTTCCTTTTGGGTTAAAATCAACTATACATTCATTTGGAGTTTTAAAAAAAACCACATCTTTCATTTAGAGCTCTAAAAAGAATCACACTTGTTCAAAGTTAAAAAGAATCACAAAAACAAACACGCAAATTTAATTTTTTGCAAAGTTAGGAACAAATTCTTTTGGTGCTTAAAATCAACAAGGCAAATTTTATTTCTTGCATCAAGATAAAACTCACAATCCACACTTCCATTTTTGGTGTAAATAAAATTCACAATCAACTTGTCTCATTTTTTAAACCAATTTTACTTCATGCAAACGTGTTTTTCATTAAGTTGACTAGGATTTTCAAATTCTAGTTTACTCAAACAATTGACTTTGAAAATTAAAAAGAACACCATGATTGTTGGAGCAACATCTCCAAATAGATAGAAAATCATTGCGATGACAAGTTAAAAGGAACAAGTGAATTTTGTGTTTGGCACACTTGTGCAAAAGAGTTGGTCGATTGGTCCTACTTCTAACACACACTATCCTCTCCCTTGGCTCTCGTGGTCCTAGGTGCAAGAGAAAAGTGTTAGTAACACTCAAATTTTATCTTTTTAAAAAAGAGGCCTGCCAAGGGATCGATACTCTTGGGAACGACCTCACATGGTAAATCCTTCAAGCCACTATAGAAATCAGGTGAGAGCGAAAGCTGTAGCCTTGGGTATAGCTGTTCCTACAGTGTAACTAGCCGAAAGGACAAATGGGCCCCACCACCAGTTACAAGGCTCTTAAGTGAGTCACTGCAGAATGAACTTATGTCCAAAAACATCGAACATGACTAAACACCTTTAAATAGTAGCCCACTCGTTCTATTGATTGAGGATATTTGCGATATAATTTAGTGCAAGAGTATAGATGGTTTTGCTCCCAAGATACTCACCATACATATTTCCTTGAGTAGAAACATAGCTTTTTGAAAGGTCACTTGTGGCTTGATAAAAATGGTGACTCCCCCATCATAGGGATCATCTATTTGTTATGCTCGTGCAAGACTTAGTATATCACATCCTTACCTGCCACGGCGGGATTCATAAGGTATGTAGTACCAAAGTTGAAGAAATATCAAGATGTGGGCTAAATTTATCACAACTGGCCATTTGACCTTAGGGATAAAAAGTGTTTGAAGTGTGTTCGTTTTAGTCAAGACCAAGTACAAATTGAGCCGACTTCAGGCTTTGGAAATACACCTTAAAATACATCTAAAGGAAGGGTCATATACAAGTCCAAGGATTGGGTTGATCTAGACCCATAATCATTTGTGCCTTTGAGGGAAACATACTTGTGTTTGTGTGCTTGCTTTGTTTTCTTGTCGAAGAAAAATCAGAAAATCAATCCCAAAAACAAAGTATTCATCCAACATTTCTCAAAAAAAACAACCAAAAATATCAAAAACAAAGTGCAAACAACAAAGAATCAAAACTTTATGACCATTCTTCACATCTTGCGAAAGAAGAAGCGTCATCAGAATATCAACTTGAAAAGAAGACCATTAAGCTCAAAGGCTTTGATCAAAAGGACGAAATTCTTCTATATAAATAGACAAATCTTTGTCTCACATAGAGTCTTTCTGCATTGCATGCATCTCTACCTTCAAGGCAAAACAAATGAATTTGATTCCGAATCATTGAACCGCAGAGCTTTTATGCAATATAGAGCTCTGAGTTATCACAAAAACCAAGGAGGTAATATTAATCCCAACTTCTTCCCAAACGTCTGTATCACATACAACATAGCTCGAGAAATACCACCAACACCCGAAAGAGAAGAGGTAGAGTTTGTCCCATTTGTGACACAAAGTTTTTATTGAAGTTAAAAACATTCCATTATCTCACTCATACATCATCACTTCATCATCAATCCATTCCAACTCTCAAAACATTAAGAGGTTCTTGCCCAAAGTTCTCTTTTAGATATTGCTTGAATCAAAAACATCACATCACTTTTTAGATTGTTTCTACATCTAGGATAAGCTCATCCTAAGAGACACATCTATGCAGGTTAAACTAGTTCATGAGTGAATCCTCTCATTACTAGGTAGTTAAATCTGTAACACATCTCAGATTTCTCTACACCTTATCACATCAAAAAATTATCAAACAAGCAAGCAATTCAAAGAAGGAATTTCGGTTACATCTACCTTAAAAGTGCTAGAGATCCATGTGCAACACAATTCACCAACCATCAATCTTTCATTTCAAAAACTCATCATCATTTTCACACAACTTCAACAAAAAGCTTGTAAACAAAATGGCCCAAACCCAATCACAGTCAAGGCAATGAGAAATCGAAATAGAAGAAGAAGAAGAGAAAAATCTCAATGAATTTCAAGAAGCACTTGGAGGAAATGCGAATGATGAAAACACAAGTACTCCTACTCCTACAACAATAGAAAGGGCTCAGCATAACCCTCTCTTTAACAGACTATTTGACGAAATACTCAGGAGCAATGCGGATGCTCACTTCTTAAGACTCGCTCAAGAAGGAGCAAAACTCCCCTCTGACTTTGATCTTGCCCAATTAAGACAAGCATCAGAAAGACAAAGTCGTCATGAAGAGGAAAGAGGTAGAGATCCATCAGATATAACATTCCTTGAGGTAACCCACCACCTCCTCCTCCAAATGAATGGAGATGTTGCAGCAACAAGTCGAGAATCTCGCCCAACAACTTCATAGTGGTGTCAAGACTAACCAATTCTCACTCAATGACATCTGTCCCTATCCTTTTGATAGGAATCTTTATATGCCACCCTTTCCACGAGGATTCAGAACACCCAAATTTGAAAAATATAGAGGAAAGGGAGATCCCCGTGATCATGTCAGAGAATTTCATTCCGCTTGTCTTGAAGTGGCATATGAAGACACATACCTAATGTGCCTTTTTCCCCAAAGCTTGGGAGGAACAACCACATCATGGTTTTCCCGACTACTAGGTGGCATTAGAACATTTGAGGAACTAATCCAAAAATTCCTCACTCATTACTCTCATAACATTGAACGCGACATCACCATGGCTGATCTATGCAACACCAAACAAAAACCAGGTGAACTATTCTCTGTATTCCTGCAACGATGGCACCAAATGTCTAGCAGACGTTCTCTTCAGTTACCTGAATGAGAACTAGTGGAAATATTCATTTCCAACTTAAACAAAGAAATGGAATTTCACCTAGATGTCAAAGACACAGACTCTTTTAATGATATGATCACCAAGGGTTCAAAATGTGAATGGGCACTCATCAAGAAAGGACTCATCAAAATCTTTAATGAACCAAAAGATGGTCCTCGCCTGCACTTCAATAGTGATAAAACAAGCTTTTGGAATAAAAACAAGAATATCATCAATGATGGGGTTGTGGATGCCCAAACTATCCAAAACGCACAACCTGTGGTTCGGTTTGCAAGACAAAATCCTCCACCTCAAAACAACACAAATGTTCCTTCTAATCAAGGTTGCATCACATCTCACGATGAACCTAGACCTCATCAGCAAAAACAGAAATGCACATACACTCCCTTAGGGGAGCAGTACATTATCATTGGATTTAATCATCCAATTGTAGTCAGTGTGACTCTCATTTTGTGATTGAGTAGTGAGCTCTAGGCAGTTGGCCTTTCTACATGTGTAGACCCCATTTGTACACACATACTATCTGTAGTAGTATCATCTGATTGTGGGTAAGGTTTCCCATCATGGTTTTTCCCCTTATAGGGTTTCCACGTACAAATATTTGTGTTATGTGTTGTGGATGTTATTTGTCTTTCTGTTTCATGCATTAAACTTTACCAACACCGTTATTAACTATTAAACTATCAACTAGCATTAAGTTTGGTTTACCATTATTATGCATCAAGTTTGATTAAGTTATATTTGGGTATTAATAGACAACTGATTCACCCCCCCTCTCAGTTGCCTCTGGGTCCTAATAGAAATGAGATGATAAGTGTGTGTAGTGGTGGCCTTGGCTACACACCAACATATTAGATTTGGATAACTACTGCATGTGTCATTAGATGGAGATTAACAATTGGAATCAATTGCAAAGTGACACAAAATTTTAGGAGTTACAAGAAGGTACTCTGGTAGTAATGATGGACCGGTACAAGAAACTGATATGTGCGGGATGTTACTAGTAATAATGCTAACAGGTACTTGTAGGTTATGTAAGACAATGAGGCTCAAGATCATTGCATTAGCCCCAGTAGCATGGAATGAGGAGTTTATGTCTCAGGTGGTGTTGATGAAGACCTAAATGATATATGTTGGCTCTATTGTTGATCATGCAGGCTTACATGTTTTTGGGCTTACCGGTTTGATTTATGGCATGATAATGATATTGTATGGCATTGTGTACATCCAAGATCGTGTCATAGGTTGTGGTGGATATAATGGAGCTAAAATATCATCATATGATCACATATGCACAACTCAACCAGTATATAAAGTTGATTGGGGCCCTGGTATTGCATCCGACCAGCATTATGGACCTGATATGTATGACTTAGGGGGAGTTCAAGTGCTTATGAAGTAGAGCTGACAAGCTTGAACTTGTGGGTGTACTAACTACCTAAACTGTAGATGATAGAAATTGCTAAAGGAATACCCAGGAGAATTTCATGATTAAGGGTATCTACTTTCCCAATTGGTTGTATTCATAGTACAATCACATTTGATTCTAAAGATAAATTGGGATTAGATAGGGGAGGATGCAGTTTGACCGACAAGTAAGTAGTATTCACTGACACATCCTTTTGAAATTGTGCTTCAACAATTGGTATCGAATTTGCATACTCAATTGGTGTCAATTGGTGGTTGAGTTCTCCATCTCAAGTGTTGTAACTTGAGAAGATGTAACAATTTGTATCATAGGAAGAAATGCATCTGGTAAATATGGGGATAAATATTTATGTCAATTCCCAATAGATACAAGGAGGAGTGAAACCTTGACAGTGCCCTTTTCCAGTATTGTCAAAGGGGGAGAAAGCTTTTGTAGTTTACTGCATACTACATGTGTGAGGATCTATGGATCACACAAAGGGGGAGAGAGATTATGTAGTATGAGGGATACTACATGTGTTGACATCAATGCCAAAGGGGGAGATTGTTGGCATTGTGTTGTCATTGTGTTGTCATTGATGTCAACTAGTATAGAAGGACAACTGGTATGGGAATATAGTTGATGTGATGTCTTTGATGTCACCTAGCTTAGTAGGCTACCAGTAAGGGAGAGAATGTCATTCAAAAGAATGACCACTAGTGTCACTTGTATACAAGTTAGTGTTTGACTTGTGTAGATGAAATGGATAGGTTACTAGTATAGTCTACCACCGGTAAGGAGAGTATGTCAACTGGTAAGTGATGTGTTGGTAGTGTATGGTTGCTAACTAGTGAGCATGTGTTGACATGGAGAAGATAAATCAACAAAGTGAGTGGTTGACAACCGACAAGCTTATGTCTAGTGTACAAGCAGGGTGAGAAAGGTGCTTGGATGTTGTTTGTGATGAAGAGGCAGAATGTTATCTAAATCACATTAATACCAGATGAGAAGGATGTACAGGTCACTGATATGTTGTGTGGATGCAAAACAACAGGACTCGCACCAGATAAAGATGCAGTCACCAATTGAAGAGATGACTGACAATGAGTGTGCCCCACATCAGATCACATGTTCCTATTTGAAGATATGTTGCACAAATAGGGAAGCCACAGGAGTGCATTGCAAGATGTAGATGACAAGGATCCACTACCACTAGTAAATGGAGCTTATCTCCTATTATGAAAAGTGTGCATCATAGTTTTGTGAGATAAGTCAAAAGAGTTAAAGGTAGGTGTTTGAAGCCTCACATTGGATCCATTGGTGAATCACAAAGATGCCTCGGGTGTATGAAATCAGAGATGTACACCAGATCAGAAAGGGTTGACATGTTGTGCCACCAAGAAAGAAAAGGAATAGTTGAGGAAGTGATAGGTTTGTCACTTTGAAAAACTGGTTGAGATGATGTCTGGGCTGATGAAGAAGGTAAGGCCAAGCAGTTGTAGATAAAGAGTGCAACCGATATGAAAATGCCTAAGATAGAAATAGTTCAAGGTTGATGACATGGTGTCATCAAGGTGTTTACTTGTAAGTATGTCCATTGGTAATGCTAACAAAGTACAAATGTAGAAGAATCTCATCTGATAACGATGTGCACAATGTAGGTTAGCAAGTGTGCTGACCGATTGAGTGTTCTACTGGAAGAGAAGCAAAGTGCAAGGTTGATTGCAGACCGGTTAGGGTGTAACTGATAAGGCTTGTGAACCGGTAGATGAATTTGGTATTTTGTGTTGGTCAGTGACTGATACAGATGACCTAGAAAAGGTGGATGTCGAGAAAGGGGCCATGTGGAGGTGAAGTGGCAAGCATGTGTAAGACATTGCAATGTGTCGGTGAGGTAGTTGGCGACAGGTCGACATTTATGTTGACTGCGTGATTCACGGGATGCACAGTAAAGGTTTGCGGCTCGAGGTCAAATAGGCAACAAATATCCAACACAATATAGTTGAGAAAATAGAGGCAGATGAGGGAAACTGCAAAGCCATTCTTAGTGATCGACCAAGAGATCCAACCGATAGGTTAAATGAAAGTTGCTAAAAATAAAAGGCATGATCATGATGGCACGACAATGGTGGGATTGATTGCTAAGTTACAATTCATCAATATAGGTGATAAAATCTAATGAGATCTGATTAGATTTGGTTTGCCTCAAGGTCAATGAGGAAACCCTAACCACCCAAAATTTGAATTGTCTTTTGGCGGGAAAACTAGTTTATAAATAAGCAAGCCAAAATCAATGAAGGTTGTCGCTGAATGGGAGAGTGCTGCTACATGTGAAAAAAAATCAGTCAAGTGCTCAATGAGTATCAAAGGAGAGACTAAGTGTGAGGGGGAATCGGGTTGAAGGGTTCAACCAGAATCTATGAGGCTACCATCAGTCAGCCATTGAGTCTAACAAAGGAGTGAACTGACAATGACCAAACTGACAAAGAAGAGTTGTAGAAGACTACATAAAAGGCAAGCATAGAACCGGTAGAGTGTAGTACCAAAGGAGAACGACAATGTAGCAGAGAGAAATGAAAAAGAGAAGAACCAACAAAGAAGGAGAAGAGTGTGAATTGGCAAGGATACAATAGAGAGCAAGGTGCAACAACGAGGTGATTAGAGAATTGGTTGTGAATTGGTAAGAGTTAACCGGTAAAGGGATTTTAAGAAGAGTTACAAAATCCATTTGTAACAAGACTATTACTTTTGTATTTGAATATACTTATAGTAGACTACTGAGTTGGAGCTCGGTACAAAGGTTGTAGCTCCTTGGGTTGGTGCCCTAAATTAGGGGTTGGTGCCCTTAATTAGGGATTGGTGCTCCTTGGGTTGGTGCCCCAAATCAAGGGTTGGTGCTCCTTGGGTTTGTGCCCTAAACATTGTAATCATAGATTCATTGTGAGGCTGGATTGGAGTAGTAGACTCCATCAACATTTCTCACTGAGGTTTTTCTCATCTTGGGTTTTCCTCGTATATGTTGGTGTTATGTGATGTCCCCTTTATGTGTGAGTGTATTGAGTAATCTCTCCTTAGCATACCGATAGGTTATCTTAGCTTTTGTATGTTAACTGGTACATATACTTAGGAGTTTAAGGGAAAATAATTTGAGAACCACTGATTCACCCCCCTCTTAGTGGTACATTGTGTCTAACACTTCCTTGCTATCTTGAGGTAGCATAATTTATGTCAGTCTTCTCTTCATCCTATTACAACATCTTCATCTGGTGGAAGTCCTAGTGAATATCATCAATCAAACTGCATACTAGTTGTCTGCACTTTCTTCATTAGTTCAACCTTGATGGCTTACCAGTTACATGCTTACCGATTGACAGTAACACACTGCCAATACATTCCATACCGGTTGACATTCCATACCGGTCTCCAACACTTACTCACCGGTTAACATTCCATACTGGTTGACATCAATGACAACACAATCCGGTTGACATCAATGACAATACAATGCCAACAATCACCCCCTTTGGCATTGATGTCAATAGATGTAGTATCCGATATACTATTGGTTTCCTCTTCCCCTTTGACAACAATGACAAAGAGAACTAACAAAACTTTATCCTCCTTTGACCATTATACTTTTCATCCTCTCATCCAACAACACTTGAGATAGAGGGCTCAGAAGCCAACTAATACCTAATTGCATATACCAATATGATATCAATAGTATAATCCCCCTTGTGCAGGTAACTCTCCCTCTTTGTCAAATCTTCCCCCTTTGACATACGATTTGAGAACTTCTTTCCCTTTCTATTCACAACTGGTTGAGTATTTTTTCTCCCTTGTTGCAAGCAAATCTCCTTGAACCATAGATCTTAGGCCATCTTTGCATGTTAGGTCGTAAACTGAGGCTTCAATCTACACCTTGTACCAATAGAGTTGAGCATACATGATCTACAAATGGCCTTCCACTTCCATGATATCCATCACAATCTTATGACACGAACTTGCATGATTGCAATGCCAAATCACATCAACATCATGTCAAGTACCAAACCGGTTAAATAAAAAAGATGCATGCATATAAGGTTGACTATTGGACCAACACATTTTCACACAATACTTCTCCAAAATGGCCCAAAGCATAATTTCCTCAATTCAAGCCACATGAGTCACTGCAATGATCCTGGAATACATGGACTCACATAATCTACAATACTGGTTACTATCCATATTGGTAACATACTAAACATACCAGTTTACAATACTAGACCAATATCTCTACCAGAACACTTTATCCACTATTCTCCATCTTCTTGAGTCAAATGGTACTGCTATTATGTTGTAGTTTGAACCATCCATTAACACTTGCAGCAGTAATCCATCTCACATATGTAGATGTGTAGCCAAGGCACTAACTGCATACATTGCCATCTCACTTCTCCCTTATACCGGTAGCAACCTGTTCTTATATTTGTGCCTGTAGCTAGGAAATCAGAAATCATCACAAGCAATTCAACATACTAATCTAGCTCAATCATGAAAGCACAAATGCAATGATCAATCCTAATTACATCCAATAAAGACATGAAAGCAAAACATTCAAGATTAAAAGCTAAGCAAACCAAATGCAGATTTGAATATCTCCTTCATGTGGCTCCATTGTCCTTCTTTCTTCTTCAAATAGCTTTTGTTTGTGGATCTCACCTTCAAGTGCATAAACCTAATGTGAAAGCAAGATTGACAATTAGCGCAAGAATACTTAAAGCATGATTGATTCGACAAAGTGATTAGTCTTGATTGAAGAAATTGATCCAATTTATAAATAAATTGGAGAAAAGACAAGATTAGCATGAAATTGATATTAGAGGCAATTGATTTCAAAAATGGCACAATTAAGTGGAAAGAAGAAGGTTATGACACCTTCTATGTCATGAATTATGACATATTGCCAATGCAAAGGTTAGAAGACTAGAGACTTATGACATCTTGCTATGCCAAAAGTATGACACATGAGAAATTCATGCTTCCATCGAAGCACAAAAATAGGGAGAACTAGAGAGAAATTAATTAGGTGGAAATTGAATTTGACAAATTAGAAAATAGGTGGAAATTAGGAATTAGGAAAATTTAGAAAATTAGCAAATTAGAAATGAAGAAATTAAGAATTTAGTGAATTAATTAATAATTTCTCATTTATTAATTAATTCACAAAGAGGGAATTTAGAAATTAATGAAAAATTAGGAAATTAGGTAAATCAATTAATAATTTGTCATTTATTAATTAATTCACAAAAAGAGGAATAATTAGATAGCCAATTAAATTAAACATTTAATTGTGACACGAAGACCTAGGATAAATAAATAAATAATTTAACCTAGATGGAGAAAATGGAGAGAAAATGACAAACAAGGTTAAATGAATAAATCATAAAACCCTAGAAGATAAATTAGGAAATGCAAGGACGACAATTAGGTCTTGATATAAAATTGATTTGATGTTGATTCGATCATGATTTTGAATTGATAAATGATCAATGTGATAAATGATTTGATTGATAAATGCACAAATTTATGAGGAATAATGACAAATTGATCCAAATTAACACGATTGAGAAGGACGACGATCGATGACAAATTGATCGCAAAATGACAAGATTGAAAATGATAATGCAAAACGACAAGATTGAAAATGATAACGATCGATGAAAAATCGATCGCAAAATGACAAGATTGACAAGAGGACAAAACCCTAATTAGGATTGATGATGTCCAAAATTATGACAAATTAGCATGCACATTGATGTGACAGGATAAGATTGACCAAAATCATGACTGAAGATTGTTGTCGACAAGACCAATTTCGAAAGTGAGACAACTGAAGAATGCAGAAGAAAGACTCGATGCTCGCAAATGATAAAGACCAAGTGCGTGACATAGGAGAAATGTTAATGCGATGCAAAAACCCTAAAATAAGGCAATGAGTAAATGTTAAAGTACGATTCCACAAGCGTTGACCATTTTTAGGTGTCTACATTTTGCCCCTCTTTGAGACAATGCGATTTTAAGCATTGTTTCAAAGAACAATTATAAAAATGCCCCAGACACTGACAATGACATATGCATGCCCCCTCGAGGAATTGGCCGGAAACATGCAGAAAAGAGGCCAATTGATCGGTAAAAATGATAGGATCGAACAGACCGTCAATCAGAGATCGGATGCACGAAGGACAAACAAAAGAAGATGCAAAAGACTGCGACCAACATAAGATGGATAGGGTGCATGTCCATCAATGCACTGACAAAGATCTATAAATGAGGCAAAGAGAGTAAAAATTGCTCATTTACACTAGCCAAAGAGGAGAATTTGTTGCTCTGGAAAAGGACACTTGTAGAGAGATGGTGAACATTCCAAGGGAAGATCACCTTAGAGAATGTGTACACATGTACAGATGACCGGATGACGTGGGAGCAACGGTATGTATCTCAAAAACCCATGTTTTCAATTTGATGAATTTGACTTGCTTGCGGGACCTTGCGGGGCCCACAGGGGATGCAGAAAGGGACTCCTGCGCTTGTGTAGGGTGAATCATGTGCTTGTGTAATGTATTTTGTGCTTGTGTAGGGGGACACAAGTGTAGGATATGTGACACAGGCACAGGATACACAACACAGGCGCAGTTGTGCCCTGGGAACTCAATTTAGGTCAAAAACAGCATGCAAATGATCTGGAAAGGGGGGATAAGGGGAGGATAGGTTAGAATAGATGAAAAACACCCTGATGTGGACATGAAAATGAGGAAATGCAACCTGTAGGAGCAAACCCTAAAACTTGACAAAATGTGCCCCAATTGTGATGCAGAGTCGACAGTATCTATTGATCACGCGGGAGAACCAACCAGACAGCTTCATGTTACGACATAGACTCAGAAGCACAGACAGAGATACATTAGCAGGACTTGGGATATACTATGTCACATTAATGCTTGAGATTAGGGCAAACACAGGACTACTTACCGCATTGGCAGAGCGATGGCATTCAGAGACCTCCTCATTCCATCTGGCGACTGGAGAGGCGACGGTGACACTGGAGGATGTATGGCGTATCCTCCGCATTCTGATTCATACAGAGATGGTAGAGTACAGCCCAGTGATAGGGAGAGATGCATTGTGCAGATTATTTGAGTGTGACGCAGATGATCTGGATATCGTAGAGAGGGAGATTGGTTGGGAGACCATGGCATCAGAGTATGATTGGCAATATGTGGTGATAGCATTGGTGATAGCATGCCTACTAGCAGGGGATAGATGAGGACATGGATTCCCTATTGGATGGGGAAGAGTGCTAGAGTGGATGGTGACAGAGGGTACGGTGTACGCATGGGGACCATGTGTACTGGCTATGCTATATTTTTAGTTGCATCAGATAGCATATCAGGGAGTGCAGACGTTGAGTTGTGGAGTCACACTGCTGCAGGTATGGGCATTTGAGCACATAGCCATATGTCAACCAATTGTAGAGAGACAGGTAGTATCACACCGACCATATGTGTACTGCTATGGGGGAGCACTAAGACAGGGTCCTTTTGGATACATATTGTATTGGTGACATGAGCTAGACAGATTGAGAGAGTTCACATGGAGGCCATATTGTGATTGCCCTGGATGGTCAGATGATAATGATGAGCTACCGTATTGTAGATAGGAGAGGTACTTGATTGGGCAACCAGTGAATCACTAGAGAGTGATTGAGATGTACCTACCAGAGAGAGTCAGATGACAGTTTGGAGAGAGTCGGGATGTACCTAGGAGGACTGCACACTTTGCCCAATCTCACAGAGAGACGAGTCAGTGGGGGAGTATGATTCAGCCACACATAGCATATGCTGACTTCACACAGCTACAACAGAGATAGTAGGATTGGAGATCAAATGTAGTGGATGTCGGGATGACAGAGGAGTATGAGAGATGGTTTGCACGACGGCGGCCAGTGCCATTGACAAATCCTAATATTCTAGTACCGAGGAGATAGGAGGACTTCCCACTCACTGGAGAGGAGGAGGGAGATGATGAGGACAAGGAGGATGAGGGTGGTGATGAGGATGAGGAGGATGATGAGGATGGAGATGAGGATGGGGATGACAAGGATGAGCCAGATTCAGGCAAGCAAGAGGCATTGCAAGATATACCCATAGAGCCAGAGACAGCTAGCATAGAGGAGATGGAGATGTGCAGGGCTACCATAGTGAGTCAGCATGATCACATTGTGAATTTAGAGAGATAGAATGCCATCTTGAGGATAGAGCATGAGCAGTTCAGAGCAGAGATAGCCAGACTTACAGTAGCTCGAGATACAACAATAGCTTAGGCATAGCAAGAAGAACAGAGAGTCACTGAGTATATTGGGTTGATTCGGGATGCCAGTGCATGGGAGATGGCATAGATGCTAGTAGATACCGGAGAGGAGATACGCCATTGGAGGACACTATATGAGAGTGCAGTTCCACCAGAGCAGAGAGCAGCTTCATATCAGGCATGATCGAGGATAGAGAGCAGGGCACGCTCTCATAGGTCATTGAGCAGCATGGGGGTGAGTGGACATATGAGACCACCACAGCCAGGACTAGGAGGGACATCATCCATGAGACATGGCAGGGATGAGGAGGATAGAGGGAGCACCCAGTGACAGAGGCACATGCTTTGTATGATAGACAGTGGACATTATGTAGTTTGACATTTTGTAGTCAGCCTGTGGGCCATACATAGGATAGACAGTCCAATTTTGTACTCTGATATTATTTTGACATATGATATGATATGCATCGATATGATGGGATGCAATGTGTTATGGCTTATGTTCACTTTCCATGTATGGATGACTTATGCACTATTTATTGTGGAACATGTATGGATGTATTTTTTTATGTGTTTTCGATGCATTTATAATATGAAATGGATAAAATGCTTGATACAATGCTCGATGTGATGTTTGATATAATGCAAATGTACTAACTAAATGGATGTAGGATGCAACATATGTGTTTGGGGAAATTGGAGCACTAGAGCGAACTGACTATCCGAACTGATGGAAGAAATGTTAGTAAGAAGAAATGAAACAGAGGACAGTTAGAGATGAAGAAAAACTTGCTTTTAGTAATGCACTTTGTAGGTGAGAACCTTTATTTTAATGTAGCAAAACGGATGCGTAGCATCATGGCATGGAAGGCCAGAGCTGAAATGCAACCCTTTTTGCAAAAGACAGACACATCACAGACAAACAACAATCACAACCAAAAAGAAAAGGACCATGATCCATCCCAGTCACTCTAAATCACTCAGTGACATCATCAAGCAACATAGGAACATGATCGAAGCCAAAGATAAATCAGTAAAAAGATAAGATGCACAAATTCCAACAAATCAAACTAACATCTTGATCTTCATTGTCAAAAGTTGAAAGTGCTGATAGGATGATCATGCTATCTGGTTTCAGGACATGCAGTACCCCGTCTAAGATAGGACACAGTCTGGTTTCGAGTATACCACACCCTATATAAGACCCATGATAGTAGAGACAAGGACAAATGATATTGATGGTAACATTCGATTGATATGACAATTGTGATCAGTTTGAATGTTTGGTTTGATTGAAAAAGTTCATCTGCTTATGCATGATTTCATTAAAGCACGGTGTGCGATTGCAAGTCATTGGATGTATACTCGGTGATCTGTTTTATGCACCAAGAGGATATTTATTGCAAAATGCGTGTTTTTGGATTTTAATGTTTTTGAAAATTTTTTGTTCATTTTTTCAGGACTTTATTTGACTTTTTAGGGATTTTTTAAGGACATTTTTTTATTTTTAGAGATTTTTTTTTTTTTAGGACATTTTAGGACATTTTTCAATTTTTTTGAATTATTTTAGGACATTTTTCAATTTTTTTTGAATTATTTCAAGACATTTTTCAAATTTTTTGAATTATTTCTGGACATTTTTCATTTTTTTCGGAAGTTCCAGTGATTGATCATGACAAGGGGAACGCACCCAATGCACATTTGAAAGACATATGTATAAGAAACCATAGTATGCAAGACAATGATGTTGACCAATCACAGGCCTGGAACAGAACATTGGGTCAAGACAAAGATAGGCATGATAAACCGGCCAAGAGAAAGTATAGCTAGAGGTCGTGACAGATGACGGAGCAATGATCTCATTACACATGGTGCCTGATTGCCAGGTTTTCACCATGGTACTTGCCCAAAGCGCCTGTTTGCTAGTTTTTCACTAGAGGGTGAATCATTTGTCTTTACTTTTTTGCTCTTTGTGTCTTTTGTTTTTTTTTTGTGTTTTTTCACTTTTTTTTGTATTTTTTTGCTTTTTTGCTTTTTTTTATTTTTTATTTTTTCAGGATCATACTTGAAGAAGTGCTGATAAAAAATTATGCCCAGTACTTGCGAAGGTGCATGCTATTTACAGGATCAGACAAAGGTTCACCTTCTAGAGTGGCAAGCTGATATGCCCCCAAGCCATAGGCGGCAGTCACTATGAAAGGCCCAACCCAATTAGGTTCAAACTTACCTTTGATGATATCAGTAGACTGTGCATTCTTAGGGTTTGCCTTTAAAACCAGATCTCCCACTTCGAAGTGTTGCCCTTTGACCTTCTTATTATAAGAGTGATGGAGATGGTTTTGATATGCTTGCAAATGTCTCAGGGTTGTCTAACGTTTCTTATCTAACATCTCAAGCTGATGCAACCAAGAGACTCTGTGCGTCTCATCATCAATCAGATGTTGCAAGGAAACACGCAAGGAAGGAATCTCCACTTCCAAGGGTATAATAGCATTTGCACCATACACCAAGGAATAAGGTGTTGCTCTAGTAGGTGTGCGGATAGAAGTGCGATAGGCCCATAGTGCTGGATTCAACTGTACATGCCAATCTCAACTAGCGTCATTGACAACCTTTTTCAGGATCTTGATAATGGTTTTATTTGATGCTTCGGCTTGACCATTACCCTGTGGATAGTATGGATTGGAGAAATGATGTTGGATATGAAACTTTTCATAGAGTTCCTTGACATCTTTATTCTTGAAGGGACGACCATTATCTGTGACTATGGCAAGGGGAACCCCATACCGGCATATGATATATTTCAATAGGAATTTTGAAATTTGCAC
Source organism: Cryptomeria japonica (assembly GCF_030272615.1). Classification (NCBI taxonomy): domain Eukaryota; kingdom Viridiplantae; phylum Streptophyta; class Pinopsida; order Cupressales; family Cupressaceae; genus Cryptomeria; species Cryptomeria japonica. The sequence continues at coordinate 739,888,504 of NC_081413.1, forward strand.
ACCAGTGATATAGGTCATGGGGATAGCCTTGATCCATTTTGTAAAATACTCTATGGCTGTAATGATGAACTTGTGTCCATTTGCAGATGTCGGGTGAATCTTGCCAATAAGATCCAATCCCCATTGAGAAAAGGGCCATGAAGATATGACAGAATGAAGCTCTTGGGCTGGTGCATGAATATAGTTTCCATGGATCTAGCATTTGTAGCACTTCTTAACAAAATTGTGAACATCCTTTTCCAGAGTGGGCCAATAATACCCAACACGAATCAACTTTTTGGCTAAGCTCAGACCATTGAAATGGCCTCCACATATACCATCATGAACCTCGTGTAAAGCCGTTTGTGCTTCATCAGAATCCAAACACCTGAGGAGGGTATGGTCAAAGGAACGACGGTAAAGTGTGTCGGCAATGATGACATATTTGGCCATCTATCGGATGAAGGCTCGACATTGGTTAGCGGAAAGGTTAGGTGGTAAGGTTTGGGATTTCAAATATTGATATACGTCATTGTACCATGGGGAGTTGGGACCAACAAGAACACACATCACATCTATTGTCGGAATGTCAAAAGAAGGAACAAGCAACTGTTCAACCAAAAATTCACATTTATCCATATTGTGGGGCATATTTAACATGGAAGCGATCATAGCCATTGCATCTGCCGACTTGTTTTGCATTCTTGGAACTTGACTAAAATGGATAGCCGTGAATTTTGTCTTGAAGAAATCTACTATATGCTTATAGGGAAGAATCTTTTCATCTTTTGTTTCGTAGTCATCATTCACCTGTCGGATGACTAATTGAGAATCTCCACAGACTTGCAAATGTGTGATATTCTAGTGGACTACTACTCGGAGTCCTGTAACCAGTGCTTCATACTCTGCAATGTTATTGGTACAATGAAAAGTTATCCTATAGGACTTGGGAATAGCATCACCTTGAGGGGTGACAAACAAGATGCCATCTCCGGACCCAAACTTGGTATGGGATCCATCAAAGTATAACTTCCATTCATTAGAAGATGTGAGAGCAAAGACTGATTCATCTGGAAAATCGGTCAACATGGGATGATCATCATAAATAGGAGCCTCTGCAAGCTGATCTGCTATGACTTGTCCTTTTATTGCCTTTCGCTCCATATACTCAATATCAAATTCACTGAGGATCATAACCCACTTTGCTAGGTGACCCATCAAAGCTGCTCTACTAAGCAAGTATTTTAGGGGATCAATTTTTGCAACCAGCAATGTTTGGTGATTTAACATATAGTGTCAGAGCTTCTGTGTTGCAAATACCACTACTAAGCATGCCCATTCAATAGTTGAATAATTCAGCTCATAGCCTACTATTGTTTGGCTGATATAATAAATAGCTCGCTCTTTTCCGTTCTCATCTTGTTGGGCCAAGAGAACTCCTAATGCCGTTTCAGTTGTAGAAATATACAATATGAATGGCTTTCCTTCTATAGGAGGCATTAGAATGGGCAGTGATAGCAAATAGTCTTTGAGAGCTTGAAAGGCTAATTGACATTGCTCAATCCATTTAAAAGCGACACCTTTATGCAATAGATGCTGGAATGGATGACATTTGTCAGCCAACTGAGCTATGAAGCGGCGGATTGACTATAGCTTTCCTTGCAGATTGCGTAGTTGACGGAGATTAGAAGGAGGAGGCATATCCATTATTGCTTTAACCTTGGCATGGTCGACTTCAATGCCTCTGTGAGAAATAATGTACCCTAGTAATTTGCTAGCTGTGACACCAAAGACACACTTCTTTGGATTGAGTCTGAGCTTGTAAGTCTCCATTCGGTCAAAGATTGGGCCCAGGATGGCTAAATGACTATCTCTTGTGACAGATTTGCATAATAAGTCATCAACATAGTCCTCCATCAAAGTATGCATGAAATCATGAAAAATTGTCATCATCGCTCGTTGATATGTTGTGCCTGCATTTTTAAGACCGAAGGGCATCACATTCCAGCAATAAGTACCCCAAGCACATGTGAATGCAGTCTTATGTTGATCTTCAGGAGCAATGCAAATTTGGTTATAGTCGGAGAAACCATCCATCAATGAGAGCATCTCATATCCAGCAGTCATGTCAACTATGATGTCGATATTTGGCAATGGAAAATCATCTTTAGGGCATGCTTTATTGAGATCCCTAAAATCTGTACAGATTCTGATGCCCCCAGTTACTTTGCTAACTGGTACCAAGTTTGAAATCCACTCTGCATAATCGATGGGTCTGATAAAGCCCACATCCAATAGTTTCTTCAGTTCGACCTTGACCAAAAGAGCCACCTAGGGATGCATCTTTTTGAGTTTTTGTTTCAGAGGCTTGGCATCTGCTTTTAATGGCAAGTGATGAAGGACTAGTTCTGGATCAAGGCCAAGCATATCTGCATAGGACCAGGCAAAACTGATCTTCTTCTCAAGAAAGAAATTGACAAATTCTATCTTTTCCTATTTTGATAGAGAAGCAACAAAATGAATGACCTTAGGGTTGTCAGGTGTACCCAAATTGATTGCCTCGGTCATTTCCACAAGCAATGTTGATTTATCCTGACTTGATAGGGGTATGTCCACTCTTCCACCTTTGGGCACCTCAGAGAGGTTTTCAGCCGTAGGTACATCTTTTATTTTTACTTTTTCATGATCTGAGAGTGCCTTACGGTTTTCACTCAAAGACCTATTCTTTTGATTTTTTACTTTTTCTTTTCTTTTTTCATTTTGATGACTGGAAGATGGAGTTGACTCCCCAAAATATGTTGTGGAATCTAGGTCAATAAAAAATCCTGCCTTATGATCACCATGTGGTATGCCTTCTTGTAGTCCAAGGAATTCTGCAATTGCTTTGTCATTTTGAAAATAGTCCAATGTGAGTGGTTCTTGTTGGTCATGTTGGATAAGATGGGGATAGATGAGGGGTATGTCATCATCAGTTTTTAGGAGAGAGAGGACTGAAATGGTAAAGATGTAAACATCTGTGGTATCACTGTCTGAACTACTTGTATCTGATTCAGAGCTTGGATCCCAGAATGACTCTATCCAAGCATTAGGAAATGTTTTAGGAAGAGGATTTATTTCATGTTTGTCTTCCATAGGCAAATTATCAGGGTCAAGGAAAATATTGTCAAGGGCATAGGAGCTAGAAGAAAAAGAACTCCACTCCCATTCATTGGAATCAGTTTTGGGTCGGATATCCTCAGGTGTTATTCATCATCAGAGTCACGCCCTTTTCCACACGTGGTTACTTTGGTGATGAGGATCCAATTCGCAATGGTACAAAACCTAACCCTAAAGTTGGAGGTCGCATCTTGGGTATAACAGGTTCTAACCTTCCATTGTTGTTCAGGCCTAAGCCACTACAGCCGTCATATCCTTTCTTTTGCAACATAGTAAATCCTTTGCCGTATCGTTCCACTGGCAACCTGACAGGTGGGGTCTCAGTTGGGTCCTTATAAAGCCAATCTATGACATCATCATCTAAAGTTTCTTTGTCAAGTTCACCCCATCTTGTAAATGTAGTGGTAGGCTGATATTGAATAACCACCTTAGGTTCCTTTTGCAACAAATGCGGTTTGCCATATGATTTTGGAGATATTGGTAAATTCCCGATGAGGAATGTTTGATCCATTGAATATTCTCCGCATCCTTGGTCCTGTATCCTCAATTTTCCTTTGACAACATCTAACAATTCATTAGGATCCACATAACTATGTGATTTGGCCTCTCTATTGACTGGGACTTGCTGCTGAGGGGTATCCTTTAGAATAGCACAAAATTGAAATGGATTAGGATCTCTTGGAATTGTTATCTCAGTTCCATTGTAAGGATATTTTAAACATTGATGATAGGTGGATGGAACTGCTTTCATTGCATGGATCCATGGACGGCCAAGAATCATATTGTAAGGGAGATCGAGGTCTAGGACTTGCAGGAAAGTTTTTTCTATCACTGGACCGACTCTGATAGGCAATGTAATTATCCCTTTGGATGGGTGCTTAGCATCATCATACGCTTTGATTGTTATTCTTTTGGAAGCATCAATGTCATTTTCTGTATAACCAAGACCAATGACCACTCTCAGGGTACAAATATTAAGACCCGCTCCGCCATCTATCAAGACTCATCGGATTTTGCAATTATGGACAAAGACTTCAAGGTGTAAAGGATCATTATGAGGGAGCTTATCAGGTGAGATATCATTATCAGAAAATGCGACATTTTGGGAAACAACTAGATGTCCAATTCGGGCTTGAAACTGATCAACATCAATGTCTGTCGGGACTGTGGACTCAATTAAAGCTTTATCTAGGACTACACGATGCATGGGGGACATTTTCAACAACTCAAGGATTGATATTTGTGCAGGTGTCTTTCCTAGATGATCCAAGAGATTATACTGACTTGCAGGAGTTGGTTTGGGAGGAGCTACAGGAGCTCCTTTTAGGACTATTTTGGATCGACGAGTGGTGACTATGCAAGAAGGATCTTGTCCCTTTATTCTTAGAGTAGAAACATACTCATTTGACGCGTGAAAACAATTGATGACATTATTATAACCAAGACTTGCATAATTTGCTGTTTGGGTAGAGTTTGAAGAAGACGCTTTACCCTTGTCATGATCAAGCAAAGAAGTTTTGAAAATAGTATGATCAGTGTTAGAGGTCGCATGGGGTGGATCTACCTCAATTACTCCTTGCTCCAACAAGTCTTGAATTAGATGTTTCAATTGAAAACATGATGCAGTTTTATGTCCTTTTGACCGATGGTATTCACAATAGGCATTATCATTCCACCAATGTGGCTTTACCACTAGTTCTGCCTTGATATCTGGTAGCTTGATAAATTTTGCTCGTATTAATTGTTTCATTGCTGATTCAATAGGCTCTCCCAATGGCGTAAACTGTCAAGGAGGCCCATCCCTCGATCGAAAAGGTTTGTGTTGTTGATTTTGTTGCTGGCCTTGTTGTTGATTATATTGTTGAGTGTATTATTGAGTATGCTTTTGGTATTGCGACTGTTGAGTAACATTGCTCACTGGTGTTTGATTTTGTTCCATAGTTGACATATTAGGAACACTCAATTTCTTGATTGTGAATGGGGGTTGATTTGCATTCACCGCTCTTGCATCAACAACTCCATCATTAGTGACATTCTTGTTCTTATACCAAAATCTATTTCTGTCCCCTGAATTGGTCGTGTTGTCACTGTATTTGTTAAGCTTAATGATTCCCTTGGCTACAAGAGTAGTTTCAATGTTCATCCCTTTCTTAATGAGTTTCTCTATAGTACTGGGACTTTTCAATTTTAGTTCGTACATCATTTCTGGGACCAAATTTTGGATAAATAGATTCACTTGTTGTTCTTCAGGTATATCTAGGGAAGAATGACTATACAAGCTTCACCATCGTTGCAAGAAAGTCACTAATGGTTCACCTTGCTTTTGCTTGGTGTTGCATAGATTTGACATGGTCACATCACTATCGATGTTGAATGCGAAGTGAGATATAAACTTTTGAGCCAATTCAGACCAAGTCTTTATATTTCCTAGTAGATGCGAATACCAATCCATGGCTTGTTCGGTGAGACTTCGTGCAAATAAGTGCATTAAATATGTTTCCTCATAACTCACTTCAGTACATGCCACAAAAAATGCTCGAATGTGATCTTTTGGATTGCCATTCCCCTTATATTTCTCAAAATTAGGTGCCTCAAAATGTTTAGGGAACAGAAGCATGTATAAGCTCTTGTCAAATGGATTAGGACATAAATCCTGATCTGTATACAACTTCTTTGTTCCTTTCGTTTCTAATGCGTCAACTTGTCATTGCAACTTCTCAAGCTGTTGCACAATTGTATTAGATTTTGGAAGTCCATCATTAATCCTGGTGGGTACTCTTTGTTGATACATCATGTTTCTGATCGGTTGTTGATGCTCAGAAATGGCCGTTTTTGGTGTCCCTGGCATATAATGTTCTTGGTACATCTCTTGTTGTTGTGGTTGTGCCATGCCTTGATATTGACTTTGTTGCTGTACTTCTTGGAGCCTAGGTTGATATTACAATTGAGTAGGTTGTTGATATTGCACAGGCGCCAATTGCGGTTGTGAAGTATGATAGCTTGTTTGCCTTGGCACATATTGAGGCACATGTTGTTGTTGATGCTGACGAATCGGAATTTGCTAACTTTGTGCCAATTGTTGTTGTGGTGTAAATCCCATCATTTGCAAAAAAATTTGTTTGGGTGGTTTTCGTTGCTTCTCCTTAAGATGGGGTATGGCACTTGCATTAACTTGTTGTATTGTTTGTCCAATCCACTATGATGGTTGCAAGTTTGCATTAACTTGTAATGGGGCAGAAGGCGCTGCAATTTGTTGTCGAATGTGATATTGTTGTTGTTGTACATTGCTTGTTTGCACATTCGATTGTGCCTTTTGTGTATTACTCAATTGTTGCAATAATTGTTGTTGGTGCAAAACACTATCTATAGTTCTTTGAGTCGCCATTATCGAAGGATTTGTCGCAATATTGTTTGGCAAATATATTGAGCTTAATGGGACATAAGAACTTTGTTGCATCATGGAATTGTTTTGGACATCGGTGATATCAGACATTCCAGTCGTGAAGCTTTCTTGCATCTTAGATTTTGATCCAATTTTATGCATGTAAGGAACCACTTCTTGTTGAGGGACAACTATCAATATTTGTGTGGTCTTCATTTGATCTTGTCTTACAGGTGTTGTGTTGAATAATGGATTATTTATTGTCTCAAATGGTGACTTTTGAGGAATAGTCACTGTCAATGCCTTTGAAGCACGTTTACTCATCAAGGTAGGCTGAGTTTCTGGTTGCACATTTTCTTCATTTGGATGTGGAGAGAAACTTAACAACTCACCGCCTTGTTGTTTTTGCACATTGACTTGCTCACTTGGGGAGGTCACATTACTCATCATGTTAAGATATTTTTGTGGGAACATCTTAAAGACCTTGTTTAAGAATTTATCCATCTTTTTTGTCAACTTTGGATCTTGAAGGAACATGTCAACATCATCAGAAGCATCAGAATCTGATGAAGAATCTAGTTGGACATTTGGATTCGTTTCTTGTTGAATGCCTTGATCTGAACCAAATCCTTGTGAAAGAGTTTGTTCCTCATATAATGTTTGAGTTGGAATGTCATGTTGCAGGTGTGGTTGATTCCAATCGAAAGGTGTACTTCCTCTTGGTGTTGGTGGAACACTCCCATGTCCTGGTTTCATGGGTACAAATACTGGTTCATATAATGGAGGTGGTAATGATGTGTTTGATGAACCTTCAATTTGTACTGTTTGACTAGTTTGAAACTGTGAATTTGATATGTTGTCAATGGTTTGATACGTTGGTTCACCCATCTTTTTAGATTTTGATCTTGTCTCAACAGGCATGTCACTTATGCAAATGCAATATTTTTGGAATTTTTCAAGGACAATATATGATATGCAACTAAATGCAAACTAAATAAATGAAAATGCAATCTATGGCCAGAATGCAACCTATTGTTTTTGTTGTTTTTCAAGATTTTGACAACTTTTTGGAATGCAAATCTAAAAGAGACCCTTAGGAAATTGAAATGATGTCTAGACCTCAAAGGACAAAAAGGACCAAGTGACAAAAGGACAAAATGACAATGTCTCCCCTATATGCTTGGATACTAAGCTAGGTTTGACCAAATGACAATAATGACAAAAAGAGAAAAGGTTTGATAAAATATAGAACTCCTAACAATAACTTAGGGTTATCAAAGATTTGGATTACTCAAGTATGACAAAACCTAGTTTTGACACTATATGCAAAGGAACAATTACTATGCAAATGATCCTAATATGATATGATAATGACCTAAGCTTGATGAAAAGACCTAGGGTATGCAAATGTGACCTAATGTTATGAGGACAAAGATGCAAATGCAAATGTATGACAATGTCAACCTAAGACAAAACCTAAGGTTGAATTATGAAATGGTATTACTCGAATGCAAGAGGACACATGCAAATGGATGACTTTTATTGATATGAAAAGGAGTATGACCTAGGTGAAACCTAACCTTGGTAGTTGACAATGACTTTGCAAAATGGACAACTAGGATGAACCTAGATCTAAGTGACATGAATGTTGAGACAAGACTTTGAAAAATGTTTGACAACCATGCTTGAAGGTGTTTTGAACTTTGTTGAATGAAATGTTCTTGTGTTTAACCTTGTTTTGAATCAATTTGTCTTGTTTTTGAAATGAGATGCAATTCAACTTTTGACAAACAAAGAAGACAAGATATTTCAACTTAGACTCAAGACAATCATGCTCATTCACACATTTCTTATGGATGGCAAGGACATTAGGTACTTGAGAGGTAGACTTGTTATGGGATTCAAGGAGAATACATAGATGCTTGACCCCACGGGCTCCCCTCCACGACACTCACTTCTTAGGGCAGCCAAGCATCAGTCCCCATGGAAATCTCCCCATGGTGAACTTAGTATCTCTTCCAAGTATCTGAACTTGTCCTTCTCAAGCAACTAGAAGGATTTTTGGCCTCTAAATACAAGGTGTTTAGTAAGGATTTCTGTTAAGCGTTACTCCTTGGTGTCACGCAAGCATGATTGAGACATTAAGCCCACCAAGATACAAAAGAAATGTAGTCATGCAAGCATGATTTAGACCGTGAGGCCCTACTTAGATGTTGATATGAGAAAGAGTTCAAGGGTCATCACTTCCCAAGTAACTGCAATTCCCACGTAACCCTTCCTTCAAAGCTTTCACCCATCAGGTATTTGTTTATAGTGAGTTAGAATGCCAAGGTATTCTAGCCGTACTCACTTTGGGTCATTCCCTTCTCATGATTGTCACTTGCTTGCAAAAGCAAATGGTCAGGAAGGCAGGCCCTCTAAAGGTGACACACAATCAAAAACATGAGCATGGTATTGAAGATCTGGATTTCTGATCACCCTAAGAAGGATGAGAGCATACTCTCCTACTCCAATGTCAAACTCAACAATCAAAGAAAACATACATTCATTCCATCCTATTTAGAAATCACTAGGTGTGTAAATATTAATTGCAAACACAAAGTTTAGTTGTAGTCCAAGGCAACCTGCAAAACCCAAGTTAGAAGTTTGATATGTTTAGTCTTTGACTATCAAACATGCACAAAAATGTGTTAGTAGTTTCATTTGTTGTCTTTCCCATGCGTATGCCAAGGTTTTGCATAGAGAATCAGTACCAAAAAACCAAAAAGCAGAAACAACATGCAAAATAGAACAATTTGCAAGTAAAAACACACTGCCTTTTACCTCTGTTTCTGTCCCTACATAGGCACAGAAGTCTTGACATAGGCGTAGAATTCTTGACACAGGCATAGAATGTCCTTGACATGGGCACAAAATGCTTAAAACGGGTGCAAAAGTTTCCAGAAAGCCCTGCATTACCCTGTTTCTTGGGTTTTTAACCTGCAAATCAACTCAAAGGCACTCAAAAGCATGGTTAAGTGGTTAGTTCATGTTGGGTTCACCAATTAATGTAGCTAGGAAATCAGAAATCATCACAAGCAATTCAACATACTAATCTAGCTCAATCATGAAAGCACAAATGCAATGATCAATCCTAATTACATCCAATAAAGACATGAAAGCAAAACATTCAAGATTAAAAACTAAGCAAACCAAATGCAGATCTGAATATCTCCTTCATGTGGCTCCATTTTCCTTCTTTCTTCTTCAAATAGCTTTTGTTTGTGGATCTCACCTTCATGTGCATAAACCTAATGTGAAAGCAAGATTGACAATTAGCACAAGAGTACTCAAAGCGTGATTGATTCGACAAAGTGATTAGTCTTGATTGAAGAAATTAATCCAATTTATAGATAAATTGAAGAAAAGACAAGATTAGCATGAAATTGATATTAGAGGCAATTGATTTCAAAAATGGCACAATTGAGTGGAAAGAAGAAGGTTATGACACCTTCTATGTCATGAATTATGACATATTTCCAATGCAAAGGTTAGAAGACTAGAGGTTTATGACATCTTGCTATGCCAAAAGTATGACGCATGAGAAATTCATGCTTCCACCAAAGCACAAAAATAGGGAGAACTAGAGAGAAATTAATTAGGTGGAAATTGAATTTGACAAACTAGAAAATAGGTGGAAATTAGGAATTAGGAAAATTTAGAAAATTAGAAAATTAGAAATTAAGAAATTAAGAATTTAGTGAATTAATTAATAATTTCTCATTTATTAATTAATTCACAGAGAGGGAATTTAGAAATTAATGAAAAATTAGGAAATTAGGTAAATCAATTAATAATTTGTCATTTATTAATTAATTCACAAAAAGAGGAATAATTAGTTAGTCAATTAAATTAATCATTTAATTGTGACATGAAGACCTAGGATAAATAGATAAATTATTTAACCTAGATGGAGAAAATGGAGAGAAAATGACAAACAAGGTTAAATGAATAAATCATAAAACCCTAGAAGATAAATTAGGAAATGCAAGGACGACAATTAGGTCTTGATATAAAATTGATTTGATGTTGATTCGATCATTATTTTGAATTGATAAATGATCAATGTGATAAATGATTTGATTGATAAATGCACCAATTTACGAGGAATAATGACAAATTGATCCAAATTAACACGATTGAGAAGGATGATGATCGATGACAAATTGATTGCAAAATGACAAGATTGAAAATGGTAATGCAAAATGACAAGATTGAAAATGATAACGATCAATGACAAATCGATCGCAAAATGACAAGATTGACAAGAGGACAAAACCCTAATTAGGATTGACGATGTCCAAAATGATGACAAATTAGCATGCACATTGATGCGACAGGATAAGATTGACCAAAATCATGACTAAAGATTGTTGTCGACAAGACCAATTTTGAAAGTGAGACAACTGAAGAATGCAGAAGAAAGACTCGATGCTCGCAAATGATAAAGACCAAGTGCGTGACATAGGAGAAATGTTAATGCGATGCAAAAACCCTAAAATAAGGCAATGCGTAAATGTTAAAGTATGATTCCGCAAGTGTTGACCATTTTTAGGTGTCTATAGTGCCTTTTCAAATTTGGGGGTGATTAATGTGATCAGTATGTAGCTCCCCCTGAAACCCTGCATCTCCTTTAAGCCTTAGGAGACATCACTTGTGCATTGAATGCACAATCCCTACCCATGGTCATGTTCTCTTGCTTCTTTGTCCATAGTTTCTTGATTTCACTCCTTCTCTCATTTCCAGTCTTTGGAGAAGTGTTTATTTTCTTCTATTGATTGGCCCTTTCTCTACAAGATTTTGTAATATGTCCAGAAACATTGTTGTAGTAAAACACTATATGCATGCCAACTAGATGATCATCGAGTCTTCCATTAACCTGATCTTCTCCTCTTCTCCTGACCATGTTGTTGTAGCCAGCTACCAGAACCAATGGATTTCTTGATCTTGCAGGAGCACTTCTCCTTTTGTTCCATGTAGGTCTTTGATTGTCATATGCTCTATAAATACTTCCATATTGAGCATAATTGTTATACCAGTTGTCATATGACTGAAATTTCTTCTTCCTACATTCATGGTTTCTATGGCCAAATCCATTACCTTGATAACAAACATGATATCCATTTCTTGGAATAACTAAATAATTCTTGTTTGCATAACCGGAAGGGGACATATGCATGTTTCTACATTCTAAAATATTATGCCCATATGCATTACATCTATGACAAAATAAATTTTTATTCCTAGGAAAAACACCTTGTCTCTTCCTAGACCTCTTTTGCCCTATGACCATAATCTTTGCATGAAAAATATTAATTGGAGAAAGAGGGCTTATAACTTACAAATTTGTTTTACCAAACATGAGGTGATCTTTTCGATTTGGCTTCTCCATTTCTACTTCTCCGGGGATTGTTATTGAGTTGTCCAGTTTCTACAGACCTTTCATCTGATCCCTTCCTTCTCCACACTAGTTTTGTCTTGTGAGTAGAAACATCTCTTCCTTTTTTCAGCAGCAGTCTTCATCTTCATATTTTCATTGGTTGTAGTTAGGTCTATCTTCCTTCTTGGAGCATTTTTGATAGTGAAGGTCTGTCCTTTTTTATTTCCACTTGAGGAGACAAACTGAATCTCTTTGTTGGAGAATGCCCTGCTTGTGGAGCACTTGCCGGTATCAAATCCTAATCCTCTGGTATCCTTGGAGTGTTTTTGTTTATTCAATATTTTATCAAAGCTTCAGTGCTGCCATCATATTGTATCCTCACCTTGAGCTTGACCCAACACTTCTCAAGGTCTTTTCTGAGATTCTCCATTTCTAGCTCCAACTCCTCAAATCTTCTCTTTTTGGCATCAAATAATGATTTTAATTCATCAGTCATTCTTTTGGCTTCTTCTAGTTAAGTTGTCAATATGCAAATATTTTTATTTGACTCTTCAAGACATGTTCTCAATGGGCTCCATTCTTCATGAACTGATTTTTTGTAATTCTTAAATTCACTCCTAACATTTTTCATCTCTTCTAGGGCACTTACTAGATCCTCTTCAAGATCAACTTGAGCCTCAACTTCTTCTTCATATTCTTCATCAATACCAAACACATCTTGCCGATAGGATTGATCTATGTTATCCCTTTTTAATGTGTGCATCTCACTTTAAGTCTCTTAAGTCATGAAGAGATGGGTTTCCTCTTCATCACTGCTACAATAGTTGACTGATCTAGACTTATCAACTGCACATTCATCTTATATAAATCTTCTTGCTTCCACAATCTGATCCAATAGTGCAAGGTTCTTCACCATAAAGTTTCTTCAGTCTATCCCACAAGCTCTTTGCAGATTTGCATCTGTCCACCTTTGAAGAAACAACATCAGAAAGCCCATTGAGTATAGCTTTCATTTCTTTAGCATTACACTTGTACCTTCTTTTTGATTCAAGATCGGTGGGAGGACTCATAGAACTAGAAAGACCATTAACAACTAACATCCAAACATCATAGCCTAATGAGGACAAGTAGACTTCCATTATACAACTCCAAATGGAATAGTTTGACCCATGAAACACCAGAGTAGGGATTGACTCAAAAATAACCATTGTGTTCAAACTCTAGAATCTACCCAAGCTGGAGAAAGCTTATCTAACTGGGAACCTAGGCTCTGATACCAATTGTAGAACTGTCATGCCCAAAATTTAGGGCAAAAACGGAATGATTTTTTTTAAAAAACAACCAGTTAATTAACAAAGTTCGCTATCATGACATGTGTTAACATGGTTGGCCATAACGACAATCTAACTAACTCTGATACTAACTAAGTGTCGAAACTTAATTAAAATTTATTTGCGGAAAACTAAATGCTTTAATTTATTTTCTCATCAAATATAGTCATTATTTTAATTTATTAAACTCATTTAAATGGTAGATGTAGATAAAAAATTTTGATCTCCAATGAATCCATATTGTCTAAAAGACATTTTAAATCATCAATTAATTTAATGGATTAAAGTGTCAAATTAATTTCTAAATGACATTATTCGATGTAGAAAATTAACTTTCCAAAGTCAAATTTAGTTTTCAAGGAATTAGTTTCCCTTTCTATTTAATCAAGGCTTCACAAATAGATAATTCTAAAAAAATAATTAATTGGAATTAAATCTTCCCCATCTATCTAAATTGAAACCCTAACTAATTTTAAATGTAAATTTCTTCCACAACTTTAAAAAAATAATTTTCATGTAATCCCTAATTAGGGATTTTCTTTTTATTTATAAAACAAGAGTTAAACAGTTTATTTTATTTTGTTACCCTAGCCCTACCCGGGCTAGGGTTTGATATTTTTTTTTTTTGTTTTGTTCAACCCCGCATTGCAGGGCTGAACCAAGATAGGGTTAGAGGCGAAGAGGTGAATTCAAGGAGAGGCGGGGGGTTTCAATGGTGGCGGCTCGGCCATGGCCGCCCATTGTGCACTGCACAGTGTTCGGCACCACCGTCCATTGTACTTTGCACAGTGCGCGGCTCCGCTGGTCACTGTACATTGCACAGTGCGCGACTTGCCGCCGATCACTATGCGATGCACAGTGCTTCGACCCTTCCCTTTTTTTTTGTTATTTTTTTTTCAATTTTTTTTTTTAAATTTATATATATTATAAATATATATATATATATTTATATATATTTCCCAATGTTAATTTTACATGCAAATTTTTTTAAAAGAAACAAAACAACAAAGTAACTCATTATGCTAAATTAATATATATATATATATATATATATATATATATATATATATATATATATATATATATATATATATATATATATGGTAAATAAACTTAGGCTCACATTTTCATTTGTTTTGTAGGGTATTTATATGGTATGTTTTATATAAAAATATATATAAATATACCCATGATTTCTACATGTATATATATATATGACTAATAGTTTTAATTCTTTTTCTTAAACTAACATCGTAATCATGAAAGATTTTGATATACCATTGTAGGAAAGGAAATATGGATTACGTCTGTTTTAATGGATATATATATATATATCTCTCCAGAACTATATTGTAATCTATATATTGTAATCTATGAGTATGCAGGAAACAAAATTCTAAGAATTATTTGTTTTTAAACTTAAGAAATACTATTTTAGGAAAGCATTATACTTTTCTGAAATAAATACATTCATTGATTTCTCAACTAATAAAACAACGAATTTATTTACATGTTAACAGCAAGTACAAATCATGATTTTCTATAGTTAAAATGGACATAGATTCTCAGATAAAAAGAAGAACTCAGATTTAAATAAAACTGATTTTTATATTGCAAAAAAAACTATTGCATGCAAATCAAAAGCAAATCTTTTAAAAAAATATATAGAAAATAGAAGCATATCCAGCTTTTTACAACTCTAACGATATTCTGCAAATTTACAGGATGTTTCTTTATTTAACTACAACAACAAATCTCATGTCTATTTTCAAAATTACAACTTGCCTCTCATTTCTAGGAATGAGGATGTATTTCTCCTATCAAATTTAAAACTAATAACTACAAATCAATTTGAAATTTCTTCAACAATATTCTTCTGCAACCTTTCACTTTTCCTAGTCTTTTCTCTTGGCATTCCTACATAATAGAAACACAAATATGACCACGGAGTGCTCACCTCCCAGCCCAGGCTAACTGGTAGCCACCCCCGAGCTCGAAGAACCAAGCCCTAGACGAGTAACAAACATGCAAACACATAGAAGACAAAAATACACACACAAATATTCAGACACACTCCCAACTTGGCTACACAACACCACACTTTGGTGATGACCTTCTTAAGGGTGGTAGTGGACCAATACCCTAAGGAGAACTGCAAGTATGGAAAAACAAGTGGCCACCTCATGGCACAATAAATACATCAAAAATCTCAAGCCCTTATTCCTTATGCCCCCCAAAGGCATTCTAGCCTTATATCCCTCCTTATGACCCCCATTGCACAAACAGGCCATGCAGCAAGGGTCACACAAAGATCCCTTGTGATCGCTCTCAAACGAGAGTCTCTCACTCGAGGGTTGTCACTGCTACCACCCACAAGATCCTCCTCTCTCACAAGAGTAAGAGGTCTTGAGAAAACTCCCAAAACACAACAAAGCATAATGCAAAAATCCTAAATGAAATTCTAAACGAGACATTCAAGAACACAGATTTCTTACACCAATCATACTCTCAAACACATACAAGAAAATAGACATTCTAAAGAACAATGAAACCAACCTTAATCTGCCCAATGGTAGTATACTATTTGAGGAAGAGCTGCCCAATCCACGGATCTTCTTCTTCTACCCTTAGTCAAATTTTCTATTCCAAACTATTCTTTTCTTTTCAAAAATTCTCTTGTCTCCAAAAATGGAGAGTGGGTGATTACCCTCAATTTTTTCCAATTCTTGCTTAAGAAGCTCATTCTTTGAGTTCTCACAAGTTTCTAAAAACCAAAAAGGAAAGTAAAGCAGAATGGGAAAAAGACTCCCCTTCGAATAGGAAAAATCTCAATTA
Source organism: Cryptomeria japonica (assembly GCF_030272615.1). NCBI lineage: Eukaryota > Viridiplantae > Streptophyta > Pinopsida > Cupressales > Cupressaceae > Cryptomeria > Cryptomeria japonica. Next base: position 739,904,606 of record NC_081413.1, read on the forward strand.
GATTTAAACTTCTAATTTTCAAATTTTCGCACAACTCAAAAAAACCAATTTTTAAAGCATCAAAAAGGTCACTTAAAAGTAGAAACTTGTTTAAAATTACCCCTAACCCCTAGGTATACCTTATGGGCTTTAGGAAACCCTATTAAACTACCCCTAGGTGTTCATTTAACCCATTTTAAACCCCTTTGAAGTTTATTTTCGGGTCAAACATAGGTTGACCTCTCCAAAGATTCCTTTCCCAAGGTATTAATGACAACACGTTATATTATTTAAGAAAAAACTATAGTTAAACACTTTCCCACCAAGAGACAAGAATAAAACATTTAAATTTAAATCCACACATGTGTCAAGTGACACAAATAAAACACTTTTGCAAATTAAAACATGAAATCGTCTCTTGTGGGTTTTACACATTAAATTTAAATGACACTTAACACCCATGCAGCATATACTGTTACGAATAAAATACAACACAAATGGGGTGTTGTCTCTCCAAATAGACAACCCCTGGCTTACGAACATACATAAGTCTAGGTTTGGTTCTCCGTAATTTTCCATGGTCACATGGTAAATTTCCTGTGCATCTCAATTTACACATTAGTACTTTCAAATATCCATATATAATATAATTCAAAGGAATAACAATACACATCATCACTGACATACAATTTTCATCTGCATAGATTAAATACATCTTTTATCAAGCAATTTCACATAAGCAATTTCATCCCAATTCACATAAACTTAACCATACATCATAGTTCTATTATCATAGTAAAGTCCTGCAAATTCAATAATGACATCTATCATTGCAATATCATCCTCTCTAACAATCATGTAGTGTTCTATCTCATAAAGCATATAAGTAAATCATCAAAACATAGCAATGTTATCCAAATCCTAATATCATATAAGTTCTAAGTCTCAAAATGCATCAAAATAAAGTATCCCTAATAGTCTAAATATAAAATCCACTGAATGTCAGACTGAGTCGAGGTGAGGCCTCACACCCTCCCCCTCTAGGCATGAACTTCCTCCTGGAGTTCATCAAAGAGGTGGGGGTACTCTGATCTCATACGTGCTGCATCCTCCCATGAAGCCGTGACCTCATCATAACAATCCCACTGGACCCTAACCTGGTCCAGCTCTCGACCTCGAAGGGCCAACGTCTGGCATGCCAAAATGCGAATGGGCTCCAAAGCTAGCTGCTCGTCCGACTCCACCTACAAGGCATCCCAATCTAAAATGTGAGACTCATCATAGATATATTTTCTCAAAACTGATACATGAAACACATCGTGGATGCGTGATAGGCTAGGTGGCAATGCTAAACGGTAGGCAACTGGGCCTATCCTCTCAAGAATCTCAAAAGGTCCTACAAAGCGAGGTGCGAGCTTAGAACCCTTTCCGTAATGAATTGGACTCTTATGCGGTCGCACTCTCAAGAAAACTCTGTCTTCAACCAAGTAGCTACGATCTATCCTCTTTACATCAGCATATTTCTTCTGTCTATCCTGAGCCTCCCTGAGACGCTGCCTAATCAAATCCACCTGCTGTTCCATATCCTGAACTATCTCAGGACCAATAGCAACTCTATCCTCTATGCGATCCCAACTCAAGGGCATCCTGCAAGGCCTGCTGTATAATGCCTGATAGGGTGGCATCCCCAAAGAAGTGTGATGCCCATTGTTATAGGCAAACTCCACTAAGGGAAGATACTCCTCCCACCGAGTCTGATGATCCATGACATACATGCGAAGCATATCCTCTAACACCTGATTGACCCTCTCTGTCTGGCCATCTATCTCCGGGTGATAGGCCGTACTGAAATTGATCTTAGTGCCCATAGCTGCCTGTAATGACTTCCAAAAGGAGGAAGTGAAGAGAGAATCCTTGTCAGAAATAATCTTGTGGGGCATGCCATGAAGTCTAACAATGTCCTGCAAGAACACCTGTGCTACTGTTGGAGCTGTGAATGTAGTACGGACTGGTGAAAAGTGAGCTACTTTGGTTAACTTGTCAACTGTCACCAAGATAGCATCATGGGGATGAGAAGACATAGGAAGACCAATGATGAAATCCATGGATATAGTATCCCACTTCCACTCTGGTATAGCATGAGACTGGAGCAACCCACCTGGATGGCGGTGCTCTGCCTTTACTCTCTGACACTTGAGGCATCGAGCTATTATCTCAGCAATGAGCTGCCGCATTCCCAGCCAATGATACAACTGCCTCAAGTCAGCATGCAACTTTTTAACCCCGGGATGCGCTACGTAAGGATCTCTATGAGCCTCCGTGACAATGAACTCTCACAATCCTTCAGAGGAAGGTACATAAATGCACCCTCTGTGGCGTAATAGTCCATCGGACTCCAAAGAATAATCCACATATTTCCCTTCTAGAGTAACTTGGGATCGTATTACCTGACCAACCTCTGCATACCATCCATCCTTTGGCAAGTGCTGTAGTATACGGTCTCTCAAATCCGTGCCCATGGATATGGTGTAAACCTCATGACATCTCCTACTCAAGGCATCTGCAACTACATTTTCCTTTCCTTTGATGTAGTGAACATCAAAATCATATTTGCACAAGAACTCCATCCATCTCCTCTGACGTGCATTAAGGTTCGGCTGAGTGAAGATGTACTGAAGACTCTGATGATCTGAATGCAACTCGAAGTGATGACCTAGAAGGAAGTGTCTCCACCTCACAAGTGCATGCACTACTGCTGCGAGCTCAAGGTCGTGAGTGGGATAATTAAGTTCATGAGTCTTAAGTTTCCTAGACTTGAAAGCTATGGCCCTACTATCCTGCATAAGAACTGCTCCTAAACCCTCTAGTGAAGCATCTGTACAAACCATGAAGTCAGTTGTAGGATCTGGTACAACAAGGATAGGAGCGCTAGTAAGTGCCTTCTTGAGTTCCTGAAAGGCCTTTTCGCACTTCTCTGTCCACTCAAATTTCTTCCCTTTATGCTAAAGAGAAGTAATAGGGTATGCAACTCTGGAGAATCCCTCGACAAAACGTCGGTAATACCCTGCTAAGCCCATGAAACTCCTGACCTCTGTCACATTGGTTGGCACTGGCCAATCCATAATAGCCCTAATCTTTGATGGGTCAACTGAGATCCCATCACCGGAAATAACGTGCCCAAGGTACTTGACCTCAGATCGAAAGAAAGCACACTTTGACAAACTGCCAAACAACTGATTATCCCGCAAACACTGCAATACCTGTTTCAGGTGCTCCTCATGCTCCTTCTCATTCTGAGAATATATCAGTATATCATCGAGAAACACAATAACAAAATGGTCCAGAAATGTATGAAACACCCCATTCATGAGGCTCATAAAAACTACTGGGGCATTCGTAAGTCCAAATGGGACTACGGTGAACTCATAGTGACCATATCTAGTGCGAAATGAGGTCTTGTGGATATCACTCTCCACTATTCTCAGCTGATGGTATCCTGACTTCAGATCTATTTTGGAAAAGACTTTGGCACCCTGAAGCTGGTCAAATAAATCATCAATTCTGGGCAAAGGATATCGGTTCTTGATAGTTACTTTATTTAGCTGCCGATAATCCATACATAATCGGAGAGATCCATCCTTCTTCTTAACGAAGATGACAGGTGCACCCCAAGGGGATACGCTAGGACGAATATGACCCTTCTCAAGGAGTTCCTCAAGTTGTATTTTAAGTTCATTTAGCTCATTTGTGGTCATCCTATAAGGTGCTCTGGAAACTAGCTCGGCTCCTGGTACTAGGTCTATATAAAAATCAATCTCCCTACGGGGAGGCATTCCTGGTAACTCTGAAGGAAATACATCTGAATATCCCTTAAGGATAGGATGGTCATCGAGTGGTGTTTCTTTTTCCTCCTCTTCTCCTCTGTCACTGATAGTGATAGCAAAAATCTGACATCCCTTCTGCATGCTCCGCTTAAGCTGCATTGCGGAGATCATGCGAAGAGACATGGGCCTCTGAATCCCGGTGATAACTATGGGCGAACCATGATCATCCTCACACTCAATCTTTTCCAGGCGGCAATCCATCTTGGCTCTATGGGAATAAAGCTAATCCATGCCAAGTACGATTCTGTAAGATCCAAGTGGAGTCACTCTAAGGTCTACTAAAGTGGTGGTCTTGCCAATCTGCAGCTGACATGTCCTAACCTTTGATTCCACTGACACTCTAGCTCCTGAAGCTAATTCCACTTCCCAACTAACACCCTGTCTAGTTGCCACTAGCCCACAACGCTCCACAACCAATGGAGATATAAAGGAGTCAGTAGCTCCTGAATCAAACAAAATAGATACATTGTTACCTTTGATTATACTTGTAGATTCGATAACTGTGGCTTGATGCTCAACCTAGCGGTTGTCAACCACTGTGAATACTCTATGGGACCTGCCCATATCACCAACTGTCAGCTTTGAAGCGGTCATCTGCTGACTCCCTACCACCTGTCCCTGAGGGCAATCCCTCGCCATATGCCCCATGGCTCCACATGTAAAGCAAGCACCCCGTGCCTGGAACTGGGCACCCTGAGGCCTAGAGAATGCCTGACCTCCTATCTTACTAGATCCACTGTACCCACCCCTGGAGGACTGCTGAGTCCCCGTCGGCTGTGTGTACTGCCCCTGTGCTCTCTAATCACATCTCTGTCCCTGAGTCTGCCACTGTTTGGGCTTGGAGCCCTGCTTATACTGTGGAGGCTTCTGCCTCTAGTTCTGTGGTGTCTATTGTGGAGGAGGGGGTCTAGAGAACCCTTGAGAATTTCGGTTGTTTCCTTTCTAATGTGGTTTCTGGAATCCATAAGTCTGAGGTGCGGGATTTCGGTTCTGAAACCGATCCCTATTGTCCTGTGGTCTGACCTGAATTTCCTCAGCAATCAGTTCCTTCTCCACCACAACCCGAAGGCTCTCTGGAGCGAACATCCTAACAGGCCTAGCTATACCAGCATTTAATCCCCTAATGAAGCGGTTTACGAGAAGTTTCTCATCCTTTAGATAATCTACATAAGGCAACAGCTCAAAGAATTTACTCTCATACTGGGTTACTGACAAGCCTTTTTGTTGGAGATCGTGAAATTCGTCTATACGACGCTGCCTGAAGTGTTCTGATAGGTACCTTGCATGGAACCTCTCTATGAATATCTCCCAAGTGAGAGTATCAGGAACTAATCCGCATTTGTACTCTTCCTATCTCCACCAAGTGGAGGTTGTCCCTCTTAGTAGATGAACTGCGACATGCGCTTTCAAGTTGCTCTCGTAAGAACGCAATGCAAAGCACCTCTCAAGACTCAGAAGCCATGCCTCGGCCTCTACTCCATCGGTAGAACCTCCGAAGGATGGTGGCTGGAGGCGCATGACCTCCCTGATGAGATCCCCTGGATCTTGACAAGCCCTCTCAAAATAAACTGGTTCCACTACTGGAGGTGGTCTTGGCATATGCACAGATTCTGGCTCATTTCCACCTTGACTCTCTACAAGAATAGGAGCTGGGCTCCTGCTTCATTCTCTATCAATATATCTATGACTCCCAGAGTCATGACTCCTAACCTGAGGGTTCTCTGCTGGGATCCTTTCCTGAACTATGCCAATAAGATTCTGTATTGCGGCTAAGAGGTCTCGGTTAGGTTCATTTGGCTATTCGGGAGGTGCTCCTGGGTTCTCCTCTGGAACCAATGCCTCCCTCACTACCTCTTCGCGTGCTATGCGCACACATCTAGGACCCCGTCCGCGCTTGCGAGCTTGTTGCGTCGTCAGAGGCATCCTATGAGGAAAATAAGGCCAAATAATTAATTAATTTCTTTTAGAATAATATTAATTCAATTAAATTTAAAAGTCTGATAAAATCAATTTAACAAAATAATTTAAATAATCTAAGGGGAAACGTAAGTGGAGAAAGGTTCCTAGTGTGGAAACCTTGCTCTGATACCAAAATGTCATGCCCAAAATTTAGGGCAAAAACGGAATGATTTTTTTTTAAAAACAACTAGTTAATTAACAAAGTTCGCTATCACAACATGTGTTAACATGGTTGGCCATAACGACAATCTAACTAACTCTGATACTAACTAAGTGTTGAAACTTAATTAAAATTTATTTGCGGAAAACTAAATTTTTTAATTTATTTTCTCATCAAATATAGTCGTTAGTTTAATTTATTAAACTCATTTAAATGGTAGATGTAGATAAAAAATTTTGATCTCCAATGAATCCATACTGTCTAAAAGACATTTTAAATCATCAATTAATTTAATGGATTAAAGTGTCAAATTAATTTCTAAATGACATTATTCGATGTAGAAAATTATCTTTCCAAAGTCAAATTTAGTTTTCAAGGAATTAGTTTCCCTTTCTATTTAATCAAGGCTTCACAAATAGATAATTCTAAAAAAATAATTAATTGGAATTAAATCTTCCCCATCTATCTAAATTGAAACCCTAACTAATTTTAAATGTAAATTTCTTCCACAACTTAAAATTTTTTTTTTTCATGTAATCCCTAATTAGGGATTTTCTTTTTATTTATAAAACAAGAGTTAAACAGTTTATTTTATTTTGTTACCCTAGCCCTACCCGGGCTAGGGTTTGATATATATATTTTTTGTTTTGTTCAACCCCGCGTTCTAGGGCCGAACCAAGAAAGGGTTAGCGACGAAGAGGCGAATTCAAGGAGAGGCGGGGGGTTTCAATGGTGGCAGCTCGGCCATGGCCACCCACTGTGCACTGCACAGTGTTTGGCCTTGCCACCCACTGTGTAGCGCACAGTGTGCGGCCCCGCCATCCACTGTGCACTGCACAGTGTGCGGCACCGCCGTCCACTGTGCTTTGCATAGTGCGCGGCTCCTCCGGTCACTGTGCATTGCACAGTGCGTGGCTTGCCGCCGATCACTGTACGATGCACAATGCTTCGGCCCTTCCCTTTTTTTTTGTTTTTTTTTTGTTAAATTTTTTTAAAAAAATTTATATATATTTATATATATTTCCCAATGTTAATTTTACATGCAAATTTTTTTAAAAGAAACAAAACAACAAAGTAACTCATTATGCTAAATTTATATATATATATATATATATATATGGTAAATAAACTTAGGCTCACATTTTCATTTGTTTTGTAGGGTATTTATATGGCATGTTTTATATAAAAATATATATAAATATACCCATGATTTCTACATGTATATAGATATATATATATTTATTTATGACTAATAGTTTTAATTCTTTTTCTTAAACTAACATCGTAATCATGAAAGATTTTGATATACCATTGTAGGAAAGGAAATATGGATTACGTCTGTTTTAATGGATATATATATATATTTCCAGAACTATATTGTAATCTATGGGTATGCAAGAAACAAAATTCTAAGAATTATTTGTTTTTAAACTTAAGAAATACTATTTTAGGAAAGGATTATACTTTTCTGAAATAAATACATTCATTGATATCTCAACTAATAAAACAACTAATTTATTTACATGTTAACAACAAGTACAAATCATGATTTTCTACAGTTAAAATGGAGATAGATTCTCAGCTAAAAAGAAGAACTCAGATTTAAATAAAACTGATTTTTATATTGCAAAAAAAACTATTGCATGCAAATCAAAAGCAAATCTTTTTTAAAAAAAAATAGAAAATAGAAGCATATCCATCTTTTTACAACTCTAACGATATTCTGCAAATTTACAGGATGTTTCTTTATTTAACTACAACAACAAATCTCATGTCTATTTTCAAAATTACAACTTGCCTCTCATTTCTAGGAATGAGGATGTATTTCTCCTATCAAATTTAAAACTAATAACTACAAATCAATTTAAAATTTCTTCAACAATATTCTTCTGCAACCTTTCACTTTTCCTAGTCTTTTCTCCTAGCATTCCTGCATAATAGAAACACAAATATGACCACGGAGTGCTCACCTCCCAGCCTAGGCTTACTGGTAGCCACCCCCGAGCTCGGAGAACCAAGCCCTAGACGGGTAACAAACATGCAAACACATAGAAGACAAAAATACACACACAGATATTCAGACACACTCCCAACTTGGCTACACAACACCACACTTTGGTGATGACCTTCTTAAGGGTGGTAGTGGACCAATACCCTAAGGAGAACTGCAAGTATGGAAAAACAAGTAGCCACCTCATGGCACAATAAATACATCAAAAATCTCAGCCCCTTATTCCTTATGCCCCCCAAAGGCATTCTAGCCTTATATCCCTCCTTATGACCCCCATTGCACAAATAGGCCATGCAGCAAGGGTCACACAAAGATCCCTTGTGATCGCTCTCAAACAAGAGTCTCTCACTCGAGGGTTGTCACTGCTACCACCCACAAGATCCTCCTCTCTCACAAGAGTAAGAGGTCTTGAGAAAACTCCCAAAACACAACAAAGCATAATGCAAAAATCCTAAATGAAATTCTAAACGAGACATTCAAGAACACAGATTTCTTACACCAATCATACTCTCAAACACATACAAGAAAATAGACATTCTAAAGAACAATGAAACCAACCTTAATCTGCCCAATGGTAGTATACTATTTGAGGAAGAGCTGCCCAATCCACGGATCTTCTTCTTCTACCCTTAGTCAAATTTTCTATTCCAAACTATTCTTTTCTTTTCAAAAATTCTCTTGTCTCCAAAAATGGAGAGTGGGTGATTACCCTCAATTTTTTCCAATTCTTGCTTAAGAAGCTCATTCTTTGAGTTCTCACAAGTTTCTAAAAACCAAAAAGGAAAGTAAAGCAGAATGGGAAAAAGACTCCCCTTCGAATAGGAAAAATCTCAATTAGATTTAAACTTCTAATTTTCAAATTTTCGCACAACTCAAAAAAACCAATTTTTAAAGCATCAAAAAGGTCACTTAAAAGTAGAAACTTGCCTAAAATTACCCCTAACCCCTAGGTATACCTTATGGGCTTTAGGAAACCCTATTAAACTACCCCTAGGTGTTCATTTAACCCATTTTAAACCCCTCTGAAGTTTATTTTCGGGTCAAACATAGGTTGACCTCTCCAAAGATTCCTTTCCCAAGGTATTAATGACAACACGTTATATTATTTAAGAAAAAACTATAGTTAAACACTTTCCCACCAAGAGACATACACATCATCATTGACATACAATTTTCATCTGCACAGATTAAATACATCTTTTATCAAGCAATTTCACATAAGCAATTTCATCCCAATTCACATAAACTTAACCATACATCATAGTTCTATTATCATAGTAAAGTCCTGCAAATTCAATAATGACATCTATCATTGCAATATCATCCTCTGTAACAATCATGTAGTGTTCTATCTCATAAAGCATATAAGTAAATCATCAAAACATAGCAATGTTATCCAAATCCTGATATCATATAAGGTCTAAGTCTCAAAATGCATCAAAATAAAGTATCCATAATAGTCTAAATATAAAATCCACTTAATGTCAGACTGAGTCGAGGTGAGGCCTCACAAGAACACAAGATACATCTAAGAGGGGGGTGAATCAATGGATATCAAAAACCTTAACCCTTTTAAACCTGATTGTGTGTATCAGTTAGCAATTCAGAGACTAAGTGAGTATACCAGTGAGATAAGGGAAATTAAAGATCAGAATGCAAGAACACACAAAGATACATCAGACAACACCGGATATACGAGGAAAACCCAATATGTTAAAAACCTCAATGATAAATGTTGTTGGAGAACTATTACAAAGTTCTAGGCACCAACCCAGTATTACAAAGTTCTGGGCACCAACCCAAGGAGCACCAACCCAAAGGAGCACCAACCCCTAATGATTTATGGGCACCGACCCAAAGGAGCAACAACCCCTGCTGATTTATGGGCATGAACCAAAAGGAGCACTAACCCCTGCACCAAGCACTAACTTAGTGAAATACAATGAATTATATATTCAGTAAAAAGTAAGCACCTTGTTACGAATGAGTTTTGTAACCTCTGTATACGCTTCACCCTGTCGGTTCAACTCTTCTTTGTTTCTCTTCTTCTCATCATTGCCAGTTCTATTCACTCTACCTTTGCCTTGTCGTTTAGATCCTCCATAGTCTCATTCACTATTTCTTCTTTACCAGTTGAACCTCTTTCTCTCACTCTACCTCTTCTCTCTCGGTTCTCTAATCACTCTAACCCATTGCTACTTGTCACCACTGGTACTCTTCTCAACCTCTCTGAATCTTTTTCTACTCAGTCACTTTCATGTCTGACCTCTTCTCACTCTCTCTATGCACTCCTTTGCCCACTATTATTGCCTTACCGATTCAGACTCTGTCTCTTGGATGAATTGTCAGACCATGCACATGGTTACTAGTTACTCTGCTTATAGGTTAAACCCTTCTTAGCGGTTCTCTCTTCAAGCACTCATTCACTTCAATGTTCTTCGATGAACTCTCTAATTGATAAATTCTCTATTTCACACTTGCATTCTGTTCTTCAATATCTAGCACCACAACATCATCAACTTTGATCTTTGGTCTTCATATTTATATTTTTACCTTCCTGCCAAAACATAAATTCAACCTTGGCATGCTAGGGTCTCCTTCACCAACTCCATTCATATCAAATCAGATCGGATCCCATCTCTAAGATTGACAACCTACAATGAAAACAAACAACACTACCAAATCTTTTCTTCCAATACGCATTTACTATTTTTAGCAACCAACGCCCCTTCTTTTTTCAATAATATTTAATGATCTCATTGTTTCCTATTCCATATTAGATCTGCAACCTGGTGTCATGCTTTGATCAACTCGCCAAGAGTCATCCTACAATCTACTTTGAGCCACAATCATCAGCACTCGATCCTTGATTTTTGCAATCTACAATAAATATGGACTTCATCAACAACTACCTCACCGACACACCAATCACCAACCACTATACGTTCACCACTTGGAGTCCAAGCGTTATCACCATCGAAATCCACCTCAATTCACTGTGGAAAAAGAAAAAGAGAAATTCTTTGAGGAAACAATAAATAAGTGCACAAAACATATTGATACTCTTTTACCATCACTGAGCACAACAATTATGGAGTTTAAGGAACTGTATAGAGATACTTGCAAGACAAATATGTTGATAGTGGATATTGACAAAGAAATCAACAAAGTTCAAAAGGAGATTAATGATATAGCTAATAATATCATTGGTTCATCTGAACCTATATGAGTTATTGAACAGGAAATTGCTGGATTTGAAGAAAAATTGGAGAAGTTAGAGAAAGAGAAGGAAAGGATAAAGGCAAAAGCCAGAGAGCTTAAGTGCAAACTAAGTCCTAAGTTAGACAATCTTATCTCTCTATAGAAAGAAATATCTGAGGCACTAATTCAAGGTCAAAAGACACCGGAAGAACAAATGCATCATCTCATTGGTACAATTCAGAGAACTTAGGCAGCTATGAAGGATAGTAACAGGTTTATTTAGAGCTTGAATTTGGTCTTAGTGGACTTATTCCAGATTGTAACCAACCGGTTACAAAGTTCAAGCTGAAAACTGCACTCACTTGACAATTTTGACAACCTTTGTCATTGATGTCAAAGGGGGAGTAGTAGGAAAAAGAAAAATGGTCATTAGAGGAGATCATCTTCTCAAGGGGAGCACACATTTTGGAGCACACATTTTTGGTAATATTTTGGGCTTCAGTTTTTGGATTTTTCTCATGAGTGTTGCCATCAATGCCAAAGGGGGAGATTGTTGGCATTGCACACTCCAATGAGAACTGAAGGTGATTGAAGGTGTTGTCATTGATGGCAACCTACCGACAACCTTGCAACATTGTGAAAACTGGCAAGCACAACCACGCGCAGGCACCGACACTGGCACCAACAGACACTTCACCGGCAATGACAACAATGTTCACCGACATCCCAGCCGATAGGAACAACTTTTTGTATTTAATGTAATATCTTTTGTAAGCCGACATGACATATTGAAATATACTCATATATGTATCAGGTCTTGTAAATCATTTTGTAATAGAGAGAGATATAAGGTAGCATGAATGTAGAAGTGATAAGCGAATATTAAGGAAGATTTTGTATAAGGGTTTATGGTTATAGTATGAGCTTAAAAGGGTACTGAACCTGACATAGAAGATGTTGAATTATAGTACTACATTATATTGGATTCTCATAATCCTTTTTGTAAGTCAGTGAGACTTCCTTTTGTAATTGAGCAGTGAGCTCTGGGCAGTTGGCCTTCCTGCATGTGCAGGCCCCTCTTGTAAGTAATATCCATTCATTGGCCAGTGAGTGAATATTGTGGGTCACAAATCCCACCAAGGTTTTCCCCACACCGAGTTTCCTTGTTAAACATCTCGTGTTATGGTGTTCTTTCTATGTTGTCTTTACTGTTCATATTTACTGCATTAATTCTTGTTTAACGGTACACTATTTTGGAATGCAAAATACTTAATAAGGTTAAATATTTTGTTAACTGGTTAGATACTGATTCACCCCCCCCCTCTCAGTATCTTTGGGACTATCATCAATCCTAACACCTTCAAGCCATGTTTTTCTTTGTTTGGCCAGTTAGGTCATGATACCTTTTCTTTGCATATGACTTGATGCCTTGTTCCTTCTAGGCTCAACTTGTCCCTAGAATTCTTACCAATGAACTTACCAGTTGATACAACATCTACCTGCATATTGGACCTATATTCATTCTTCTTCACAGAGTACATATCAGTCAATTATAACTGAGCTCTTCGATTCACCAAAATTGATGTGGTCTCAATCACAGACTCATGCCAATGTGAAGAGCATATATTCTGAACCGCAACACCTGAATCCTTTCCAATCATTTGTACCAATTGCTTGAGTACCACTCTATTCCTAATTACCGGTTGACAATACTCTTGCCCGCATATTGGTAACACCCATGAGAACATCGTGACAACAATCTTCAACTGTGGTGACACCAATCTCCATCTGTATCTTGGTGTAACTCCATCTGCAATTCTAAACCTTCCTTTCTTCTACATTAGCCCAGACATCATCTCAACTAGTTTGCCAAAGTGACAAACTCGTCACTTCTTATCCTTCCTTTTCTATCCATGGTAGCTCATCATGCCTTCTCTTGTTGATCTGGTTCATATCTTTGGTTTCACATACCAGAGGATTCATCATAATTCACTTTGGTCATCCGGTATAAGCCTTCAACCACCTACCTTTAACCTTTTTGACTGTCTTATCCCTAAGGGTTATGATATATTCCATGCATGTTGTAAGATAGGTAAGCATTGCCACCAACCAGTGGGAGCAGTTGGACTGATGCACTTATCTTTCCAAAACTCAGTGGGATATGACTTTACTGAAATTGAGTGAACATATCTTCAACCAGACATATGATCCGGTAGACTGCCCATATGTCTTCCTTGCTCTCTTGAGGTAGTACAATTTCTGTCAGTCTTCTCTTCATCTTGTTACAACATCTTCATCCAGTGGGAGTCCTACTGAATTTCATCAATCAAACTGAATACCAGTTGCCTGCACTTTCTTCATTAGTTGAATCTTGTTGGCTTATCGGTTACATGCTTACCGATTGACAGCAACACACTACCAATACATTACCTACCGGCTAACATTCCACACCAGTCTCCAACACTTACTCACTAGCTAACATTCCATACCGATTGACATCAATGACAACACAATGCCAACATATTCTTGGTAAATAATTTTACTAAAATGATTTCTTCATGTAAATCTTGTGTTATGTGGTAATCTTATGTGGTTGTATTATGCCTTCTTGCCGCTATTTTATACTAATGTTACATTATTTATTTCTCTTATAAGTTCACATAAGATAGGTTTATTAATTATGATATATAAGATAATTTTTTGACATCCTTAATAAGATCTAATCTCAAGGTTTTCCACATTAAGGTAACTTAACTTTCAAATTTGCATATGAGTTCATATTTTCATGTTGTATTTATCCAAGCCTTGCAGCTCATCCTTTGATTAGTTCATTGAATAGTGTTCGTGTAAATAATTATTCATGTTGGATATTATTACACCTTAGTTAAGTTTACTTAGGTACATGCATATCATAGTAGATTGGGTATGAGACATTTGGGTGTTTGTTCCACATTGGGATAGTGTGTGTAGGAGAATTTCCACCTTTTATGTTGTTAATCTTGTTGTTACATTCCACCTTCGGTGGGCGATCCACCTCATGTGAAATATTATATTGTTTCTCCTAGCTACCACACCTATTTCCTACCTACCCTTGTTTCTTATTGAGCCAAATGTCATGTATGTGTGCTCACATATCCACATAGTCTTGACTATATAAGAAGGCTCATATTCATTGTATGTAACACTTGATGATCTAGTTGATCAGTATTTTTATCTTGATAGAATACAGTTTATTCCCATCATCTATTTTTTCTCTCTGTTGTAATTTTCATTGAGCTCTTGATCTTGGCAAAATTTCACATGGTATTAGAGCCATTAGAGTGTCATTGGTTTGCCAATTGAGAGAAATTTGATACTATTTGGGGTTGTGTATTTTGGAGCTTTCTATTGCAAGTTATTATTGAAGCTTTATGGGTCAAATCCGAGGTCACCATTGGATTGAGGAGGTCAAAGAAAGTCAGTTTTGCCTTTTGTTTCATCCAAATCGGACTTCGGAGGCCAAATCTAGAGGCATTTGAAGTTTGAAGTTGCGACTAAAATTTTCTAGAAACTATAATTTTGTAGGCAATTTTCAAATAGTAACATCTCACTTATCCGGACTCCTTTTTTCGAGCAATTTTTTTTATTTTGGGGTATAATTTCGTGATCTATACAGTGGTGCAAAATTTTTTTGATTTTTAGATACATGTTTTTGTGAAATCATGAAATCCTGATTTTTACAACTTTGGAGGCTTCGTTGGGCTCATATGGACTCCTTTTCAGGTGTCATGTTTTTGAAAGTGCATAAGTTTTCATCTACTTTCATAATCTACCATTAGTTTGCAGTGATTTTGAGTAGAAATTGTACTTTCAATATTTGGTCATTTTTGACCTATTTGGTACTTGTATTTTGCTTGGATCTAAGTTTACATCAATAGCAATATTTATTGAAGTCTCTTATATCTCATTTTGATAAGTTGTAAATTTGAAATCAAAAGTCCACCTTGCCTTGTTTTGCAAGTGGCCCATTGTATACGCACTAAGTATAAAGTGTCAAATCATCATTTTGGGGGGGCTTTCCTGATTGAGTAATTTGCAGGGGGGGGTGTCTTGTGTGATTGTGCCTCTCTCTCTATCTTGTATTTTTTCATTTTGGTGCTATGGGTTCTCCTAAATTTCCACTTTTAACTCTTCATAATTAAGAATCATGGAAGATTAAGGCATGGAGTAAACTAATGGAAAAAGGACTCACTCATTATGTAAATGGAACTATAATAGCACCACGTGATCCTAAGACTGGTCCTAATGCTCATATTGAATGACTCACTAAGAATGTAATGGCACTTGGAACTCTTAGAAAGTATGTATCAAATGAGCTCATTTTTTACATTGATAAGTGTACTACAATTAAAGAGGCTTGAGATATTTTTGATAAATTGTATGGACTAGTTGATGAGATTAAGGGCTACAAGCTTGATAGTGAACTCACAACTTTGGATCCCAAGGATTTTGATACAATCCAAGATTATGTCACAAAAGAAAATGAGCTAAGAGAAAAGCTAAAGGATTGTGGAATTGACAAAAAGGATGCTCAATTGATTTATAACTTGTTTAATAAGCTTCCTTTAGAGTATGCATCCTTTGTATCTAGCTTTCACACCCATAGGTTAGCTCAAGGTTCCTCATACACTTCTCCCTCATTTGATTCATTCACGGAGATGTTGATAATTGAGAAATATATGTTGACCAAGATGGGGATTCTCAAATATTCAAAGTCACAAGCTTTGGTGGCTAATAAAGGGAATCAAGGCAATCAAGGAAAAGACAAGAATCAAAAGCAAC
Source organism: Cryptomeria japonica (assembly GCF_030272615.1). Lineage (NCBI taxonomy): Eukaryota > Viridiplantae > Streptophyta > Pinopsida > Cupressales > Cupressaceae > Cryptomeria > Cryptomeria japonica. Next base: position 739,920,621 of record NC_081413.1, read on the forward strand.
CTAAGTCAAAACCACAACAAGATGGAGAACAATCATCCTCTCCACAACAAGGTCATTCTTCATCCTCACCTAAGAGGAAATCTTATAAGGACAATATTTTTTGTGCATATTACAAGAAGTCGGAACATGATGAACAACATTGTTACACGAAGGATATTGATGAGTTGAAGAATCTTCTTGAGAAGAACAAAATCAACCTACCTTCTAGAATGTCTACATCGGCTTCTTCTTCCAAGGTTAAAGGAAAGGATCACTCTTTTGGGACAGATAAAGGAAAGGGACAAGCTCTTTGTGCTACTTTAAGTCATCTCTCTTTTGGGGGAGTTTTTTCCCATGTGATTTTTCTCTCTTTCTCCGTTTGTGAGAGATTTCATTGGTTTGCATGCATTTTCATTTGTACATGGGTACCTAACATGGCCTAGTAGTCGACACCCATCTTGCATTGCTTAGTTGCATTGTAGGCTTAAGTGCACTCCCCTAAGTTGCACTTAAGGGGGGGTGTTGGTGTAAATAATTATTCATGTTGGATATTATTACACCTTAGTTAAGTTTACTTAGGTACATGCATATCATAGTAGTTTGGGTATGAGACACTTGGGTGTTTGTGCCACACTGGGATAGTGTGTGTAGGAGAATTTTCACCTTTTATGTTGTTGATCTTGTTGTTACATTCCACCTTCGGTAGGTGATCCACCTCATGTGGAATATTATATTGTTTCTCCTACCTACCACACCTATTTCCTACCTACCCTTGTTTCTTATTGAGCCACATGTCATGTTTGTGTTCTCACATATCCATATAGCCTTGCCTATATAATCAGGCTCATATTCATTGTATGTAATGCTTGATGATCTAGTTGATCAGTATTTTCATCTTGATAGAATACAGTTTATTCCTATCATCTATTTTGTCTCTCTGTTGTACTTTTCATTGAGCTCTTGATCTTGACAAAATCTCACAAATAGAGATTGATCTTCATGATCTTCGTAATTGAATATGTTTATTTCCCAACACATCTTCACCTATATTTACTATTCCTAAACTAGTTACATTATAATTTTTTAAATAGAAGTAGGTATTATAGTTTCTTAACTATAATCAAAAGTTTGTATAAAAAGGACATAATATAAAATCTATTATTTTTATTCACAATTATTTGTATAAAAGATGAAACTAATTTTTTGTGACATCTAATTTATCTTAATGTGATAGGCTATTCAAATTTTGTAAACAAGATGTTGGAGTAATTAGGACACTTTATCTTAGTATTTGATTAATTATGTCATTTAATTACTTTATTCACCTATGCTAAAGTTAGGTGCTTTTTCCTTTTATTAAATTATGGTAATAATATCTTAAGTTATTTCATTCATTATGATTGAGACATTTGGCACTATCTAATAAAATCTAGCATTAGGGTTTTGCTTCTAGGGTTTCATTCATTCTTTGTAATCATATTCTTGTGTGCAATGCATACAAAATTCTTGGGTTGTATTGAGAAAATAATCATTTCTTGATCTTTCTTTGTGGTAGGTGGTGTGCTTGAAGATGATTCTTCACTTGTGTCGTTAGATCATCAAATTATATATAATATTTTTCTTCCATAGAGTCTAGTTTCGTATGTCATATTGGTACCCAATTCAGAGGGTAAATAAGAGAATAAATTGTAAGTTCAAAATTAACAATTTATATAAGTAGCTAAGAAAAAGATTTGAAGAAAATAAATCATAGTCTCTTTTGCATGTTGTTAAAGATAAGTCGGGATAGATTGTAGCTTTAGAAAAGAGCCTATCTACAACTATTATTGACACTTGATTGAAGAATAAATTTGATCACATTCTTTTAAAATGTTTACAATATTTGGAGGAATGTGCAGTACTTTTAAAAGCCTAAATGTAAATATATATAATTTTAAATCAGAGAAAGTGAAGTTGTTTGAAGGCGTCAAATCAATTACCATTAGATAATACTTAAGTGGCTCTTTTGTAGTTAAAATTTAACTCAATAAGGAAATCATATGTTTTAATGGAAAAGACTAGTAAAAGAGAAAACAGAAAAAATAAAAACTTAATGTGTAGAAAGAATAATTTGGAAGAAGAGATAGAGAAAATTAGATAAAATTGGAGAATAAGAATAGGAAAAGAAGTCACAAAAAGAAAAACTATCAAAATTTAGGTAAGAAAATTATTTGTTTAGCGAATTATTTGAAGCTAATGTAAAGAAAAATTAGTGTCTAAAGTTTAAGCCTATATTATGCAATGTCGAATGTGATACAAATGATTTTTTTTATTCATTTGATGAATCATGTGATATAGTTAAATGTTCTTTTGATAAAATGTATATGGTTGAATATAACAATATATTTAAATATACAACTCTTGTTAGTTGCAAGCATAATGACCAAGGGTGTATTTACACAAATGTTGCTCCAAGATAATGGAAAGAATGGGATATGAAGAAAAAGGTTTGGGAGAATATGGACATGAAGGATTTATAGAGCCAGTTGAACCAATAGTGAGGCCAAAGATTGAAGATCTTGGATATGTTAGTGGCAAAAAAAATAAAATTGATGTTACAAGTATTACAAGTTCAAACAAAAATAGCTCAAGGAATGTAGTTTTCGCATTGTCAAAGGAATAAACATGAAAAAGAAATTTGTTGGGATCTTCATCCTTGTACTATTTGTGGATTGAAGAACTATTTTGAGAAATTATGTTGTATGAGAAAGTGGAAGAAACTACATCTAAAAGATAGCATATAGATAGATTTTGAATGTATTAGTGTATTTTTAATTAGAAAATGGTCACAAATACGTTCAAAATGTAGCACAAGCATAAATATTAGATTATGTAACAATCTTGCTAGTTTTGATCATATCGTTACTAAATAGTTGAAGAGTTGATTACAAAATCATTGTTGAACCTGCAAAGTTGTACTGTTGATCTTAGTGATCATTGTTGAATGGTTGTAATATTGACAATAAAGGTCATTGTTAAATGGTTGTAACATTGATTGAAAAGATAGTATTGAGCATAAAAACTTTGTAGCGTTGATCACAAAGATCATTGTTGAACCTTAAATAATTTAGTATTGATTGTAGAGATCATTGCTAAATTTGTGGAGGTTGTGATAATAAATACCATTGTCAAAATTGATCACAAAGATCATTGTTAAGCCTATGAAGTTTTTTATCACAAAGATCATTGAAAATGTTTCACCAATTATCATTATTGATTTATTTATTTTGATAGGTAATAGGCCGAAGCCGATAAGGTGTACATACCCTACCCTCTTTGTGGGATTTGAACTTGTGACCTCTATTTCAAGAGCACAAGTTCTCCACCACTAGGCCAACTCAAGTTGTACACCATTATTGAATTTGATCACAAAGATAACTATTAAAATTGATCATAGAGACCATTGCTGAATATATGAAGGGTTTGATTGGAAATGCTCTACCTTCTTTATTGGTATAACTATGAAGAACATCTTTTCTATAGGTGGCATGCATCATCTAGTTAACTTGTATGACAAAATAAAGTTTATGGGGGTATTAAAAATATAAATTGTATTTAATCACACTATGCCATATTTGTCATGTATAGTCATGTATAGTATAGCTTGAGTTGGCCTAGTGGTGAACTTGTGCTCTTGAAAGAGAGGTCACAAGTTCCAATCCCACTGAGGTGTAAGGTACGTATGTCTTGTTTGTAGCATAGTTAGGTGCCTCCTGCAAGGAATACGGGGGATCCATAGCCCGACATCGTGGACTATAAAAGAATTTTTCTTTCTTTCTTTCTTTCTTATAAAAGACACATCTCTCCATACATACCATTTGTTTAAGGATCTTTAAATCAATTTATTTGAAAACACATAAATAATTATTTAAAAACCCACCAAATCATCCGTAAAACCAAAAGAAATTATAACTATTAAAAAAAATGATTTAATTAAAATTCAATTTACAATTGCCCAACTCTTTGATCCCCTTTGTTATGCTTAAATTTCATCACTACTTTTAACAAATTTCAATAGAAAGAAATAAATCTTCTTTTAAACTAGAAACATATTTAATGAATAACATAAATGAAAAGGTAAAATAATTAGGGTTACTCGGAACATGTACTTTGTGTAATATTGTAAATGTAATTTTGTTTGGCCGTTCTAGACACGCTACATACTCTTTCTCAATTCATTCATTTCTTCTTTGACATCTCATTTGTATGCATATGATCTCTTCTTTTGTACTGCAACTTATTAGGGTTGAACACCATAATTACTGAGTAACGTATATATGGAATACAACTCAAAACTTGTTTGATGTTCTGTTTAATCTTCTTCCTTTGAAAATCAACAATAACATCCAAAAAAATAATAGCATTACTGTTTCTCTAATTCCTGCCGACTCTGTCGGCTGTCTAAATTCAATATTTTGATTGGTTAGAGAAGTTATTTGTGTTAGAAAATGGGTGTTCAATCACACCAGATATATGTGATCTACTTGTCCTATTGTTATTGTTCTTGTTCTTTCGTGCAGATGCAAAACATTAAATAAAACAAGAGGATCTTTCAATATGTCGACAGGTTTTCTCTGATGCAATGTCGGAACTACTATTTTTCTTTTTCAATATTTTATAATGAGGATGCTCCACATATATATTTTTAACACTGTCAGTGTCTGCTTAAAATAGAGTTGTAATGGTGGTTGATATTGTCCTCCATTGTGAATTTTAAGGTTGGTGATCATTGTTTCATTCAAATCATGATTATTGAATTGTAAGGCTTTTAATGATAGTTAAATAAAATGATTAGTATTAGTAAATGATTAATTTAGATATAAAAGATAAGGTGAGTTGTAAAATTCAAATAAATGTGATTAAATGGTAAGTATATAAAGTTTTAAAATCGATGATAGGAATGTGTTGCTAATATTGTTCAACAATGATTCATCGCTATTATAATACTACTTGCATCATTTTCATGAATATCTGAAGTCCAATTAGATATAGAAAAATCTATATATGTCATGCCTTCATCATCAAACACAACTTTCACGAATTCTAATATTAATATGTGAAATTTATAAAAGATGCATGGAAATAATTTTATTAAGTTTTAAATTCAATGATAGGAGTGTGAACATTGCTAATATTGTTCAATAATGATTTGTTATTATTATAAAATTATTTGAATGATTCTCGTGAATATCTTAAAGCCTTTAGGTATAGAAAAATTTATAAATCGATGTTGTGTCTTACATCATCAAACCCAACTTCTATGAATTTTAATCTTGGTATGTGAAATTTATATAAAATGCATGGAAATAATTTTACAAAATGTTTTCATAAAATTTGTTCACCTTCATGTACTTGATCTATACGAATTCAAGTGTTGGTGCCTAGAGACACCATGGAGAGGCTTGTAGACTCCATATGTGTGTAGTTTCTCCTAGATCAAATCCATTGGTGAAGTAAGTTAATAACTATAAGAAAGATCAATGACAACATTTCTAAATGCATAGATTACTCATGTGATCATACATATTTAATTCCGTTAATATTCTTCAATTAAAAAGTAAATGTTTTACAGATTATCTAGTTGCATCATATTGTTTATCCATGTATTTTAATGCTAAATAAATGTCTTTAAATACCATGTAACATAGAAACATGTAACATGACTTACGTGTTAGGTCCTCTCATAATGGTTGTTAAATGGGAGTAGTGATATTGAAGTTTGAACTTAATGTTAAACACACCCCAAGGCTGAGCGGGGGGACAGGGGGTCGAATTAGTCTTGATCAAGAACTTAAACTTTATTCCACAAATTAATGTCAACTTATCCTTAATCTTATCAACAACAATGAAAGATAAAACAATGAAATTCCAAGCACAAGGTAACACCAAATTTACATGGAAAACTCACAATAGGAAAAACCACAGTGAGAGTCAAATCACAACTTCGTATCTCTAACTCTATAAATGAGATAATCATGTAAGCACACCACATATATTGATCTAGAGTCTCATCTATATCATTAGCACTAATTTTATCTTCTATATATGCCGTTTTCCTCATTGTAAATATTAGCTAGGTTAGCTAAAGCAAGGGACAAACATAGGTCTTATCAAGTCGGCCATCAAAACCCAAATATGGTGAAAGTGGTCCATTCCAAGAGATAGAGAGGAAATAATGGTATCATATCATGTCCTTCTATTATGTATCAACCAATTTACATGCTATCACACATCCTCCAAAGCCGACAACATGGTAATGTGTAGATAAGTCATGTAGCACATTACTAGTTGGCCCAAAAAATATCATCCGGATGAATAAGCCCAATGTTGATCCTCACATGTAAAGATAGGATTTAAATTCAATGTAAGAAAAGGCACCAAATTGATAGACTAGAAGTATGAGAACAACTTCTATCGGCCAAATTAGAGCAAAAACAAAAATACCAAACACAATGCTCAATAAATAGATCTTCTAGAACCATACAGAACAAAAAAGTACGTTCCTTGAATATCCAACACCATCCCCATATACTTTATTATTGTCATATCAAAAAACATACTAGCATTATACAACTAAATCAAAACAGTCCATTCTAGAGGGCTAGGAAAAACCATTCATGAACAAATCATCGTAATCAACTCTTGTAGACAACATCAACACCTTAAATTTGAACTAAGACATAAAACAAACATTATGAACATGTCCTCCTAACTACAATAGTTTAAAAATCAATACAGAGAAATACAGAGCATTTTTTGGACCAATTCTGATAGACAACCACACTAGGGTGTCTGCAAGAAGTTAAATCCACTTTTTGGCCAAAAAGTGGAAGTGTTTTCCCTATTTTTAGAATTCATCCCAATTAACCTAAAAAATTGAAGCACTTAAATAATGAATCTTGAAGAAAGTTAGCAATATGAAATGTATTTCTCAGAGTCTAGTTTCCAAATATGTAATGTTTCAATAGGCATTTATAAAAACCACTATTTAAAAGTCACCTTTTTAGGACCATACCATGCCCATGTATGACAAGAATAATTTGACCCTATGAAAGTATCTTTATGAATCCTTTCGGGAAAATATTTGTAACACACTCACCTTTGATGAGGAATTTTTTTGTGAATCAAAAAAAAATTTTATTCGGCATAATTCACGAGAGAGAGAGAGAGAGAGAGAGAGAGAGAGAGAGAGAGAGAGAGAGAGAGAGAGAGAGAGAGAGAGAGAGAGAGAGAGAGAGAGAGAGAGAGAGAGAGAGGGAGTAGGAGAGAGATGGAAAGAGAGTTAGAGGGAATAAGATAGAGAGAGATAGAGAGAGATGGGGTAGGGAAATAAAAGGGGGGGAGAGGGAGAGGGAAGAGAGAGGATGGGGGAGGGAGAGAGGGAAATAATGGGAGAGAGAGATAGAGGGATGAGAGGGAGAGATACTTGAGAGAGAAAGAGAAAGGGAGAAAGGGAGAGAGGGAGAGAGAGAGAGAGAGAGAGAGAGAGAGGGAGAGGGAAGAAAGAGTATGGGGGAGGGAGAGAGGGAAATAGGGAAAGAGGGAAATAATGGGAGAGAGAGACACCTAAGAGAGGGAGAGAGAGATAGAGGGTGAGAGGTAAAGAGAGAGAGAGACTTGAGAGAGAAAGAGAAGGGGAGGGGGAGGGAGAGAGGGAGAGAATGGGAGAGAGAGAGAGAGGGAGAGAGGAGGGGAGAGAAAGATTGGGAGGGAGAGAGGGAGAGGGAAGAGGGAGGATGGGGGAGGGGGAGAGGGAAAAAGGGAAAGAGAGGGAGAGAATGTTGGCATTTTTGATGATTATGTTGTGATTGTCATTGATGGACACACACTTGCTATGAGATCATTTTTTGTATGTATGAGTTAAAGCTCAACCAATATTTGTTCCAACCGGTATAATGTATTATAGTCTTTAGACTATCGGTGTTTTGCAGAAAGTGTTTACCAATCTGAAGCGGTATGAAGACCCCAAGCGGCTCGACGATCTCAAGTGGTACAAAGGAATGAAGTGGCACAACTCATATTTCCCAGTCTTCATTTTGTCAAACCGGCAACCGGTATTCTGTATGAACCAGTAATACTCTGTGATGAGTTACCAACCGACATTTTGTGATGAGTTACCATCCACCGATTGTTCGGTGGTGCCAACACTTTAATGGTTCTTTTTGTGTCATGTTACAGAATATGTCTAGATGCATTGAACCTAGGAAATTGTATTGTAATCCTATTGGACCGACATGAAATCAGATTCCTTTATAAGGACATCATGTCTAGGGTTTAAGGTGGTTAAAGAGTTTTTGTAAGAGAGCACACAATAGACAAGTTCAGGTCTGTGGAAGATAGATAGAGTGTGAATGTGTTGAAGACTGAAGTAATACTGTAATGCATTAGGAATGAGCTATCAAGGATCTAACCAAGCAATCTATGCTATTTGCTAGATCACTCACTTGTTGATTACTCACATCTTCGACAAGTCTGAAGCCCTTAACCGGGTAGGCCCAAAAGCCTTTTGTAAATCCTCTAACAAGGTGGTTCACATCTATGGATCTAAAATCTTCTAGCAAGGTAGTCTTTAATCAGACTTAACTCCTAACAGAGATTGAGATTCCTAATAGGATCTATTCTAGTAAAGAACATTGTATGATCTTAACCGGTCTGACCTTAACTGCTCTAGTTCCTATTCTACAGATAGTTACTTGTGAGTTTCATCTCACCGTGGTTTTCCCCATTTGGGTTTCCACATCAAAATCTCTTGTGTTATGGTGTTTGTGCTTCTATGGGTGAATGCATTATTTGCTATTTGGTTTACATGTGTGGTAATCAGTTTGTCTGCTAAACTGTTTTACCGGTTTACTACTAGACTAGTAAAGTGTTTAAGTACTGTGATTTTTGGCATACTAATTCACCCCCCTGTCTTAGTATTCATCAATTGGTATCAGAGCCAACCTTTCTATAATTTTAACCACTTGGAAATAGATATGGGGGAATACACTATGAGGGAACTTACTCATCGGCTCACTCAGTCTGAGCAAGCCTATGATGATCTTATGGTCAAATATAAGGCCTCTCAGAAAAAAAGGAGAGAACATGTTGAAAAACTGATGGAGCTACCTGAAAATAGTTCTTCTGATGAAGTGGACATGGAAGCCCTGATTCAAGAAGTAGAAAAGTTGAATGAATCCAATTCCAACCTAAGAAAGGAGTTTGAAGGACTAACTATTCGAATGTGCCAAGAGCTTGAGAATCGGAGGAAAGCTGAAGACCTGGTAAAAGACAAAGATCATGAAATCTCCAAGCTTAAGCAAGAAATCAGTGCCCTAACCTCTCAACTCCATGCGAGAAAAGTGGAAAGGGAAGACATGCAAGGACAACTGAACATATCCATCTCTAAGAATGCAAACTTGATGGAAACAAATGTTGCTATTTCCAAAGAACTCTCTGAGTCAAAGGAAATACTTGCTAAGTTCAACAAGAGTACTATTAAGCTAGAGAAAAAGCTTGAATCAACCAAACCTGTCAAGAATACTGATGGACTTGGTTACTCCAATCATGAGCAAGGTGAGACCTCTAGTGCAAATGTTGAAGCATCAAAGAGGAAACCGGCATTCAAAGGTAAAGGTAAGAAAAAATTCAAACCTGTTTGCTTTAACTGTCTTAAAGAAGGACATACTGCTAATGTATGTAGGAGCAAAGCCTACAATAATTTTCCTTACTTTATAAACAATGTACCTAGATCCAATAAGTTCAATGGTAATTGTTATGCATACAACAAGTTTGGGCATAGAGCATCTGAATGCAGGTTTGTTATGAACAACACTGGAAGATATCCTCAGAAGACTCAAGGAGTTGGTCCAGAACCTTTTGTGAACCAGAGTCACAACCAGTTTAACACCTTCAATCAACAGTCAGGAAGTGGTGGCTATCAAGTGGCAACCGGATGGAGAGCAAACTGTTTGATTTGTCATTGTCATGGTCACACTGCTGCAACATGCAGGAGGAAGAATGATAGCATGAATAATGGACCTTGGAGAGAACCTGGAATGGTCTGCTATCATTGCAACAAATCGGGTCACATTGCTAGATTTTGCAGAATAAGAAAGAACATATCGGATGAAATACCGGTCACTCCGGAAGGAAAGATAGATATTGACATTGTTCAAGCGAATATGAACAAAACCTAGAAAAAGAAACCAGTGGTGTTGCAAGAAGAACTGGTTTCTGCACATAGTGTGGAAATAACGGAACCGACAAACTAAGCATAAAAAAAGCTTAGGGGGAGCAAACGGTGAAATACTTCGAACCCCTGGTTTAGACTGGTAAAAGACCTTAACCGGTATGAGATACCTATCAGTTGGCAAAAGACCGGATATGGTAAAAGGCAAATTAGGTTTTACGCCCTAATATTGGAGCATTTATTTGTTGGCATTATGTGAACCGGTATGAGGACATAATGATATGGTATGTTGTCATTGATGTCAATATGTGCTATGAAGTGAACCAGTATGAAGAGAGTGAACCAGCATACGTGTGAACCGGTATATATGCCAAAGTGAAGTGGTATATTTGTTCAAGGTGAACCAGCATGTAGTCATGGGAACCAACACAAGGAAGCATTGTATGACTATCGGTTGGTAGGTAGTTTCCACTTCAGGGTTTCTGGTTGGAGTACCTCAAGCCTGTGTGACTCAATCAGTGATCTTTGAGTGATGAGTTAGCAGTGCAACAAAGAATAGCTCATGTTGCCACATCAACCTTGTACGCATGAAGGATATTATATGAAGGAGATTATCCCTATCTACCTTGGGAATGTGTGAAGTTTGTTAAACAATGATAACGCGTGATGGGTTATCAGCCGCCATGAAATCGGTGGATAATGGATGATGGAGAATGTCTTGAGATCGATTCAAGATTGTTGCATTTAATGCGGTATGATTCAACAGTCAGGATTGAACCATTTGAATTGCTTAAACTAACAAGTTTAGGGTTTAGTTTTTTTTTACTACCGACCTGTCTATTTCCTATAAGGTCAATGTTGTGTTTCTTTCAGAGTTTGTTGGCAAAAGTTGTATGTGTGTATCCAAAGGAAGTGATACATGATTCTTGCCAGACCAAAGGAGAGAAGAGATACCTGCAAAGTGAATGTGCAGAAGGTGAAGAGGAGCCAAAGTGGATCTGCATTAGCATTGAGTGTTGTTACCAGATCATTGTAATTCTTGTTGATCTTTAACCACTTCAATAGTTGTGAAATCCCTTGACAGGGTAGCCCTAACCGGCTTGATTCAAATCCTTTAATAGGGTAACTCGAAGTTATTGAGTTCTGAAAAGCTATAGAGCTCTCGAGATCCTTTAGCTATTGAGTTCTTGAAATCCTCTAACAAGGTAGCCCCAACTGGGTATTGTAGCCATCCCTTAACCAGGTGATCCCTAATAGGATCAGTTCCTAATAGAACCTATTGTATCTGTCTTTAACAAGACAAGGCTCTTAACAGAGCGGACTTCCAAAGAGTTCAACAACAAGCTTGTGGGTATTCATCCCCACCATGGTTTTTCCCAGTTGGGTTTCCACGTGAAAAGTATGTGTGTCATGTGTGATGCTTCTATCTTGTGATGCTTTGTCATTATCTGTCTAGCATGTGATGGTTCTGTGTTTTATGCCTGTCAATAAAACATGTTGAACTAGCTGTTATTATATTTTGATGATAGATTACCTGTTCCTGCATAAGGGTGAAATGGTAGTGTTGTTTTGAGTTGAGTGGAAAGCTAAGTGATCAACCGGTTAATGCTTATCTCAGTCACTCTTGACTTTATTGGTTGCAGTTTGTATCAAACCGGTATCACTGTTTAACAGTCATTTGAAGTGTTTGTTGTCGAGCCAGTTTTGGACTGTTTTTTGTCTATACTGATTCACCCCCCCCTCTCAGTACCGGTTTGGTACTATTCATTCATCATTGAGTTACCAATTGGTATCAAAACGTCCTCCAGGTCCTCTATGTTGTAAGCTTAACCACTTGAGGTAAAGATCCCAGTCAAATGATGAAGAGGGAAGGTCCAAAGTTTAACAAAGAAAATTTCAGTTTATGGAAAGACAGAATGAAGATATACATTAGAAGCATGGGTGCTCAACACTGTAGCTATGTTGAGAATCCCTATGTTTCCCCTACCGGTACTCTCACTGATGACCAAAAGAGAGAGATACAGGAGAATGGGCAAGTCATGGAAGCCCTAATTAGTAGTTTATCTGACATAGATTTCATTGATGTCCAAGATAATGTAAATCCCAAAGAGGTATGGGATGCTCTTGAAAATATCTATGGAGGTGATGAGCATGTAAAACAAACTAAGGAAGAAAGCCTTAGAGGAAATTTTGAAGACATGTGAATGGTTGAAGGTGAAACCATTCAATAGTATGGTATTAGAATCAAAACTGTTGTTGGAGATATCAAGAGTGCAGGTGGTAAAATAGAAGACTTCACTGTGGTAAGCAAAGTCCTAAGATCTCTATTGTCGGTCTATGCAATAAGGATTGCTACTATTTAGGAGCTGAGATCAATAGACAAGACTAAGGTATCCTTTGACTCCATCATAGCCAAGTTGACAGCCTATGAGTTAAATAGTTTTGATGGTAGTGTTCAAAAGACAGAATCAGCTTTTAAAGCTTCTACTATTCCATCCAGAAAAGGAAAAGAAGCTAGCACCAGTGGTGAACCAAGACAAAGTAGAGAAATGGATGATGAGGAGATTTTGATGGCATTTGAAGCTCTCCTTGCTAGGAAGCTTCCTAAAGGAACTGGTAAATACAAAGGTACGCTACCTTTGAAATGCTTTTCTTGTAACCGGATAGGACATATTACTATAAACTGTCCTAATGGCGATAACAAGGACAAACCGGAAAGGTTCAGAAAATTCAAAGGAGGAAACCGAAGAGACTATTTTGTGGCAATTGATGAAGGTGTCACAGATGAAGAATTGGAGGATGAAGAAAATGAAGATATTGTATTTGTTGCTGTCAAGGAAGAAGTGTCAGACAAGAAGGCTCTTGTCTCCTGGTTTGATAATTCCAATGAGTGGATCATTGACAGTGGTTGTTCTCACCTTATGACTGGTGATCGGAGCAAGTTCCTATCCTTGGAGGAGTATGATGGTGGTGTGTTTCATTTTGGCAATGATACACCATGCATGGTCAAAGGCAAAGGGTCCATCTCTCTGAATGGAAAAAGTAGTGTTGACAATGTGTACTGGGTTGATGGTCTCAGACACAACCTTCTGTGTGTTGCCCAACTGAATGACAGTGGTCTCACTCTAGAATTCAAGAATGGAGTATGCACAATCAAAGGAAGGAATGATGAATTGGTGGCCACCGGCATGCAGACCAAAGGTAACCTATTTCATCTGAATGCAAATATAAGTACATGTCTTATGGCTAAATTTGATGATAGTTGGATATGGCATAGGAGACTCTGCCATGTAAACTTTGATAACATTATGAAGGCTAGTAAGATCAAGGTAGTTAGAGGGTTGCCAGTGCTAAGAAAACTGGATAATGCCTTGTGCAGAGAGTGTCAATTGGGGAAAATGTCTTCCTCAACCTTTAAAGGTAAATCTTTCACTGTTGACAACTTGCTTGATCTTGTGCATACTGATTTGTGTGGTCCTATGAAAACTAGAAGTGTGCAGGGTGATAGGTACTTCATGATTCTCACTGATGACTACTCTAGAATGATGTGGGTCACATTCTTGAAAGACAAGTCTGAAGCCTTTGTGAAGTTCAAAGCTTTCAGAGCATTAATGGAGAAGGAAAGCGGTAAAAGGATCAAGTGCCTCAGAACTGATCAAGGAGGGGAATTCACATCCGATGAATTCAATAAGTATTGTGAATAATTTGGCATCAAGAGGCAATTGTTTGCCCCATGGACTCCATAGCAGAATGGCCTAGCAGAGACGAATAACCGGATAGTGGTTGAAGCAGCTAGAACCATGTTGATTCAAGGAAAGGTAGTTCACACCTTTTGGAGAGAAGTGATAAGCACTGCAGTCTACACAATGAACCGGGTACTCATCAAGAAAGGTAAGGATAAAACTCCTTATGAGTATTGGACCAGTAAGACACCCGTGGTTAGCTACTTTAGGGTATTTGGTAGCAAATGTTACATCAAGAGGAGTGAACATCAGGGCAAGTTTGAAGCTAAATGTGATGAGGGAATATTCCAAGGATATTCCACCAAGAGAAAAGCTTTCAAGTGTTTCAACAATAGAACTCAGAGAACTATGGAAAGCATCAATGTGAGAGTTGATGAAACCTTTGAGAAACCGGAGGAAACCGGCAGTGAGCAAGCTGTAAATGAACCAATTACAACCTTCTGGGAACCGGTTGTCAGTCAACCAAGTACTAGTAATAGTGTTCCTAAACCGGTGAATGTTGATACTGATGAAGATGAGGATGAAGAGGAAAAGCAAGAAGAACCAGTCAAGGCTATTCCTCAGTATGTCAAGCTAAATCATGATCCTAAGCAGATCATAGGAGATAAGGATGCAGGAATCCTTACAAGAAGAAAGATCAGAGAGAACTTATGTATGATCTCTGAATTTTAGCCTAAATCATTCAAAGAGGCATATAAAGATGAAGACTGGATCAAGGCAATGGAAAAGGAACTTGACCAAATAGAGAAAAATGGTACATGGTCCTTGGTACCCAGACCGGAGCATAAAAATGTCATTGGTACCAAATGGGTCTTCAGAAACAAGATGAATGAGGATGACACAGTAATTAGAAACAAAGCCAGATTGATGTGCAAAGGATATGCTCAAGAAGAAGGAGAAGACTATAGAGAAACCTTTGCTCTTGTAGCCAGATTGGAAGGAGTTCGTATGCTTCTTGCATATGCAGCTTTTAAAGGATTCAAAGTATATCAAATGGATGTAAAATCTGCATTCCTAAATGGTGTACTTGAAGAGGAGGTGTATATAGAGCAACCAAATGGCTTTTCCCTATCTGAAGATAGTGATATGGTGTGCAGGCTACATAAAGCCTTGTATGGTCTAAAGCAGGCACCTAGAGCATGGTATGAGCGCCTACATTCCCATCTTGTGAAGATTGGATTTGAGAGAACAAGTGAAGATAGCAATATCTTCTTGAAGTCTGAAGGAGATTAGATCCTGATCTGTGAGGTATTTGTTGATGACATTATCTTTGGTGGAGATGACAAGATGAGTCATGAGTTTGCTAATGAGATGAAGAAAGAGTTTGAGATGTCACTCATAGGGGAAATTAAGTTCTTCATTGGACTGTAGATCCAGCAGATGAAGGATGGAATCTTTATCACTCAGTCCAAGTATGTCAAAGAGGTGTTAAAGACTTTTGGCATGGAAGATAGCAAACCGGTTGGTACACCGATGGTGACCAGTTGCAAATTATCAAAAGAGGATGATTCCGCATTAGTTGATGAGAAGGAATATCGATCAATGATTGGTAAGTTGCATTATGTAGTGCATAGCAGATCGGATATTGCACATGCAGTTGGCATTACTGCAAGGTTCCAGAAAAGTCCAAGAGAATCCCACTTGGTTGCAGTCAAGCGGATTCTTAGGTATCTGAAGGGAACAATTAACTATGGATTGTGGTACCCATATAGCAATGATTTCATTCTGAAAGTATTCACAGATGCTGATTGGGCAGGTAATGTGGATGATCGGAAAAGCACAACCGGTGGTGCATTCTTCCTTGGTGGTAGACTGGTCTCATGGATGAGTAAGAAGCATAGTTGTATCTCTTAGTTTACAGCGGAAGTGGAGTATGTTGTAGCTTTCATGAACTGCACTCAGACAATTTGGATGAAGCATGTATTGAAAGGCTTCAAAGTTCCTGTATCAAAACTGGTAAGTATATTTTGTGACAATACTAGTGCAATTAATATTTCAAAGAATCCAGTTTTACATTCTAGAACCAAGCACTTTGAGCTTAAGTATCATTTCTTGAGGGAAAAGGTTCAGAACAAAGAGATTGCACTGGAGCATGTGTCCAGTAAGGAGCAATTAGCAGCCATATTCACCAAGCCTCTCCCAAAGACTACATTTACACACTTAAGAGGTGAATTAGGGGTATTTCCCCTTCAAGAGATGAACTAAAAGCATATGCTCCACATCAGTCTAGTATTGCATAGTCAGATTTATTTTGGATTGATGTATTGAAGGATGCTACTCCTTAGGGGGAGCAACATAATAGAACAGGGAAGCTTGTGCCTCCACTTTGGCATTGTTGTCAAAGGGGGAGAAGATGTGAAGCGGAGAAGATATCTGTAGAAGTTGAGGGAAAAGATGTGAAGCAGAGAGATATCTTTGTATATTGCCATCAATGCCAAAGGGGGAGATTGTTGGCATTATGTGAACCGGTATGAGGACATAATGATATGGTATGTTGTCATTGATGTCAATATGTGCTATGAAGTGAACCAGTATGAAGAGAGAGAACTGGCATATGTGTAAACTGGTATATATGCCAAAGTGAAACGATATATTTGTTCAAGGTGAACCGGCATGTCAAGGTGAATCAGCATGTAGTAATGGGAACTGGCACATGGAAGCATTGTATGACTACCGGTTGGTAGGTATTTTCTACTTTAGGGTTTCCGATTGGAGTACCTCAAGCCTGTGTGACTCAACTAGGGATCTTTGAGTGATGAGTTAGCAATGCAACAAAGAATAGCTCATGTTGCCACATCAGCCTTGTGTGCATGAAGGATATTGTATGAAGGAGATTATCCCTATCTACGTTGGGAATGTGCAAAGTTTGTTAAACGGTGATAACGCGTGTTGGGTTATCAGCCACCATGAAATTGATGGATAATGGACGATGGAGAATGTCTTGAGATTGATTTAAGATTGTTGCATTTAATGCAGTATGATTCAATGGTCAGGATTGAACCGTTTGAATTTCTTAATCTAACAGGTTTAGGGTTTAGTTTTTTTTTACCACCGACCTATTTGTTTCCTATAAGGTCGATGTTGTGTTTCTTTCAGAGTTTGTTGGCAAAAGTTGTATGTGTGTATCCAAGGGAAATGATACGTGATTCTTGCCAGACCAAAGGAGAGAAGAGATACCTGCAAAGTGAATGTGTAGAAGGTGAAGAGGAGCCAAAGTAGATCTGCATTAGCATTGAGTGTTGTTACCAGATCATTGTAATTCCTGTTGATCTTTAACCACTTCAATAGTTGTGAAATCCCTTAACAGGGTAGCCTTAACCGGCTTGATTCAAATCCTTTAACAAGGTAACTCAAAGTTATTGAGTTCTGAGAAGCTATAGAGCTCTGGAGATCCTTTAGCTATTGAGTTCTTGAAATCCTCTAACAAGGTAACCCCAACCGGGTTTAACCCTTAACCGGGTGATCCCTAACATGATCGGTTCCTAACAGAACCTATTGTATCTATCTTTAATAGGACAAGGCTCCTAACAGAGAGAACTTCCAAAGAGTTCAACAACAAGCTTGTGGGTATTCATCTCCACCGTGGTTTTTCCCAATTGGGTTTCCACGTGAAAAATATGTGTGTCATGTGTGATGCTTCTATCTTGTGATTCTTTGTCATTATCTGTCTAGCATGTGATGGTGCTATGTTTTATGTCTGTCAATAAAACATGTTGAACTAGCTGTTATTATATTTTGATGATAGATTACCTGTTCCTGCATAAGGGTGAAATGGTAGTGTTGTTTTGAGTTGAGTGGAAAGCTAAGTGATCAACCGGTTAATGCTTGTCTCAGTCACTCTTGACTTTACCGGTTGTAGTTTGTATCAAACCGGTATCACTGTTTACCAGTCATTTGAAGTGTTTGTTGTCGAAGCGGTTTTGGACTGTGTTTTTTGTCTGTACTGATTCACCCCCCCTCTCAGTACCGGTTTGGTACTATTCATTCATCATTGAGTTATCATTATTATGGTAGTTGGAGAACCTGTTTAAAAGAAATTTTGAAATCATTTCTCACTTATCATTTTTCGAGTGAAGAATTTTTTCAAGTGCAGAGCGAAGGAAAGCGATTTACACTACGAACCAAAGAATTTATCAAATTGCCGAAGGAAAATGTGAAGCTATCATCTATTGAAGGAGTGGAGAACGCAAAGGGGTATTTTAGTACCCGAAGGAGTGTGAAGTGAAGTTCAATTGCGAAGCCCTAAATTTCAATCTATGAAGGTATTTTTCATAATTCTTTGTTTATCATGGCTTCCGCATCTCATGATAGTTCTAGTGCAACTGTTGATTCTATGGACTTCATTAAGCAAAAATCAAAATACAATGCCTTGTCTCAAGTACCCGCTGGTGTTATAGTAGAAGAAGGGATTTCTGATTTCATAGACTACAAAATCGAAGACCTAGGGTCTCTTGTAATCCATTCCCACCTGAGCTTATTCTACGGAAAGGATAAGAAGATCAAATCGGAATTCAGCATTCTGGAAAAGAAGAAACTTCAAAATGCAGTTTACTTCCTAGAAGAATTTTTGGATGATCACATCCGCATTATCTTAAGCAGGGTACACGATGACAAGATGTACCTAGAGCGGATGCATGATATCACACCAGAAGGGATTCATGTCCTCATCGGTTTCTGCAATACAGGGGAAGTGCCAACCCTAAGGAAGGTCAGTAAGACTGAAATGTCCAAGCTCACCGGTTCAGTGAGCGACTCACATGGAATGACTGTCAACTCAATCAAGGATGATCTGGTCAAGTATTCTTGCATGGTGATAGGCTACCAGACATTCTCCACTAGCAGAATTAATTCTGTCTCTACTGAAGTGGTAAATGTCACTTACAGGATGATCAAAGAAGATGCATAGTTTGATATGTGCACTTGTATGCAAAGACAACTTATGTTGAATCTTAAGTCGATCAAATAGGACAATGCACTGAGATTCAAGTTCGGGCAACTACTGTTTGGGTTGTTCTTTTACTTTCAAGGCTACTTTCCCAGAGTAGGTGATATTCAGTGGTCTGTCGACCAACCGGTAACAAAACAAATCAAGGAGAGCCTACAAGCGGTTTGAACCGGCTATCCGGAAGCACTGAATAAATACTTTGATGAGTTCAGACGTAAGATGAGCCAAAGGATAATGATATTCGGTGACATAGTCAAAAAGTATGAAGAAGATATCTGCTTCACCATCAAAGTGGATGAAGGCATAATGGAGGCCATTGAGCCTAGGCAGGAAGAAGTGGAGCCTATGGGTTATGAGGTAATGAATGATATGTTGGATGAGTATGCTTCTACCCTAATCACCTCACCCCTTGATCCTAAGGAAAAGAGAACCAACACCTATTTGGAAAGGGTTACACCAGTTGCAGAACCCTCAGAAAAGAAAGGAAAGGCAGTGCCGTCAGCATCGGCAACAATTACTGCAGCCAGTCCTAAAGTGACCAAGCGGTCACCAGTTAAGAAGAAGTTAGAAGCGGCACCTGCAAAAGTCTTTGAGAGGAAGCGGAAGACAAAAACCAATACACCTAACTCAGAAGAAACTATGTCAAAAGAACCGCCTAAGAAGAAGACTAGGCAAACAAAGAAAAAGACAAAGAATGAACCGGCATCATCTACACCGGTAAATATTGACATTTCTTCTTACAAACCTTTGACACATTGTCAAAGAACTATAAAGAATATTAGGAGAAAAGTGCTAAATGATTTAATTGATTGTTTTGATGACTTCAATGATGAAGAAAAGGAAGAAGTTGAACAGGAAATCATTAAGTATTTGTGTGTTAATGACCGGTCGCCTTCAGAAATTAGATTTGAGACACCAGATTCTTTGTATAATTCTTTAGACAATAAATGGCGCATTGCCATAGAAAAGGAACAAGAAATGAGAGGAAATATTTGCTCAACATTTTCCTGATGTATCAAATTCAAAACTTTTTGAAGTTATGAATAAATACAAAGGCCTCTTCTTCATGAGAAGAAGAAGACTCCTGTTACTGGAAGGAAAGGGTCATGAAGTGATCAAGGATACACATACTCATGCTCAAGACACTCTTAAGATGCATCAAGTGGCTGAAGCCAATAGGAAAGCTGAGCAAGAATTGGAAACTGGCAAACCGGATGAGGTGTATAACAATGAAGGAGAACTAGTCACAGACCAAATGGACCCCATTGATGTTGATGCCTTAGATGGTGAAAATTTTACTCAGAGCACACCTTCAGAAGGAACAGAACATGAAAAGAAGGCAGAAGAAGAAAAGAAGCAACAAGAAGCTGAAAAGAAGAAACAGGTAGATGAAGAGGATAAGAGAAAAGAAGAGGAAAAGAAGAAAGAGGAAGTGGATAAGAGAAAAGAGGAGAAAAAGAAGAAAGAGGAAGAGGATAAAAGAAAAGAAGAGGAGAAGAAGAGAAAAGAAGAGGAAAATAAGAAACAATAGGAAGAGAAGAAAAAGGAAGAGGAAAAGAAAGAAGAGGAGAAGCGAAAAGAGGAAGAGAAGAAACAAGAAGCAGAGAAGAGGAAGAAGGAAGAGGAAAAGAAAGAAGAGGAGAAGCGGAAAGAGGAAGAGAGGAAGAAGGAAGAGGAGAAGAAGAAGGATGAAGAAGAGAAGAAGCAAAAAGATGAAGAGAAGAGACAAGAAGAAGAGAAAAGAAAGAAAGAAGAAGAGGAGCAGAGGAAGGCTCAAGAAGACCGACAAAGAGCCAAGGATAAGGAAGCAACGGAAAAGAGCACATAGGTGGAGACTCCTATGGAAACCAGTAGTTAGGATAAACTAGCTAGCATCACCAGTCCTATTGATCTCCAGTCTATAAATAAATCGAAACTATTGCAGAGCATTAAGCTTGCTCAAGAGTGATTGGATGCTCTAAGGAGGAAAAAGGAGGAAGATGTTATCCAAACTGCGGTGGAAACACTTACTAGTTTGATACTCGGTATGAACCTTCCCAGTACCGATTCCTCACTTGCACAATTGAAGCTCCTATGCACAGTTGTTGATGATTAGGTGCAAAGCCTGGAAGAGGTTGCAGAAGAAAATGCAAAGAAGGCACATCAAAAGGCTCTAAGCACTGCCTTGGTGAGAAAATTAATAGAGCTCTAGTCTGATCTTCAGAAGGCATAGAAGGACATTAGACATGCAATGGATGAGGGCAATCTACTACTCAGGAAGATTTGCCAACCTTAGTTATTCTGTGATGATGTGCTCACTCAGAAGGACAAACTGTAAACAGACATGCAATCATTCATTAGCACCTTCAAGATGCCCTATGACTCCTTCTCCACTTATGGACAAACTGTTCACCGGCTTCAACTGTAGTCTACAAGACTAGCGGTAGAGGTAAGCAACTGGACATGAAATTTGCAGGAACGTCAACTGGTCCTACTGCCAAGACTGCAAATTCTCCAGAAGTGCTATCTAAATCGTCATGCCCTAACGGTCACTCAAGAAATGAGCACGATAGACGCCATGGAAGAACAGGTCTCCCAGATGCAGATAGAGAAAGAAGTGGCTACTATTGGCATTTGTGATGTTTATTTTGTGATTGTCATTGATGGACACACACTTGTATTGAGATCCCCTTTATATGTATGAGCTAGAGCTCAACCGGTATTTGTTCCAACCGGTATGTTGTATTCTAGTCTTTAGACTATTGGTGATTTTGCAGAATGTGTTTCCTAGTCTGAAGCGGCATATCGACCCCAAGCGGTTCGTTGATCTCAAGCGGTATGAGGGAGCAAAGTGGCACAACACATTCTTACTAGTCTTCATTTTTGTCAAATCGGTAACCAGTATTTTGTATGAACCGGTAATACTCTATGATGAGTTACCAACCAACATTTTGTGATGAGTTACCAATCCACCGATTGTTTGATGGTGCCAACACATTGACGGTGCCTTTTGTGTCCTGTTACTGAGTATGTCTAGATTCATTGAACCTAGGAAATTGTAATGTAATCCTATTGGACCGACATGAAATCAGATTCCTTTAAAAGGACATCATGTCTAGGGTTTTAAGTTGTTGCTGAAAGGGTTAATGTCATGCTAGGGTTTAAGGTGGTTGTTGAGTTGTTGGAAGAACGATCTTATTTGAGAAGATCAAGTTGTAACTGAGAGAGAGATAGAGAAGACTGAAGTAATGCTAGAATGCATTAACTGTGAGCAATACTGGATCTAACCAAGCAGTTTGTGCTATTAGATAGATCAAACACTTGTTGATTACTCACATCTTTGACAAGTCTGTAGCCCTTAACCAGGTAGGCCTCAAAGCCTTTGTAAAATCCTCTAACAAGGTGGTTCATTCCTATGAATATAAAATCCTCTAACAAGGTAGTCTTTAATCAGACTTATCTCCTAACAGAGATTGAGATTCCTAACAGGATCTATTTTGGTGAAGAAACTTGTGAGTTCCATCTCACCATGGTTTTTTCCCAGTTGGGTTTCCACGTCAAATATCTTGTGTTATGGTTGTATTGCTTTTGTGGGTGAATGCTTTATTCGCATTGTGGTTTGCATTTGTGGTAACCGATCTGTCTATTAGACTATTTTACTAGTCTATCTTTAGACTGTGTAAGTGTTTTAGTGTAGTGATTTTTGGCATACTAATTCACCCCCCCTCTTAGTATTCATCAATTGGTATCAGAGCCAACCTTTCTATAAGTTTAACCCCTTGGAAAGAGATATGCGGGAATACACCATGAGGGAACTTACTCAATGGCTCACTCAGTCTGAGAAAGCCTATGATGATCTTATCGTCAAATACAAGGCATCTCAAGCAGAAAGGAGAGAACATGCAGAAAAGTTGATGGAGCTATGTGAAAGTAGTTCTAAAGATGAAGCTAATATGGAAGCCATGATAGCAAAAGTAAATAAGTTGAATGAATCAAACTCCAACCTGAGAAAGGAGTTGGAAGGACTGACTATTCAGTTTAGTAAAGAGCTTGAGAACCATAGGAAAGCTGAAGATCAGATAAAGGATAAAGATCATGAGATCTCCAAGTTGAAACAAGAGATTAGTGCACTGACTGCTCACCTTCATGAGAGAAGAATGGAAAAGGAAGACATGCAAGGAGAACTAAACATAGCCATCTCTAAAAATGCAAGTCTAATGGAGACAAATACTGCTATTTCCAAAGAACTCCCTGAGTCAAAGGAAATACTTGCTAGGTTTGGCAAAACTACTGTCAAGCTAGAGCAAAAGCTTGAGTCATCTAGACCGGCAAAGAATACCAATGGTCTTGGTTTCTCTGGACATGAGGAAGGAGAATCCTCAGGTACAAATGCAGAAGCATCAAAGAAGCAACTGGCACTCAAAGGAAAAGGTAAGAAAAAATTCAAACCTGTTTGCTTTAACTGTCTTAAAGAAGGACACACTGCTAGTGTATGTAGAAGCAAAGCCTACAATAATTTTCCATATTTTATCAACAATGTACCTAGATCCAATAAGTTCAATGGTCATTGTTACGCATGCAACAAGTTTGGGCATAGAGCATTTGAATGCAGGTCTGTGATGGATAACACTGGAAGATATCCTCAAAGGACCCAAGGAACTGGTCCTGAACCTTTTGTGAACTGGAACCACAACTGGTTTAATGTCTTCAATCATCAGTCAAGAAGTGGTGGCCATCAAGCGGCAACCAGATGGAGAGAAAATTGTATGATCTATCATGGTCATGGTCACACTGCTGCAACATGCAGAAGGAAGAATGGAAACATGTACAATGGACCTTGGAGAGCACCTGGAATGGTTTTCTATCATTGCAACAAACTGGGTCACATTGCAAAATTTTGCAGAAGTAGAAAAAGTATATCTGATGATATACCAGTCACTCAAGAAGGAGAAATCAATGTTGAAATAGTTCAAACGGACATGAACAAAACCTAGAGCAAGAAACCAACAATGTTGGAAGAGGAACCAGTTTTTGCACCTAGTGTGGAAATATCAGAACTGGCAAACTAAGCCTCGAAAGGCTTAGGGGGAGCAAACTGTGAAATGCTTTCGAACCCCTAGTTTACACTGGTAAAAGACCTTAACCGGTATGTGATACCTATCGCTTGGCAAAAGACCAGAAACGGTAAAAAGGCAAATTAGGGCTTACGCCCTAATAGAGGAGCATTAATGATGGTAGGTGAGAGACATGTATAAAAGCATTTTTCAAATCCTTTCTCACTATCTGTTTTTGAGTGAAGAAAAGTTTTCAAGTGCAGAGCGAAGAAAAGGAGATTTGAGCTAAGGTTTCAAGAAATTGATAAATCTTGAAGGTGATTCAAATTCAGTTTGCAAGCAGTCGTGGAGAACACAAAGCAGTGATTTGGCAACCGATGGAGAGTGGAGTGAAGTAGAATCAGGAAGCCCTAAATTCATGTTTGAAAGGTATTTTTCATGTTCTTGAAATACTCTACAATGGCTTCCACATCTCATACCAGTTCGAGTACATCCATTGAGTCGGAAAGTTTTATTTCCAAGGCTACTTTCCTAGAGTAGGAGATGTCCAGTGGTCTCCTGACGAACCGGTAACCAAGTAGATCAAGGAAAGCATACAAGCCATTGGAACTGGTTACCCTGAAGTACTAAACAAATATTTTGATGAGTTCAGAAGAAAGATGAGTCAAAGGGTAAGGATCTCAAGTGATATCATTAAGAAATATGAAGATGACATCTGTTTCACCATTCAGGTGGACAAATGCTTAATGGAGGTTGTTGAGCCCAGAATGGAGGAAGTGGAGCCAATGGGCTATGAAGTTATGTATGATGTGCTGGAAGGGTATGCCTCAACCCTTATTGCCTCACCTCTTGATCCAAAGGCTAAAAGGACCGGAACCTACTTGGAGAGGATTGCACCGGCTGAAGAACCATCTGTTAAGAAAGGAAAATAACTGGCAGCTAAGAAAGGAAAAGAACTAGCAGCAAAGAAAGTCAAGGCAGTGCCTGCAACATCGGCACAGGCTACCATTGCAACTCCAAGAGTGACCAAGCGGTCACTTGCAAAGAAGGAACTAGAGGTAACACCGGAAAAAGTCTTTGAAAGAAAAAGGAAGACTAAGTCAAATGAACTGGACTCCGAAGAAACTGAGTCTGATGAAAAGCCAAAGAAGGCCAGACAGATAAAGAAGATGAAGAAGAATGAACTGGCAGCATCCGCATCGATAAATATTGACATCTCCTCATACAAACCTTTGACACATTTTCAAATGACAGTTAAGAATATTAGGAGAAAATTACTTCATGATTTAGTAGATTATTATGATGATTTTAGTGATGAGGAGAAGGAAGAAATATTATACGAAATCATTATTTATTTGTGCAAGAACGATCGGTCGCCATCAGAGATTAAATCTCAGAAACTGGCTTCTTTATTTAAAGCATTAGATAATAAATGGTGCATTGCCATTGAAAAATAACAAGAGATTAGGGAGAAAGTCTTTTCACGGTACTTTCTTGACCTCTCAAATTCAGAATTGTTTGATGTGTTGGAACAAAATAAAGGTCTCTTCTTCACAAGGAGAAGAAGACACTAGCTGTTGGAGGGAAGAATTGATGATATGGAAAAAGACACTCATCAGCGTATGAATCATGTTGTTCTAGCTCACAAAGCACGAATGGCTAACCTCCAAGTGGAAAAAGAACCGGTTATTTCCAAACCGGATGAAGTTTTTGATGAGGAAGGAAACCTGGTTGAAGAACCAATCGACACTATCAATGTCGATGCCCTGGATGTAGAAGATGTCACTCAAGACATACCTTCTGAGGGAACAAAATAGGGGCAACAAGCTGAACAGGGTGGTGAGCAGGCTAAGGACACACATGAAGTGGCTAAGGAATAGGAAGAGAAGAAGAAGAGGGATGAAGATGAGAAAAGGAGAAAAGAGGAAGAGAAAAGAAAAGAGGAAGAGGAGAAATGGAAAGAAGAAGAGGAAAGGAAGAAGAAAGAAGAAAAGGAAGAGGAAGAAAAGAGGAAGAAAGAAGAGGAAGAAAAGAAGAAAAAGGAAGAGGAAGAAAAGAGGAAGAAAGAGGAGGAAGAAAAGAAGAAGGAAGAGGAAGAAAAGAGGAAAAAGAAAGAAGAAGAAGACAAGGCACAAGAATAGAAGTAGGAAGTAGAGAAAAGGAAGAAGGCAGAAGCAGACAAGGCAGCTGAAGCAATGAAGAGCACACAGATGGAGACCCTTAAGGCAACCGAGAGCCAAGCCAAACCGGCTGATATCTCGAGTCCTATTGAGCTCCAGTCTGCAAGTGAGTCGGAGCTTATGCAGAGCATCAAGGTTGCTCAAGAGCACCTTGAGAACATTTGTAGGAAAAAGGAACAAGACATAATTCAGGCAGTTGTAGACACCCTTACCGGTTTAATCCCTGGTACTAATCTTCCTGACACTGAATCATCACTAGCACAACTCAAACTACTATGTACTGTAGTGGATGATCAGGTGCAGAGCCTGGAAGAAGCAGTTGAGGCCAATGTCAAGAAAGAGAACCAAAAGGCTCTTAACATTGCTCTGGTGAAAAAGATGAATGAGCTTAGGACTGAACTACTAAAATATCAAAAGGAAATAAGGAATGCCTTGGATGAGGGAAAGTTGCTGCTAAGCAAAATCTGTCAACCTCATCTGTTCTGCGATGATGTGCTAGCCAAGAAGCAAAAGCTTCAAATGGACTTATAGTCCTACTTGGGCACATTTAAGACACCTTATGATTCCTTTGCAACATATGGGCAAACCGTTCATTAGTTTTAGATCCAGTCAGCCAAGATGGAGCAAGAGATCAGTACACGGTCTAGGGATTTGTAGGAGCTTCAACTGGTTTTACTACCACGACTGCAAATTCTTCAGAAGTGTTATCTGAACCTGGATGCCCTAACAGTCACATAGGAACTAAGCACAGTTGATGCCATGGAGGAACAGGTATCCCAGATG
Organism: Cryptomeria japonica; assembly: GCF_030272615.1. Lineage (NCBI taxonomy): Eukaryota > Viridiplantae > Streptophyta > Pinopsida > Cupressales > Cupressaceae > Cryptomeria > Cryptomeria japonica. The sequence goes on from NC_081413.1 coordinate 739,947,494, forward strand.
CAAATAGAGAAAGAAGTGGCAACCTCCCTACTTGAGTCCTAGTCTCTATCCATGAAACAATTTTTGCAGGACTATAAATCAGTTTTTGACAAATATTATTCATTGTTGTCATAAACTCTTTATATATATCAAATGGAAACAGGGTTATTCAGTGGTACTTTGTCATTGTTGGCAAAGGGGGAGAAGTATATTTGGTTTTTGGTTTTAAAATTTTGATCTTCTGACACAGGGGGAGAAGTATCTGGTTTTGAAATTTTGATATATATTTTGATATATGCTATATGCCCAGATATCTCAATTTTTATGCTTTGTATACAAAGGGATAGTGTATATGCTTAGGGGGAGCAATTTTGTTAATGGCATGTTTTTTATTGTAAAACACTTAGACGTCAAAATTTTATTTTCCTAAGTATTGCCATCAATGCCAAAGGGGGAGATTGTTGGCATTTGTGATGTTTATGTTGTGATTGTCATTGATGGACACACACTTGTATTGAGATCCCCTTTATATGTATGAGCTAGAGCTCAACCGATATTTGTTCCAACCGGTATGTTGTATTCTAGTCTTTAGACTATTGGTGATTTTGCAGAATGTGTTTCCCGATCTGAAGCGGCATATCGACCCCAAGCGGTTTGTTGATCTCAAGCAGTATGAGGGAGCAAAGTGGCACAACACATTCTTACCAGTCTTCATTTTTGTCAAACCGACAACCGATATTTTGTATGAACCGGTAATACTCTGTGATGAGTTACCAACGGGCATTTTGTGATGAGTTACCAATCCACCGATTGTTTGACGGTGCCGACACATTGATGGTGCCTTTTGTGTCATGTTACTGAGTATGTCTAGATTCATTGAACCTAGGAAATTGTAATGTAATCCTATTGGACCAACATCAAATCAGATTCCTTTAAAAGGACATCATGTCTAGGGTTTTAAGTTGTTGCTGAAAGGGTTAATGTCATGCTAGGGTTTAAGGTGGTTGTTGAGTTGTTGGAAGAACGATCTTATCTGAGAAGATCAAGTTGTATCTAAGAGAGAGATAGAGAAGACTGAAGTAATGCTGGAATGCATTAACTGTAAGCAATATTGGATCTAACCAAGCAGTTTGTGCTATTAGATAGATCAAACACTTGTTGATTACTCACATCTTTGACAAGTCTATAGTCCTTAACTGAGTAGGCCTCAAAGCCTTTGTAAAATCCTCTAATAAGATGGTTCACTCCTATGAATCTAAAATCCTCTAACAAGGTAGTCTTTAATCGAACTTATCTCCTAATAGAGATTGAGATTCCTAACAGGATATGTTCTGGTGAAGAACATTGTAAGACCTTAACCGATCTGACCTTAATCGGTCTGGTTTCTATTCTGCAGATAGTGACTTGTGAGTTCCATCTCACTGTGGTTTTTTCCCAGTTGGGTTTCCATGTCAAATATCTTGTGTTATGGTTGTATTGCTTTTGTGGGTGAATGTTTTATTCGCATTTTGGTTTGCATGTGTGGTAACTGGTCTATCTATTAGACTGTTTTACCAGTTTATCTTTAGACTGTGTAAGTGTTTTAGTGCAGTGATTTTTGGCATACTAATTCACCCCCCCCTCTTAGTATTCATCAGCTACATCCCTACTTGAGTCATGGTCCCTATCCATGAAGCAAATTTCGCAAGACTTCAAATTAGTTTTTGACAAGTTTTACTCTTTACTGTCATAAATACTTATTATTTTAATGAAACAGGGGTTAGTCTGCAATATTTTTTTTGTCATTGTTGGCAAAGTGGGAGAAGTATATAAATTTTGATGTTTTGACGTATACTTTCATGTTATTTCTGTTAAGTAGTAAACATTGTATTTTTTGCAAAAGGGATAGTGTATATGCTTAGGGGGAGTAATTTTGATTATGGCATATTTTTGATGTAAAACACTTAGATGTCAAAATTTTCCTAAGTGTTGCCATCAATGCCAAAGGGGGAGATTGTTGGCATTTTTTATGATTATGTTGTGATTGTCATTGATGGACACACACTTGCTATGAGATCACTTTTTGTATGTATGAGCTAAAGCTCAATCGGTATTTGTTCCACCCGGTATGATGTATTATAGTCTTTAGACTATCAGTGTTTTGTAGAAAGTGTTTACCGATCTGAAGCAGTATGAAGACCCCAAGCGGCTCGATGATCTCAAGCGGTATGAAGGAATGAAGCGGCACAACTCATATTTCCCAATCTTCATTTTGTCAAACTGGCAACCGGTATTTTGTATGAACTAGTAATACTCTGTGATGAGTTACCAACCAAAATTTTGTGATGAGTTACCATCCACTGATTGTTTGGTGGTGCCAACACTTTAACGGTGCTTTTTGTGTCATGTTACAGAATATGTCTAGATGCATTGAACCTAGGAAATTGTATTGTAATCCTATTGGACCGACATGAAATCAGATTCCTTTATAAGGACATCATGTCTAGGGTTTTATGTTGTTGCTAGGGTTTAAGGTGGTTAAAGAGTTTTTGTAAGAGAGCACACAGTAGACAAGTTCAGGTCTATGGAAGATAGATAGAGTGTGAATGTGTTGAAGACTAAAGTAATGCTGGAATGCATTAGGAACTATCTATCAAGGATCTAACCAAGCAATCTATGCTATTTGCTAGATCACTCACTTGTTGATTACTCACATCTTTGACAAGTCTAAAGCCCTTAACTGGGTAGGCCCAAAAGCCTTTTGTAAATCCTCTAACAAGGTGGTTCACATCTGTGGATCTAAAATCCTCTAGCAAGGTAGTCTTTAATCAGACTTATCTCCTAACCAAGATTGAGATTCCTAACAGGATCTGTTTTGGTAAAGAACATTGTATGATCTTAATCGGTCTAACCTTAACCGGTTTGGTTCCTATTCTGCAGATAGTTACTTGTGAGTTTCATCTCATCGTGGTTTTTCCCATTTGGGTTTCCATGTCAAAATCTCTTGTGTTATGGTGTTTGTTCTTCTATGGATGAATGCATTATTTTCTATTTGTTTTACATGTGTGGTAACCGGTTTGTCTACTAAACTATTTTACCGGTTTATTGCTAGACTAGTAAAGTGTTTAAGTACTATGATTTTTGGCATACTAATTCACCCCCTCACCTCTTAGTATTCATCAGAGAATGGGAGAGAGAGACACCTAAGATAGGGGTAGAGAGATATAGAGGGTGAGAGGGAGAGAGACTTGAGAGAGAGAAAGGGAGTGGGAGGGAGAGAGGGAAAGGGAGCTAGAGGGAAAAAGAGAGAGAGACTTGAGAGAAAAAGAGAAAGGGAGGGGGAGGGGGAGATGGAGATAATAGGAGAGAGATACAACTAAGAGAGGAAGAGAGAGAGATATAGAGATAGAGCTTGAGAAGGATAAATACTAGAGAGAGAGGGAGAGAGAGGGAGAGAGAGAGAGATGGAGAGAGTTAGAGGGAAAGAAAGAGATACTTGAGAGAGAAAGAGAAAGGGAGGGGGAGGGAGAGGGAGAGAAAGAGAGATCCCAATTGAAAGAGGGAAAGAGAGTGAGAGATACCTGAGAGTGGGAAGAAAGAGAGGTAGACACTTGGGAGGGAAGAAAGGGAGATACTTGAAAGAGAGAGTGGGGGAGGTAGGTGATGTAGAGTGAGTTGACTCTCACCTATTTCTGCTACCTTGTCTAGGTGTCTCCTCCAAGCTACACTAGAACCATCCAATGATTCTACACCTCACACCATACAAGGGTTTACAATAATTACCTTCCTAAGGTCCTTAGGCTAGGATAATCACTTATTGTTTTGTGAGCTCCATTCCCTTTCTTAGGAGACCTTGTTTTCCAACTCCCTTTCACACTCAACCTGAGAGTTCAACCCCTCTACCATAGGATCTTCATTCCCCACACTACACACATAAGGGTGGATGATTTTGTATGGGTTCCAAACCATACTTCTTCCTATAGAACTTAGGTATTTACTGATTCTAAGTTTTACTAACAAACTACACTTTTAGGCCTAATAGGAGACCTAATTCTAGTAGCCCTGTCAGCAGGGTGTTCTGCATTTATCTGCTAAACTTCCTTAAGAAACCTATGAAATATTTTACAATCCAGACACCTTTTTGGGGTTCATATACAATATCTAAAAATTGGAGGTGGGTTTTTTCATTAACATATCTAACCCTTATAGGACTAATTAGGCCTAATTGTCCCTTCCTAGACCTAAAAAGAAGGGATTTTCTCAAACACCTTCACTAGTCCTAATGCTTGAGTGAATTGATGTTGGGTTTAGGTCAGTGATTTCATGAGTATTTCCAATCCAACCATTCTTCACCTCCATCCACCAAATTCACCCAATTAGGGCCTTTTATCCATGTTATCTAATGCTTTCCAACTCAATGTGCCAAGCCTAGGGTATGGAGGCAAATATTTGGTTTAACTTCTCCTATCTCAAAACCAAAAATAAAACATAGAATACATTGAAACCTAACATTCCACAAGGTTTCAAAGTGGGTATCCACCATGGAATGCTAGGCTGGAGCCATTTTGCTCACAAAACCTTGGTTTTGAGGACTTTTGAACCCGCCTGCAACAAGATGAAGATAATCTACAAACTACAACACTTCAAGACTCCAAATCAAAAAAAAAATGAAGGTAAGGCACCAGTCTAACAATCCATGTCCTTGTTTTGGAAGTGTCAATCCATACAAACTGTACAAACTTGCAAAAGAACATGCAATAACTCGGTAGAACACACCAAATGGGAAACCAAACTAGTTTATTTGCTTCAGATATTCAACAACCAATTCTCATCAATATTTCCAAGCCTTATACTAGCCTTGGAGTAGTTACACATGCTCACAACCAATTGTGACAACCAACTAGTCATTGGTGTATGAAAATGTTGCAAAGTTTCTATGAGCAACTTTTTCAACTTTTGCAATTTGTTGCATTGGTGAGCAAATTTGCTCAAACCCAAACTTGATCACTTTCAGATGACTCATAAGACCTTACAACCTCAAAACAACACCAACCAACCTACATTAACCCAAAAACAACTATCCTAGCAAGTGCTCTACTTGGCACCCTTAAGAGCTCATATGCCAACATTGGCCAAACAAAGAATCTTAGGTCCCTTAAAATTATTTGAGCACACACTCAATGGCCTCTTGGCCTTATTAAAAAACTAAAGACATGATTCCAACATCCTAGAAACAAAATCAACAAAATTTTGCTAACTGTCGTTGCACTAGTAGGGATGGAAAGAATGGGAGAGAGAGACTTTAGATAGGGAGGTAAATAATGGGAAAGAGAGACACTTGAGAGAGATATAGAGAGCCCAATTGAAAGAGGGAAAGAGAGGTAGATCCCTGGGGGAAAGAGAGTGAGAGATACCTGAGATAGGGGGGAGGAAGCAAGGGGTTGAGAGAGAGGGAGATGGAGGAAGGTGGGGGTTGAGGGAGAGACTAGAGAGAGAGAGAGAGAGAGAGAGAGAGGGAGAGAGATGGAAAGAGAGTAAGAGACTAGAGAGAGAAGTGAAGAGAAGGAGAGGGAGAGAGCGAGAAAGGGAGAGAAGGAGGAGTAGGGAGAGAATGGGAGAGAATGGGAGAGAGAGACACTTGAGAGAGGAGAGAGAGATAGAGGGAGATAGAGGGTGAGAGGGAGAAAGAATTAAGAGAGAGAGAGAGGGAGAGAGAGAGAGAAATTGATTGAGAGACTTGAAAGAGAAAGAGAAAGGAAGTGGGAGGGAGAGAGGGAAATATCTAGAGAGAGGCTTAGGAGAGAAAGAGAAAGGGAATGGGAGGGAGAGAGAAAGCTATTTAGAGTGAAAGAGAGAGATACTTGAGAGAAAAAGAGAAAGGGAGGGGGAGGGAGAGAGCGAGAGAGATAGAGAGTAAAGGGTGAGAGGGAGAGAGACTTGAGAGAGAGGGGGGAGAGAAACTTGAGAGAAAGAGAAAGAGAAAGGGAGTAGGAAGGAGATGTTGGAATCAATGAAGACTGGGGGGGGGTGAATCAGTGTTTTATAATTAGAAAACTCATCAAGTTGATTCTTAAACCACCAAATGCATGAGAAAGTAATCAAAGTGAATAAACATAAAATAAATAACCACACAACCATAACATCAATATTTTTACGTGAAAACCCAGAAAGGGAAAATTTGTGGTGGGATTGAGTACCCACAATATTATTATACTATAGCCAGTAGTAGAACAATATTAAAAAAGGGGAATGCCCTTGCATTCAGGCACACTGCCTAGAGATCACTACTCAATTATGAAAGGGCTACAACTCGGAGGAAGGCTCACTACCTTACAGGCTAATACAAAATGGTTACAATGTTAACTGAATTGAAGTGTAGTATCTAACTATGCAAAAATACAGTTCCAATTAGTCTCTGATTGTCTCCTCAACTAATATGTCATTATGCTCTGTAATACTGCTTTGTCACATATTAGAGCAACAAAATCTTCACCAAACTTACAAAATTGCTCACACAAACTTCCTTCTCTCAGCACACACTCCAAAATGATCAACCAAATCAATCTTCTATTTTTGCATCATCAAAAAGAATCATTTACTAAGTCGGCTTCCAAAAATCGCATAACACACAACATGAAACATATTCCACCAAGTTGGTTCAATTTGATCATAGATCCAAATGCAGACCAAAACAAGATTGTAAAATGCTTCCCATAAGTCATCCCAATCATCTCAAACACGAAATTGATCATCAAAATTATCTCAATAAATCCGCAACACACGTTACTCAAAATAGCTCTGCCCTAACTGAAATATCAGATACCAAAGCTCTAAACTGTTGGCCATTTGGTAGAATTGATTAAATGTTGTATTGATGTTTTTTCATTGATGCCAACACTAGTTGTTTGGATGCTTTATTGGAACCTTTCTGGTCCTAGTAGGTTGAGTGGTTTCTAGTTTATTTGGATCTAGCATGATCTGATAGCCTCTAGTATGATTTGGTTATGGAATTGGCTTGTTCATGATACTCATGCTCATATTTAGTAAGTTGGTTTTGGTTTGGTGATTGGATGCTATCATGTTTGCTTAGAAGCTTGGTTTCTGGTTCTGGTGAGGGTTTCACCGACAGAGCTTTTGATGAAGATCTTTGATGATATGCATAAGTGGTGTTGGTGTAGTTTTTGGTATGGTTTTTGGATGTTGTTGGTGATCATGTTTGAGTATTCTTGAGGTTCAGATGTTGTTGCTATTTGAGTTTTCTTGAGGTTCAGATGTTGATCGATGAAGATTTGATAAGTGGTGTTGGTACAACTGTTACTGATGTTTTTAATGTGCATGTTGGTGTTTCCTAATTATGACCTATTTGTTTTAGTGATCTGCATTGATTGTTGTGTAAGTTTTTGGTGATTTTATTGAACCGGTGATGTTCTTCATGTTATGCGGTATTCTTGGTGGTGTAGCGTGTTGCGATTGATCTTGGCATTATTTTTGGTTGTTTCATGTTTGGAGATTGGATTTAGGTCCATGTTATGTTATCTAAATCATTATATTGGTCGGGTGGCCGATCTTTGTATCGTGTGATGTAATTTTGTAATTAAGTGTTGAGGGTTTAGCCAACTTTGTTATCAAGGTTGATGATTTGTATAAATAGGTGTCATGTTCATGTTATTTATGTATGGGTGTGATGTCTATATTATCTGAGAGTGGAAGAGGTGAAAACAAATGAATACATCTTTTGGAATTAAGGTTGAGCAAAGTTTTGGAGTGGTGTAGAGTAGACATATGTTCTTAACTGGAATTGTCATCAGGCATTAACAGATGCTATTATTACAGCTCATTTGATTCTGGATTGTTTTCCAAATAATTTGTAAGTTAGTGAGACTTCCTTGTAAGGTAGTGAACCTTCCTTGAGAGTTGTAGCCCTCCGGGTTATTAAATTTTGAGCAATGAGCTCTAGGTAGTGAGCCTCAATGCAAGTGCATTCCCTATTGTAATATTTACACCTACTACCTGCAAAGTATCATCTTATTGTGGGTAGGATCCCACCATGGTTTTTCCCTTAACTAGGTTTTCCACTTCAAAACCTTAGTGTTGTGTATTGTGCTATCTATTTGCTTATCTTTTTTGTTGCAACAGTTTATCAAATTTGCATTTGTGGTGAAGTTTGTTAATCTATTGAAAAATTATTCACCCCCCCCCCCCCAGTTTTCTGTCATTGTTGTTGCAAACAAAATTTGCACTCATAGTCTTTATTTTTAATTTAATTATATAAATTTAGAGTTTAAATTCACAAAAACTCTAATTTATTATTCTAAAATTAACTTGTAGGTTGCATAAATTTTCAAGTGTATTTTCATATCTAATTATTATGACATGTTATATTATGATTTGAAAGCATTTATTATTCAACTTCATAATTCACATTGTTTAATTTTTGGGTTAATCAATCATTTTTATAACAAATTTAATTGCTTAATCATAGATTCCAATTTTGGCATTCAAAATTCCCTCCTTTGTGCATGAGTTTTGTTACCATTAGTCCTGCATACAATATTCCAATGAGAAGAATTTGTAGACTTAAGGCTTCCCACAGTTTAAACACTAAGGATATGGAACTTTAGTTGGATAACTTGTTCCATGAGAATGTTGATATTTCCTCTAATCCAACAAATGACATCATTTATCTCCATCCTCCTCATACTTCTTATGATGTGGATGAATCACTAACTAGGGTTACTATTGACCAATCCGAGAAGATTGACAATCATTTTGAAAATATTCAACAATGGATGAGTCAACAATTCTCAAAAAGTGAGACAATCCCTTTTCTTGAAGGATTAAAAAGAATGGTGCACAGTGATAAAATTTGTATTGACTTTCTCATATTGTTGACACTAATATCATGCCAATTAAAAGTTGTTTTGAAGTCCTTGGATATTATCAACCCACTAGTCAAGCTAATCATTCAATTCCTATGCCTACATCCTTGCCTAGTGTGCCTACATTTACATCTTCTATCATGACTACTTCTACACAAAATGTTAATCCTACACATGTTAGTCATGGGGAAAATCCTATTAATCAATATTATTACATACCTCCTTTCATGACTCTTCCATTTGTTTCACAACCATCTCTCATATGAACATACCACATTGTTACACCTCCTTATTCTCAACCTCCATATACATATAATAATATTACTCCTCCATCACAATCTACTATTGTCCAATTTCAATCCATCCACGGAAGCAACCATCAATAACCTAGCCCAAATTGTTACATCCCTACAACATCAATTGGCTTCTATTACTTAATCCAAGTTACATGTTACCATATTTGATGTAGCGAGCCTACTATCCAATGACATTGTCCATGCGGTTCCCCCTAAACATATGGAAGTCTCCCAATTGGAGTTTCATAATGGAAAATGTGACCCCTTGAATCATGTGAAGACATTTCAAACTTTTTGGAGTGATTTTTCTCATGACCAAAGAAGTATGGCTAAATTGTTTACTAGTACCTTTAGAGATAAAACTTTGAAATGGTATTGTTCTTTGTCTCCTTAATCTATTTCTTCATTTCAAAAATTGGCTAATGCTTTCATTCAACAATTTTAAAATAATATTGGTCCTAAAATTACTTTGATTTATTTGATTCATTGTAAGCAAGGAGTTAAAGAAAAAGTGACTAATTTTATTAGTAGATATAAACATTTGCATTCTCAAAATGGTTATCAAGTGCTTGGTCATTATGTTCAAATTTTTTTTTATTTTTAGTTTACAAAAATACATTAGAGATAATCTTCTATTTTCTAAGTTTACTTTATGCAATTGTGTTCAGTGCTTCATAATTATTAGCGTTGAGTGAGTCAATTTGAATCATCCTCTTCAATAGCTCTAGCTGATAAGAATGAGGATGCTCAACAATCATTTGTGAATTTTACACCCAAAAAATGTTACATCAAGATAAATGACAACATCAACACTCAAGTGGTAGCCAAGACATCAGGTGTGGCCCCTTTATCCAAATACTTTAGAAAAGAATTAACTCATCTTTCCAAGTCTTTGCATAATATAATGTTGAGGTTAATAAATGCTAATGCATTGCAACTTCCTCCCATCAGGCCAATTGACACTTCTAAACCATTTTCACCCTACCATGATCCTAAGGCCTTATGTCAATATCACCATCAACCTGGCCATGATACCAAGATATGTTAAACATTGAGGAATAAGTTTCAAGACTTCATTGATAATAATATTATATTTGTAGCTGGTGTGAATGACAAAGGAAACAAGTCTGTAGCTCCTCCTTATCAAAATCTCCAACTATTTACCAATGCTTTGCTTTCTCAATCTACCAATGTTGTTGCATCTGAGTCTCTTGCCTTTTTTCCCAATTACCTTGGTATATAATCTAACAATGTTATGAATGTTGTTGACAAACCTACACCTTCTAAAGACCTATGCATTACTTTTGATCCTAGTGAGACTATTGTTGCACTTGATGGCCCATTATATATCATTGCGTTAATCAAATACAAACTCTCACAAGGGGTTCTCATTGATCTAGTGTGTATGGTGAATGTGATTACTAAAGAATATTTTTATATCTTACAATTGCATCAAGTAACATATGAAAAATCTGATGTTATGGTTAAGGTGTATGATGGTTTCTCTTTCCCTACTATTGGTTCTATTACTCTCCTTGTTGAGGTTGGTACTAAGTTCTTAGATGTGACTTTTGCTATTATTCCTACATCGGATCAATTTCATGTGAATTTGGGACATCCTTGGCTCTCTTCCATAGAAGTTATCCCTTATTATACAATTCATAAATGTTTGAAATTCCCTCATAATGACACTATTATAATGATTAATCATAGCCTTTACCAGCCTATAACAAAGCATGGAAATTTCACTCTTGATTACTTTTGGCGTAAACAACCTAAACCTCTTAAACCTCATAATGACATATTTTTCTTAAATTATTAGAAATAAAAAAATGAGATGACCATGTCCTTGAGTAAACCTAGAGACCTTAAAGCTATGGATATCCCTCCTAATAATGGACCTAGTATTCTTCTTACTACTTTTATTCCTCCTATATATGCCTCAATCACACCTCCTACTTCCTATAAATAAAAGTGATTGGCATCGAGTCTCCCTCTGTTGGATTGTTGGCATTGACAAAACCGGTCAGTCCAGAGAACTGGTATATACGCTAAGATTTGTCATTGATATCTAAAAATAACTGATGAAGACACTAACTGGTGTAGTGGTATCGGTAGAGTGATGTTTTCTCCTTAAGAAAAGGTGATGACTTACAAACACATGGAAATAGCATTGGTAACAAATGACCAAAAGTTCAATCAACTCAAGGAAAGATAGACTAGGCCAACTGGTCTATCATTCAAGAGGATCTGCCACTCTGATGATGATGAAGTCACAAAAGGTTACTCAGGAAAGAAAACTTGAGGTTGTATGCAAACTAGAACCTCATTGGTAAACAGGGGAAGAGACTTGATGTTAGCACAACAAACCGGTAATCAAAGGATAAACTAGTAATATAGAAGTGCAATGGCATACCGATACACTGGTATTACAGAAGGAAGATAGGAGATCATCATAAATATCAGAGCAGTGATCAGTTATTCAGTTGCAGTGGAAAAAGATGAGTTGGTGAGCTCGTGTCTACACAAAATCACATGTTGGTAAGGTCAACTTCAGTTATCATGGAGTCAAGCATGATTACCTACGGATTTTCTAGGTCGCACTTAATTGACTGAACACAACCTAGAAGTTACTATCTTTGGAATATGTGGTGGCAAAGTTTGTTGAACACTTGGCGAAAATGTTGTAAGGCATGCAGAGAAAGAGTGGGAGATTTTGAATTTAAAATATTCTGAAATCTGTGATTGCTTTGATTGAGGGATCACCTAAAAGTGTCGATAGAAAATGTATAGTGTTTTTTAGTTCATTTAGAAATTTTTGATCGTGAAATTTGTAATAAGAAGATCTTGTTGAAGGCGATCCAAAGTGAAGAGAAAAGAGAGAGGAAGTGCTAAAAGGATTTATCATAGTAGAAGGTGTTTGAGGTAGACCCACAGAGTGCAGAGCCAAAGGTTAGAGGATCGGTAAAGTGAAGAGTCAAGAGATAGAGAACCGACAGAGTGCAGAGCCAAAGGTTAGAGGATCAGCAGAGTGCAGAGCCGAGGGATAGAGGACCAGCCAAGTAAAGAACCAAAGGTATAAGAAGAAAACTGATGTTGTGTAGAGAAGACACAACCAATGTGGATAAAGTGTGATTCATATTGAGATCTGATCAAGCTATTAGTAGCTAATTCAATAGATCATCCATTTTTTGCCTTCTAACCATTGCAACATAAATCCCTTAACAGGGTGACATCTTAATTAATGTTCTTAAGTCCTTTAATCAAGATACCTTTAACAGGGTAAAGGTACTAATCGGCCTTAAACAAAATCCCTTAACCGGGTGGCACCTAATAGTGTCTTTGTAATCTCCTAACAGGGCGTACTCTAGAAGAGTACAAATTGTGTGGGTTCTTACTCACACCGTGGTTTTCTCCCATTTGGGTTTCCACGAGATAAATCTTGGTGTCACTGTCAACTTTTCATGCTTGCATATTTTACTTTAGTGATTAAGTATATTGATGAATACTAGATAAGTGCAGATTAGAGTTAAAAGTTTTAATTGTGAAAAATTGATCAAGTGTTGATTCACCCCTCCCCTCTCAGCACTGGATGGGACTAACAATTGGTATTAGAGCATCAGGTCCTTAGAATCAGAAGAAGCTTAATCAGCTTAAGGAAAGATCCAAGATGATGCAAAAGAAGGGTCCTAAGTTATCTAAGAAGAATTACACCTTATGGTGTGGAAGAATGAAATTCTATCTCAGATCCCTAGGAGAACACTACTGGAATCATGTGATCACAGAGTACATTGAACCTGCAGGGACTCTTACTCCAGATCAGATCAAGGAAAGGCAAGATAATACTATTGCTATGGATCTAATTGTTAGTACTCTTTCTGATAATGAATTTGTTGAGGTTCAAGATTTAAAAATAAATTTTCAAATATGGAATAAGCTGAAGTCAGTCTATGGGGGAGATCCTCATGTTCAAAAGGCCAAAGTAGACAGCTTGAGAGGAAAATATGATGAGATGAGGAAGCAGGGAGGAGAAAACATAGAGCAGTATAGAAAGAGAATAAAGGATGTAGTAAACTTCATTAAAAGTGTTGGAAGAAAGCTTGAGGAGGAGGATGTGGTTAGCAAAATCTTGAGAACCTTGATACCACAATATGCCATAAGGGTCTCTGCTATCTAGGAACTCAGATCCTTGGGAACAGTTAATGTATCTCTTGACTCACTGATCGGTAAGTTGACTGCTTTTAAATTGAGCAATTATGACAACAACGTACCAAAGACGGATGCTTCTTTCAAAGCCTCCATGATGCATGCACCAACAAGGAGAAGAAAAGAAACCAAAAGTAGTTCTACTACCAGATTCAGTCATTCTCATGATAGTGACAATTTGTTATCTGAGGAATAGGAGCAAGATGAAATTGAATCTCTATTGGCAAGAAGATTGCCAAGAGGAAAAGGAAAGTATAAAGGTAAATTACCCTTAAAGTGCTTCTGCTGTATTAAGATAGGTTATATTGATTCAAGATGTATTGATAATGATAGAGACAAGAAGTATAATTTTAGAAGCTACAGGGACAGGAACAAGGAGTGTTCTTGTAGAAGGAGTCACTGATGAAGAATCAGAAGGATCTGATGCAGATGGAATTGCATTTGTAGTAGTCAAGGAGGACAACACAGAGGAAGGAAATATGGCATTGATTTCTAACACAAACCAGTGTGTTGAATGGGTGATTGATAGTGGTTGCACTCACCACATGACCAGTGACAGAAACAAATTCCTCAGCATGGAGGATTGCAATGGAGGAATTGTGAGATTCAGAAATGATGCTCCTTGTGCAGTAAAAGGTAAGGGGTCTATAGCCCTGAATGATAAAACAAATTGTGATGATGTCTATTGGGTAGAAGGGTTAAAATATAGTTGGTTAAGTGTTGCACAACTTAACAATAAGGGTTACCCGTTAGAATTCAATGAAGGAATATACAAAATAAATGACAAATTAGGAAGTCTGATTGCTACCGGTAAATAGTCAAGAGGCAATTTGTTTCACCTAGACACCACCATAGGTAGTTGTCTAATGGATAAGATAGAAGACAGTTGGTTGTGGCACAAAAGACTGTCTCATGTTAACTTTGATAGGAAAGAAAAAGTCAGTAAGACAAAGTCTATCAGAGGTATTCCTAATATAGTAAAACCTAAAAATGCTATGTACAAAGAGTGTCAACTAGGAAAGTTGACTGGGTCTAGTTTTAGTAGCAAATCCTTTTCATCTGAAAATATGTTGGACTTAGGTCATATAGACCTGTGCGGTCCCATGAGAACCAAGAGTATCTATGGAGATCAATATTTTATGTTGTTTGTGGATGACTTCTCAAGAATGATGTGAGTTGTATTCTTGAAGGAAAAATCTGAAGCCTTTCATATGTTTAAAGTTTTTAAGGCTCGAGTAGAGAGAGGAATCGGTAAGAATATAAAGTGTCTCAAATCAGATAGAGGAGGAGAGTTCACCTCTCAGGAGTTCATGAAGTATTACGAGGAATAGGGAATTATGAGACAAATGTCTGCACCCAAAACACCTCAGCAGAATGGGGTTGTTGAAAGAAGAAACATAACTCTTATTGATTGTGCAAGGAATCTAATGATAGAGAAGGACATTCCACATATTTTCTGGAGAGAAGCAATAAGCACTTTTGTATACACCTTGAACCGAATATAGGTAAAGAAAGGGACAAATAAAACTCCCTGTGAATTATGGTGTGGATACACACCTAAAGCTTGTTATTTCAAAGTATTTGGAAGAAGGTGCTATATCAAGAGGGATGAGTACACTAGAAAATTTGATCCCAAGAGTGATGAAGGAACCTTCTTAGGTTACTCCACAAAGAGAAAGGCATACCGGTGTTTGAAAAAAAGGACTGGTAAGATTGTAGAAAGTGCAAATGTCAGGGTAAATGAGTACTCTAAGAAGAATGAACAGGATAGTAAGAGTGAACCAAAGGACTATAAAGGGTTCGAGTACAATGTACTGGTGGAACCTACTAAAGAAGATCTTGTTGAAGTGGCCAATGAAGAAGCCTGTGAAGTAGAACCTTCACAATCGGTTGAAGAAGCTCCAAGAAGTGAACCGGTATTGGCCAAGTATGTTAGAAACAATCATTCTGCAAAAAATATAATTGGTGACAAATATGTAAGGGTTCTAACCAGAAGAAGAGCAAGAGAGAATGGTTGTATGCTCTTCATATTTGAGCCCAAAATAGCAAAGGAGGCTCTAAAAGATGATGACTGGGTCAAACCCATGGAAGAAGAATTGGAGCAAATTGAGAAAAATGATACATGGACTCTAGTTCCCAGACCAGAAAACAAAAATGTGATAGGCACTAAGTGGGTGTTCATAAATAAAATGGATGAAACCGGTAAAGTGATAAGAAATAAAGAAAGATTAGTCTGTAAGGGATATGCTCAAGAAGAAGGTTTGGACTATGGAGAAACCTTTGCACCAGCGGCCAAGCTGGAAGGGGTCAAATTTTTGCTAGCCTATGTTGCTTATAAATTTTTTAAAGTTTACCAAATGGATGTCAAATCGGCATTCTTAAATGGGGTGTTAGAGGAAGAAGTGTACATAGAGCAACCAAAAGGGTTTGCATCCGAAGATGGAATAAATATGGTATGCAGGTTGCAGAAGGCTCTATATGGGCTAAAACAAGCACCAAGAGCTTGGTATGAGAGGCTGCACTCATTTTTGCTAAGCATAGGGTTCAAAAGAACCAGTGATAACAGTAACCTGTATCTGAAGAGTGGAGCTAAAGGAAAACATCTAATTGTTGAGATATTTGTAGATGACATCATCTTTGGGGGAGATGATGAGATGAGTAGAAGCTTTGCAAAACAAATAAAGCAAGAATTTGAGATGTCCATGATTGGTGAGATAAAGTTTTTTATTGGCCTGCAAGTCTCACAGCTGAAGAATGGAATCTTCATCAGACAGACTAAGTACATAAGGGAAATTCTGAAAACTTTTGGAATGGAAGATTAGAGACCTATTAGAACTCCAATGGTTATAGGTTGCAAGATCTCTAAATATGATGAGATTGAAGAAGTGAATGAGACACTTTACCAGTCCATAATCATTAAGTTACAATATGCAGTACATAGTAGAACGGACATAGCACAAGCAGTTGGCTTGGTTGCCAAATTTTCTGCAAATCCGAAAGAGACTCACATGGTGGCAGTCAAAAGACCAGACTGGTAAAAAGATGAAGGAAGAAGAAGAACATGCAATTGATTAGACAGATTCTGAAGTGTTTGCCATCAATGCCAAAGGGGGAGATTGTTGGATTGTTTGCATTGACAAAATCGGTCAATCTAGAGAACCGGTATATGTGCTAAGATTTGTCATTGATGTCTAACACTAACCGATGAAGATACTAACCAGTGTAGTGGTATTGGTAGAGTGATGTTTTTTTAGTAAGAAAAGGTGATGATTTACAAACAGATGGAAATAGCATTGGTAACAAATGACCAAAAGTTCAATCAACTCAAGGAAAGATAGACTAAGCCGACTGGTTTGTCATTCAAGAGGATCGGTCACTTTGATGATGATGAAGTCACAAAAGGTGACTCAGCAAAGAAAACTTGAGGTTGTATGCAAATCGGAACCTCATTGGTAAACAGGGGAAGAGACTTGATGCTAGCACAACAAATCGGTAATATAGAAGTGCAGTGGCATACTGGTACACTGGTATGACAGAAGGAAGGTAGGTGATCACCATAAATCTTGGAGCGGTGATTGGTTATTCAGTTGTGGTGGAAAAATATGAGTTGATGAGCTTGTGTCTATTCTAGATCACATGTTGGTAAGGTCAACTTCAGTTATCATGCAGTCAAGCATGATTACCTGCGGATTTTCTGGTTCGCACTTAATTGACTGAACACGACCCAGAAGTTACTAACTTTGGAAGATGTGGTGGCAGATTTTGTTGAACACTTGGAGAAATGTTGTAAGGCACATAGAGAAAGAGGGATATTTTGAATTTTAAATCTTCCGAAAGTCATGATTGCTTTGATTGGGGATCATCTGAAAGTGTCGATAGAAAATGTATAAAGTGTTTTTGAGTTCATTCAAAAAAATTTGATCGTGAAATTTGTAATAAGAAGATCTTGTTGAAGGCAATCCAAAGTGAAGAGTAGAGATAGAGTAAGTGCTAAAAGGATTTAGCAGAGCAGAAGGTGTTTGAGGTAGACAGGCAGAATGCATAGCTGAAGGTCAGAGGATCGACAAAGTGAAGAGCCAAGAGATAGA
The DNA here is from genome assembly GCF_030272615.1 of Cryptomeria japonica. Taxonomy (NCBI): domain Eukaryota; kingdom Viridiplantae; phylum Streptophyta; class Pinopsida; order Cupressales; family Cupressaceae; genus Cryptomeria; species Cryptomeria japonica. The sequence continues at coordinate 739,964,921 of NC_081413.1, forward strand.
GAACTGGTAATGTGTAGAGCCAAAGGTTAGAGGATCGATAGAGTGCAGAGCCGAGGGACAAAATACTGGCCAAGTAAAGAGTCAAAGGTGTAAGAAGAAAAATGGTGCTTTGTAGAGAAGACACAACCGGTGTGGATAGAGTGTGATTCATATTGAGATCTGATCAAGCTATCAGCAGCTAATTCAATAGATCATCCGTTTGTTGCCTTCTAACCATTGCAACATAAATCCCTTAATCAGGTGGACTTTAATGGGTCTCTTTTGTAAAATCCCTTAACAGGGTGACACTCTAGAAAATTAAGTGAGCAACCAATTAGTCATTCATCAAGCATTGGAGTAGAAGTAAAGTCAAGTTCTACATTCAAGATGGCATCCATGATCAATCTTTTTTGAAGGCATTCTATAAGACAACCCTAAAAACCTTGCATGAGGATCAAACACAACTTCATCAAGATATATTTTCAACTATAAGCACTTTTTCTTCAAATCTAGCCTTTCCCCCAAAAGGAAAACATTTTGTAGTCATTTCCATTTCCACTCATATTTCAATTTCAAGGTTAGTTCCTAAAACCAGGGTTTGACCTAACGAAAACCACTATCCCCAACATCGTTCCCTTTCTTTTTGTGTACAGGAAATAGGTTTAGGAGCTATACTTGGGAATTCAAGTAGAGTCAACAATGATGAATAGGTTTAGCTTTCAACAAAGGAAAATTCAGAGGACTAGGGCAAATCTGTAGTACATGGTCTTGAAAAAATAGGTTGAACTTGTAATACCCTAAAAATGGTCATCTAAACCATGAACCCCTAATCTAGACAATGTCACCAAGGTCCTAACCAAAGGAAATTAAATAAATCTTGAGTACACAATTAATTATTTAAACATCAAATATCACATGGCAAAATTAATCAACCAATATTAATTAAATATTTATTTAATTAATTGATCATTCCAAGTAAATCATTTTTAAACAATTATCTTATTTAGTTTAATTGAATATCCTAGCATATTTAATTAAATAAATCATTTTGCCATTAAATCTTCAAAAAAGGAAACAAATCAAGAAAGAGGAATTGGAAATTATGAGCACAAATCTTCAAAAAAGGAAATAAATCATCAAAAAGGAATTAATTGACCAAGAAAGAATTAAAATTTGAGAAAAGAAATCAATTGGAGATAATCTTGAAAAAGAAATTAAAAATTGATAAATAATCTCAAAGAAAACAATTAAAACAATTAAATATTAAAATTGAATGAAATAGAGAATAAATCAGTGTTTCTAATTTTATCTTAATTTTAGTTCAATTTCCTTTAAAACTGAGAAAAGCATCCAATCACATCAATTCACCTGGATTGTGCTTCCTCTTGAAAAATATTGACCGCTCATCATCATCTAATCTTAACCTTTGGTTTCTTTTTGAATTTTCTATAAATTCAGGTTCTCATCTCTCATTGAAGGATCCTGGAGAATGTGTTATTATGTTGTTTTTGCTCTAGGTTCATTGCATACATATTTAGATCATTTATCTCAGTTATTTCTTAAATCTTGTTAGATTAATCTTTCATCCATCTAGCTTAATATCATGCTCATATAGATTAAATCCTTCGTTTAGGTGTTGTCTAGTCACTAGATAGCTTAGCAATCTGAGAGCAATCTAAACTCACATCTACTAGAAGGCAATGGGTCGATTTGTTATGGTTTTATTATTCATTGATTATATCTGTCTAACCATGCATGTAATGACTTAATTGAAGTGTTGAGTATTCCAGATACAGATACAATTCCACTTTTCACACACACATTTTTGGTGCCCACCGTGGGGCAGAAAACTACTTTTTTGGCCTCAAAATCATTCTTTTTATCTTGCAGGTTTTGTTCATACAATCTCTATGAAATATCGTACGAGCAGTTTCACTGCATCATACGACATTATATTGAAGCCTGTAGTTTATCGTACGACATAATATTATACCCTATAATTTTTCGTACGAATCAGAATATGGACTTGTACGACATATTGTTTCTGGTTATTCGAGTTTATCCTCTGTCATCCTGTGCTAATTTCTAACTTGTACAATAAAAGTTTTTTGTCGTTCCATTTTATGATAATTGTCATACAGTTTTTTATTATATTGAAAGAAATTTTCACTTTTCAGGGTTTTTCTTGAATTAAATTTTGATTACACTAACGCTAACCCTGAATTGTCTTCTATCTACTTGGTATTTTCACACCCTAACTAGTTTCTTGCAGGACGCTTGTCAAAGAATAAAAACAATATGACTACTAATACGTTGTTTTTGCAGGTTGCCTAAAGAGAGATCAATCAAACATTGTGTATTCTTTAATTTTTTTAGGCACCTAACTTGCTATCTGGTTTATGAACAAATATGTCTTTTGTGTTTTTAGAAAATTCAGAGAGATAGGAGAGTATGCTCTTGTCTTTTTAAGACAATCAAAAATCTAGACCCTTGAGGCTTTTTCTTTGTTTGAGATTTGTACATCTTTAGCAGGCCTACCCTCCCAAGGGGTTGAAAAACTCTTTAAGTCGTTACGGTCGGTGTGAGGGGAACAACCTAAGTGGGAACGGCTAAACACCAAGTAATCCAACCCACTATAAAATAAACATGATTTGATGAAAATCAAGTCAACGACAGTGCTCGGGAATAGCTCTCCTCAGTACCTTCGGGTATATTGAACCTTGGTTTTCAAGGCTGAGAGACCTCATAATTGAGTTTATACCTCGACATGCCAAACAAAACCCTTACTAGATCCAATTAAAAGTAGAAGCTACCCGATTCACCTCCGAAAGGTAGATAATATTTGTGCAAGAGAGATAGTAACTCTCCCAAGACACTTGCCATATCATGCCCCCATTAGCATTTGGAGTTGGCTAAAATGGCATTGAGAATCCATTGTGTGAGACTCAGCGGCCATATTTTGATTAGCTATTGGGTGTGTACCTAATTCAGCAAGCAAAGGTTTTCTTCTCTAACCCAACTTCCATAGGGTTTGCATGTTGTGACAGGAGTTACTATTCATACTACGTGTTTTCTGTGTTTTCATCCCCGAAACTAAAACTGGAATACTAAAACTGGAGAAAACAAATAAAACAAATCAATAGCTCAATGATAAACTCTATCCGTGTCGAAGCTAGTCTATCCTGGTTAGAAATTAGTCCACCTTAGAATTGGTCATACTCAGTTGTCATACTCAGCAATCGAAAAACTCAGAGTTCTTGTCTCTGTCCTGTTAACAGTCATACAAGCCTGATCATTTGTCATACAAGTATTCTAAATTGTCTTCCAAGCTAATTCCTCTATCATATGAGACCCAACAGTCTGTCATTTAAGCTAAACCCTGTGTCGTACGAAATAGAAATGCATTGATTTTTTTGTCGTTTGGAACCTGTCCATTTGTCATACGGTACTAGACAGCAACTCGTATGAAACAGAACTATTGTCATCCTGAAGCTGTTATACTATTGTATGGTCTCAGAAATTCTATCATATGGGTCTCTGATTTTGCCAATCCAGAACAATCAAACCTATCTAAAATAGTTTACAGCAATCCTAAAACTGGTCATCATCCTCCGAAGCATAAACAACCTTGATAGTGTACCTCTGCCATTGCGTTGCACGATTTTGTCAATCATCTTTAAACTAGTTCAAACAAACATCTTATCAAACCTAAGTTAACTTAGATAACATCTTACACAAGATAGATCATTCCTGAAACCAGACCAGATCTTAGTTACTTCTCTCAATCACTACGTTAAACGAACTACAATTTGATCTTGACTTTTGCAAAACATTTGGCTCTCGGTCCTGTTGGTTACAAAATGCCTGTTCAAACTAGAAATTCTCGCAGAAAAAAATACAAAGAAAAAGAAATGCCCTTTTCATCAAAAGACAATCCATTATTTGTGGAAAACCCCTTTTACAATAAATTGTCCTCGTCACAGATACCAGTTTACGATCTACCAATCTTTGGTCAGCCCCTATCTCCCACCATGTCTGTGGAAAGACAAGAAAGAGAAGCTAGTAAATGAGACACTCATGACAACTTTATCAATCATGCCACTGACAGTGATTCCTCATCGACTAAGACTAAGCTTCCTGAACCTCCCAAAGTTGAAGTACATAAATGTTAGAATGATAAAGAGTTTCAAAAAATGATGAAGGTCATCATGGCTAGGGAAAAAGAAGACTATTTCCTAGAATTAGCAAAGCAAGGCACCAAAATCCCTATTGGTTATAATGTGGAGGCCCTCATTGCTAAAGAGGAAGATACACCATGGGGAAAAATAAACAAGCAAATGCAAACATTACAAACTGCAGTCACAAAACTACAAAACAAAGATAAAACGCCAAAACAATATTCTCTGGACACAATATGCCCATTCCCATTTGACAAAAACCTTTACATGTCTCCATTTCCTTCACATGTTGAGATCCCAAAATTTGACAAATATGATGGTACCTTAGATCCTCAAGATCATGTTAGAGAGTTTTGTGTTGCCTATATGGAGTTCATGCATGATCAAACGTACCTCATGCGCCTTTTCCCAAGAAGTTTAGGGGGTCAAGCAATGGAATGGTTCTCAAGTCTACCCAAAGGAATAAAAATGTTTGAAGAACTAATCCAACTATTTTTACAACAATACTCTTACAACATTCATCACCTAGTAACCATGATAAAACTTTTCAATACTAGACAAAAGACAGGAGAACCCTTTCTCACTTTTCTCCAACGATGGAGAAAGATGTTCTCTATATATTCACGGACTATCCTAGGTCTTGAAAAAATGGATATCTTTGCCAACAACCTAATCCCTTAATTAGAGTACAGTGTCTAGATGCAAGTACATCCTTCATTCAACAAAATGGTAGATAATGCCCTCAGAATAGAAGATGTGCTTATAAAAAAGGGAGATATATCGCTTTGGAAAGAAACATCACAAGGTTCTAGCTCTAAAGAAAAGAGTAAATACTAGAAATACGGCAAAGATAACAATAAAAACATTGTTAGTGATGGAGTGGTAGATATCGTCCAAGAAAAAACAAAATCCACAATATTTAACTTGGCTAGTGGCACGCAAGCGCTCAAGGCAGTTGAAACTGCAGCAGAAAATCCTCCAAAGAAAACAAGAGAATGGTTTAAAGAAAAGCCTTGGGTCTCAAAACCTAAGCGTGATTTTACTCATCTAGATAAATCATATGAATCTACTTTTAAAACCTTATTGGAAAATAATCTGATAACATTTCTAGACAATTCTAGACAATATGACCCAGAAATTAGACCCAAATGGTGGAGAGAAAATGAATACTGTGACTTCCATTGAAACAAGGGACATAACATAAACAATTGCATGAAACTCTGACATGAAATCCAAGATATCATTGATGCAGGAAAGATCTTTGTTGGAAATCATGTGACTAATGTTGATCATAAGGCCTTTAAGGATCCCTTACTGACTTATGAACAAGGAGATTCCTCAAAATCCAAGGGAGGAGCTAGAGTCAATTATACCTACACTTATAATGATAATGTGATCAACATGATTGAATATGCTTAACCTGAATATTGCAATGTGATCATAGTCTAGGATCACCAAAGTCAAGCACAAGCTGCTAATGCCATGACTCACGCTCAAAGGAAGATTACTCTCCTAGGACCCAGTTCCTCAACTTTTGATCAAACAACATCAAATCTACCAAATAGACAAATAGACACAATCATGGCCAAATAAAAACAACTGGCTTCATTATCTTCTCCTAGTTATAGTATTGTCAAACAATTAAAGAAAACCAATGCTCAAATCTCCATTTTGGAACTGCTTAAGATCTTTTCTTCTCATAGAGAGGTCCTGGACAAGGCTTTACTTACCACCAATGTCCCTAAAGATTTAGACATAGATCGGTTTCAATATATGGTGGGTCACCTAACCTCACCTCATTATCTCACTTTCTCTGAAGAAGATGATAACTCACTAAGTCACCCACATAACTAGCCATTACACATTGAAGCCATGATCCATAAACACCGAGTTAAACGTGTTTTGATAGATGGAGGCGCTGGGTTGAATATTTGTACTTACAATCTATTGATATAGTTGAGATTTTCTACAAATGTTATTGATCCAACAAAGAAGATAACAATAAAGGCTTATGATGAAGAAGAAAGAACCTCTAAGGGTCTAGTACGATTACCGATCAGGGTAGGACCTGTAAAAGAGATGTCATTTTTCAAGTCCTAGATCTTCATCTTTCATACAACATCTTACTAGGCAGGCCATGGATTCATGAAATGAAAGCAGTACCATCTACATATCATCAATGCCTGAAGTTTTCTTATAATGGAGTTGAAGTCAGTATTCCTGCCAATACAAGTTATACCTGCAATGCATTAACGCAAAGTGCTGATGCTTTTGTTCCTCATAATAGAGCGGCATCCACAGCTGAAAGTTCAGAATCTTTGCTGAAATATTTACAAAGAAATTGAAAATCACAAACACTGGCATAGATGGCTACAAAATAGAGCCTATACTCTTATTGATGTCTCTTCCTCCATCACCAAGATAGTCAGGAAAACCATCAGAGGCTATGAAGCCACAAACTTCAACTCCAAAAGTCATTTACGATGGTGTCTTTATACAGTCCTCTACTTCTCTTGCAAGTGAAATAGAAGAGGATGATGTTCTCAAATCTCTTTTCAAAGAAGATAGTGCAAATAAATAAATATGACATTGTGAGATTTCCCCAACACAATATGGTCCAGGCTATAAGATGCTTCAATGCATGGGATATTCAGGTACTGGTCCTCTAGGCAAACATCAAAAAGGTATTGTTGAACCTATTCAGTTACGAACTAAGTCTACCAATGATAAAGCTGGACAGGGATATGATCCAAGAAAGCAATCAGACTAGAAGCACATGTCCCACCATCAATGTAAGTGGAAGAAAAAGGTACTACCTTTAACAACACAAGAAATTAATACTCAACAAACTCAGGAAGAGTATGATGGTGAACAAAAAGAATTGCCTATCCAGAGAGAGGAAATAGATGGTAATCAAGTTCCAGTTATATCAGCTATAATACCACAGGAAGTAGAAGTCTCAGAGGATATGAGAGACGAAGTATATAGAATCAGGGAATTGTTTGCACCGCTGAACATTCCGGTCACATATACTGGCAAACAACAAGTAGATGATTCGAAAACTGATTCAAATGAGTATGAATGGGGTCCTGACCATCTCTCAGATACATCTACTATAGAAACCCCTAAAGAATCCAGTGATATCACAGATGATGCACAAGAGCTGATATGCCTAAAAATGCAAAAGGAAATGGAAGAAATCAAACTAAAAAGACAAGAAGACTATGAATGACAGATGGAGGAATAAAGGACACAAGAAATTTCTTCACCTACTAACTCTACCTCTAATGAGATAGGACAAATCAGGTACGAAACTATGAAAGAAGAATTAGAAGCTATAGAAACAGGAATCAGTCATCAGTCCAGAGGAAGTTGAATGGAATAGGCGACAGGGATTAACAGAACCATCAAGGTTATGTCCATAAGTGTGTCAAATACAAGCAATCAATGAACCAAATCACGAAGGAACTTGCAGCATCAAAGATGTGGGTGTTGATACTATATATACTTTTACTAAGACACTTGAAGACGAGTCAGAAACTTCATCTTATGACTTTGATAACTCAGACAGGAGCTCCATTTATAACAACAATTATTCAACAACACATTATGACTACTCTGTCATGAATGTTGAGATGTTGTTCGCTGACCCTGTTACTGTCACACCACAGTATGCAGTCCAGTCTGAAGTAGTTGACGATGCTATAAGTAGGTCAGTTGGGTTAGGTCCAATAAATACTAACATGAATTTTGATAATCATGTCATAACTCTTCCTGGTCTCAAGACACATACGCAAGGTAGTCTTCTGAAACTCAATTGGTCGGTTTGAAGCCATGATGATAGTACCGTGAACTCCCTTGAGCATGTTCCAACATTATCCTTAATACATCCTGAATTGATTGATTGTACTCTTTATAACCAACCCTTGAATGTACCTACTTTTGCCAATGACTATACATTAGCCTACTATCTCAATAATGTTGAACCCATGTACTGTTCCACCAATGCATAGAATGAAAACATGACTGAAGCGGATATCAAGTATCTTAGTCGCAAAAACAAGAAAAATAAAAATAAAAAATTCGATGGTGAAAACCATGTTGTGACAGTATCAGAATCTAAAAAAGAGAAAATAAAGGACATACCTAAAGGTGAAAACCTCTCTGAGGAGCCTGAAGGTGAGATACTTGATATGCTACCAAGTCATTTTCAGGAGAGATCTTCCATATTGATCAAGCCAACTCAACCAATGAATATTGGGAGTCAAGAGACACCACACATCATTCATTTAGCTCAATCACTATCAATAGAATAATTAAAATATTTCAGCAACCTTTTTTAGAAAACAAGATCAACTTTGCATGGACATACTCAGATATGCCAGGACTAGATCCTGATCTCATCATGCATCATCTCTCTATTACACCAGGAGTTAAACCAGTCAAGCAAAAACTCTGTAAGATGCATCCTCATGTGGTACTGCTAGTCAAAGATGAACTAGAAAAATTACTGAAAGCTGGATTTATCAAAGCTATAGACTACGCAAAATAGATATCAAATATAGTACCTGTATCAAAGGCAGACAAATCTATTAGAGTTTGCACAAACTTCAGGGATCTCAATAAGGCATGTCTGAAAGATGATTTTCCATTGCCCAACATTGACATGGTAGTAGATATGACTACTAGATATGAGATGTATTCATTAATGGATGGTTTCTCTAGTTAAAATCAGATCAAGATAGCACCTAAAGATCAAGAAAATATAGCTTTCACATGTGCATGGGGAACCTTTTACTGGAATGCTATGCCATTTGGTCTAAAGAACACACGAGCAACTTACCAAAGAGAAGTAACCACTATCTTCCATGATATGATGCATAAAAACATGGAAGATTATGTTGATGACACCCTAGTAAAGACTATGAAGAGATCTACGCATATTCAAGAGCTAAGCCTCATACTAGATAGAATGGAAAGATTCAAGCTCCGCTTAAATCCTAAAAAGTGTGCATTTGGGGTAGCATCAGGAAAATTGCTTGGTTACATAATTTCAAAAAAAGGAATTGAGGTTGACCTTGAAAAGGTCCAAGCTATAATGGAAATGCCTCCACCCAAGAATATTAGTCAAATGAGAAGTTTACAAGGCCATCTTCAATCAATAAGGCATTTTATATCTCAGCTAGCAGGCAAAGCTCAACCCTTCACAAAGGTATTAAGGAAAGGAGTTCAATACAACTGGGATAAATATTGTGAACAACATTTACAACAAATCAAAGAATATCTTTCCAATCCACCCATATTAATGCCACTGATTCAAGGTAAGCCATTGATCCTATACATATCAGCTACAGATACTTCATTGGGGACACTTCTAGCACAACAAGATGGCAATAAAAAGGAACAAGCTATTTATTACATCAACTGAACATTGGTGTCATATGAAATGAACTACAATATAATAGAGAAAGCATGCTTAGCATTGGTCTTTGCATCACAAAAATTAAGACACTATATGTTGGCACACTTTATTAAGCTGGTTGCTAAGATTGATCCACTCAAATATCTTCTCAGTAAAGCAACGCTTACAGGAAGACTGGCTAAATGGGTCATGGTTCTTATGAAATTTGATATTGAATATGTGTAATGTAAAGCCATCAAAGGACAGGTTAATGTAGACCAACTTGATGATGCTCCACTTGAAGACAGTCAACCTCTGCATATAGAATTCCCAGATGAATCAATCATGCACCTTACTGAACAATCATGAAAGATGTTCTTTGATGGGTCTTTCACTCAACATGGTTCTGGTGTCGGAATACTTTTAATTAATCCTCAAAAATATTCAATTCCGAAAGCTTACAAGATTCTCTTCCCTTGCACAAACAACATTGCAGAATATGAAGCTTTGGTAAACGGGATCAAGCTGGCCATCAAGTGGAAGATTGTTGAATTACACATCTATGGAGATTCTCAACTCATTATCAACCAAATCAATGATCTATATTAGACAAGAGATGAGAAATTGATGCCTTATAAGAGAATGGTGGATGATCTCAAGAAATACTTTGCCTTCATATCATTTCAGCAGATCCCCAGAACAGCAAATAGAGTAGCAGATGAGATGGCCACTTTGGCATCTATACCACAACTACAGGAGTCTAATTTTCACTTTGAATTCCTGGTGGAAGAGTTACATTACCTTGCCTACGATTCCCCCATGTCCCAGATGGTCTATTCTATTATTGGACATGACTCATATCATTATAGCCACATTTATTCTTACCTGCATGACCAAGTTGTCCCTGCTAATCTTTCCCGAAATGAAAAAAGGAACCTAATCTGAAATGCGTCATGGTACATCATCATTGCTAACGACCTATTCAGGTGAGGTTTAGATAATACTTTTCTTCGATGTCTAGAAACTGAAGAGTCCCAACGTGCATTATCTGAGGTTCATAAAGGTGTTTGTGGATCCCATTCGAACAGTCTAACTTTAGCACAAAAACTACTAAGGGATGGCTACTACTGGCCAGAAATGGAGAAACAAGCTATAAAATTTGCTAAAACCTGTGAAAAGTGTCAACTGTATGGGCACCTTATCCATGCTCCAGCAAGGGATCTCATATCCTTTGTGACACACTGGCCCTTTCAACAGTGGGTGTTTGATCTAATTGGCCAAATATATCCTACATCATCTAACAGACACAAATTTATTATCACTGCCATTGAGTACTTCACTAAGTGGGTAGAAGCAGTTCCACTCATCAAAGCAATCGACAAACAAGTAGCTCTATTTATTCTTAATTATATCATCTGCAGGTATGGTATACCTTCATCCATTATAACTGACAATGGAGGACAGTTCAAGAACAAAGATCTAGATGAACTCTGTGATAAATTCAAAATAAAACAACACTGGTCATCAGTATATTACCCTCAAGGTAATGGACAAGCAGAGGCATCTAACAAAAACCTATTGATTATCTTGCATGGAATAGTGAACAAATCAGGGAAGGATTGGCATTAGCAGCTCAATCCTGCATTGTGGGCTTATAGAACAAGTATCAAAATACCTACTGGGGCTACACTTTTTTCTTTGGTGTATGGGTCTGAAGCAATGTTACCTATTGAAGTGGAAATACCATCTCTAAGAGTTTCTTTGCAAGGTCTTGTTACTAATGAAGAATATAGAATATTTAGATTGCAAGAGCTTGAATTGTTGGATGAGCGTCGGCAAGTGGCATTTGATCATCTCAGAGTGTATCAAAAGAGAATGTCCAAAGGATATAACAAAAAGGCTTGACACCGAGAATTTTAGGTTGGTGACCTAGTTCTAAGAGAAAATCCTAAAAATCAACAGTTTCAAGACAACAAAGGGAAGTTTGAACCCAACTGGCTGGGTCCCTATATCATTACTGTAGCTTTTGGCTCTGGTGCCTATCAACTCTCAACATTGGAAGGAGAATAACTCCGTGAACCGATCAACACCATCCATCTAAAGAAATTATTCACTTAAATATTCTCTGCTCCAGCAGCCTATACAGCTAAAAAGTCTTGAAGAAATCATAAAAAATTAAAAAAAGTCCTGAAGAAATCATAAAAATCAGAAAAAGTCCTGAAAAAATCCTAAAAATCAGAAAGAGTCGTGAAAAAATCCTAAAAATCAGAAAAAGTCTTGAAGAAATTCAAAAAAAAAAATAGAAAAAAGAAAAAAAAAAAGAAAAAAAGGAAAAAAGAGAGAAAATGCCCTAGTGAAAACCTGGTAAACAGGCACCTTGGTAAAAAAAAAATATGAATCTCTGGCAAGCAAGTGAAAACCTGGCAAACAGGTGCCTCTTGTACTCAAGAGCTCCATCTATCAACGCAACGTTGGCATTCCTACTTTCATGCATCTTTGCTTTCGCTTGTACATATTTCAGTCACTTTTGTGACATCCTAGTTCATTGGAACCTTCATGGCTTGAAACCGATCAATGTCCTAGTCTTAGGTAATCGACTAAGCATATTACATATCCTAAGTAGTGTCAAACAAGTCATCTTTCCATCAATGAAACCTGGTCGTCCACTTCGAGTCAGTCACCTGTCTCTTGACTACTGAAGAGTTTTATCACTAAGTAAACAAGCAAAACAATATTACTGAAAACAATCAATAAACAGTTTGAGCTATGCATGGAAATTTTCTTTGTCTGTTGTCTTTTATATTGGTTTTTGATTATTATCCCTCTAAGTAACTCGAGGAAGTCTATCTTGACTAAGAGGAGCAAGGATTGGGGGCATAATATCTTTCTTGTTTTCTGCTTGTAGGAATGATCCCAATAATCTGGAAACATCTAAATTAGTTGGGTGTCTGTGATAAGAGCCTCACATCAAGGTGGAATCACCTCACATACCTCGACTCTGCTTATTTGAATTCTATGCGGAGGTCCACATCATTCCTTTGTCTGTTTTGAGGGAATTTCTTTATGATACAATTCGGGTCCCTCTGAAATCAGTCCAAGGATATGAACGAAAAAAGGGTCATTATGAAAAAGATAATTACTATTGCACATGAAAAGAAATGAACTCTATTCTGCCTGCTATAATTGAAAAATGCTCAATGATGAAAAATTAAGCTTTTCAAAATCCAGTGACTAGGTTTAGGTTGCATTTTGCATTTCGGTGATTTCGGTATGGTAACAATGATATCTTTATCTTCTGAATGAGAGTTGGAAGCATCATCATTTCTTAGCTAAGTGGTCTCTTTTTATCATTTCTCTAATCGAGTACTTGTGTTTTGAGATGTTAGCTGCATACATAAGCATTTTATATAGATTCATACATTTCATTGTATACTTATTTGCATTCATCTTATTGCATAGAAAAATGAAAAAAATTGCATTACTCATTCGCATTCATTTATTTGCATATGAAAAGAAAAATAAAATAGACATCCATGATCATTTGCATTACATACATTCATACTAACTCAGAAATGCATACATGTAGAATAAAGCATATAGAAAGCATCTCAAAAATCAAATCAATACAAGTATAATGACGGAAAATCAGATCTCGTATATATATCATATCAAGTCTAAGAGTATAAAATGATGTCCAATGACATGTACAAAGTCCCATTAGAGCAAGAATCGTATCGACTACAAAAAATGGGTGTGTCTACAAAAAAATAATAATCCCAGCTACAAAAAGAAAAATCTAGTTGCTACCCTCTCCCTCATCGCCTGGTGGAGGAGGTGGATCCTAATGACCGAGATCCTGATGAGGTGCTCGAGCTCCCTCTAACCATGCCATATACTACGAGTAGGGTATCACCTACTGCACAACAGAAACTGCAACACTATATGCTGCAACATAGTAGACTGCCCTACTAGTCTGGTGAAGGACCTCCTGTCACAAGGGCTCTATCTTTGCTTTCATCTCTACTCTCAGTGCTGCGATCTGGCAATCATGCTTGGCCCTCACCTCAACAAGCTGTCGGTCTCACTCTGCCAGCTAAGTCTGAGCCACTATCAACTGTGACTACAGCTCTGCAAGACGTGCTCTCATCGACCACCCTACATTCGTCCCCTGCTCTCTCACAGGCTCTCCCCCCCCACCTCCACCTCCAGTACCACCCTGCTCATCCCTCCACTACCGAACCTATCTTGGAGCTACTTTCTCCTCCTTAGTCTTGCCCAATCTCACTCCTACTTGCCCTAGGGGTCCGCCCTCACCCCTCTGTTATCCACCCTTAGCTGGAACCCTACTACTGCTAGCACCAAGATCACCACCTGTTTGCCTCGGAGCCTCAGCTCTCTATCCCTGTCCCTGCCTCTTGCCCTATCCCTATCCCTATGCCAGTGCGGGGGCATCATCCTCAACATCTTCAATATGAGGAGCCTGCTTTGTTGGATCTGTGAATCGAGGGAATGGATGCTACTGAAACCAATCCCTGAACTAGGGCAACACCCCTGCATCCGCCACATCGTCTAAATAATCCCATCTAAGTCACTAGAGACCAGTCAACTATTGCATAGCCAAGGCATAGGATAACCGTGGAGACCATCCCTATCTCTCCTCATCCGCATAATGAGCATAAGTTGTATACTCCTGGGATATCCCTTGAGGACGGCCATACTGCCTCATCACTTGTGAAACAACGAATTGCTCAACAATGGTCTGTGAACTCCTGATGAGAGGGCGCGTAACAAAAAGGTCCATGTGAACCAACCACTAGTCATCCCATGACTCTAAGCCCCTATATGGTCTCCATACTATGGCTATCAAGTCATCAATGTTACAAGCTAGGGTTGCCATTGCACCAAAAGATTGACCTGTCAATGCCCGATACAACCACTAGACTTATAGAATCCACAGGAGGCTGTTAAACCATGTCGTGAATCCCCATGAGGGACGCTGGCCCACTGGCAACAATCCCCCTCCCAACATCACTCACCGTGGCCTACGTGATTTGAACCTGTGACCAAGCTCTGATACCAATTGTTACAAGCTAGGGTTGTCGTTGCACCAAAAGATCAACCTGTCAATGCTCGATACAACCACTAGACTTATAGAATCCATAGGAGGCTGTTAAACCATGTCGCAAATCCCTATGAGGGACGCTGGCCCACTGCCAACAATCAAGCTGTCATCTCCAAAAATCTATCTAGCCCAGATGGGGCTATGTAATATAACTAGCATACCTATTTATAATCGGCTTCCCAAGCTCTCTACTATCATCTACCACCGACCAATAAATGGGAAGGTGCTCCCAAGCCCAAACCTATAAAATATATACACCCACAACCATGCTCCTACCATCTCTATACACAATCTCATGCATCTCTCAATACATGTGAGCCAGTATACAAGAACCCCAGCCAAGTCTCTGAGGGGTCTCAACCAATCTCTCTAGCATCCGACCCCATCCACAATGGAAACCTTGCTGCCCTCTATCTGGCATCAGAAAACAACCAATGAAACCTGCTAGAACACACGCTAGCAGAAACTCCTTGATGTATCTGCTCATCAATATGTCCCGACTGATGGAACGGGTCAAAACATCTGGATCCCTGAATACATGCCTAACCGCCTGTAATCCAAGTAACAGTACGGTATCATAATCTACCTTATCCCCAACAAAAGGGATATGAAGGATCCTGTACACATCCTCGGGAGTGATAGTCAACTCCCCCACTAGAAAATGAAATGTGTTATGCTCTGAGTGAAAACGCTCAACCAATATTGTGAACATACTATGATTAACATGGATATCAGGTAATCTCAAAAGATGAGTCAAACCACATAAATCAACCTAAGCCTACTCAACCTCAGATAAATATCGTACTAATGCCATGGTGGTAGGATATATGCATTTGAAAAGAACAAGAGGTAATCAAACCTACAAAAACCCAACAACGAACATCAAAAAACATTCCAAATAAGCCAAGACCAAAAATAAACATCACGCAAATCCAGCTAAGTCAAGTGCAAAATCAAATTTTCAAGTTTAGACCTTCAAAAATGCTCACTGTTTCTCGAACAACAAAACACAAAAGGACAGAATTTTGTACGAGTCAGGAATGGCTCTCGTACGATAAAACATTCCCAAATGACAAATTATAAGACTTCTCATGACAAAATGGTCTTTTTACTGACATGTCGTACGACACAAGGGTAGGGTTTGAACGACAAATCTAATGGTCCCAAATGACAAAAGAAAATTTACCAGTTACTCGTACGAGACAAGATCCTGTCTCGAACGATAAAATGTAAAACCCGACCCCAAACATGCAAAAAACTTGAAAAATGAACACAAAAATTCAAAATTGGAAACATAAAGAGGCTTAAGATAGATCACTTATCATTGGCTTGTAGTTGCAGGGTCAGTTATGACATCTCTAGTGCTCAAATCAATGCTGACGAGTGGGGACCACCATTTTCTTCGCAGAAGGCTTTTCAAATTTTCAAACTTTGGAGGGTTAAAATGAATTGAAAATGACCGTTTTGTCCCATATATAGCCAAAAACCTAATTTTTCAACTTGCTTCGATGGTCATGAAAATTCTACCCTTAGCTAAGTTGACCGTAATGATTCCATTTTCGGGATCGAAATCAAAATTCGAGATCATCTTGCTAGCCAATTTCATGATGTGGACCACTTAGCGCTTTTCATCAAAAGCTCATTCTTTCTTCTCTTTGCGCTCAATTTCAATGCTGAATCTCAATTTAATCTTTACAAATCAACTTTGCGCTCAATTTCTCGCTAAAATTTCAAAAAATTCCTCTGAATCAATTTGTGCTCAAAACAACTTATGATCGCTAAAAATTGCCTCTAATCATGTACCCTCACTATTTGTTTTCGATTTCACTCCCGAGGGGGCATACTCGTGACCTTATGACCTCACATCTTCAAATGTCGAGAAAATTTTCAAATCTTCATCGAAAGTCGAGCAAAACATCTTTTTCAACTAAAGAAAATTAGATAAGACCTCATCGCTAGGGGCATCTCAACTTCATCGCTTTCTATCAAGTTGAGATTTCTCGATCATCTAAATCGAATCAATCGCTAGGGGCATATCAGTTTCATCGCTTCATATTAAGCTGATATTGTCTTCATCTGAATCAATCTCTTAACGTTAATCAGTTTCATCACTTTTCATCAAGCTAATTATTTGTTTAAACTCAATCAAGGGTTTAAAGAGTTTCTTTGATCACACTTAATCTAAGCAGGTGTTTAGTATTCGTTGCTTTGGATCAAGCTGGACAGTTTATCTTCGCTCATCATGTTTCGATCAATCAAGTTCAAGATCAATTTTTATCATCACTCACTGTATATAAGTTAAATCAAGTTCTAGATCAGTAAGATCCGCTTCTTGATCAATCAAGTTCAAGTTCGGTATCTTTTGTTTTCTATCATTCCTAAGTTCAATCAAGTTCGAGATCAGTATCGCTTTAATCAGACTTCATTCAGCTTCATCACTTCGAATCAAGCTAAACACCTCACTTTCATCTAGTTCATGATCAATCAAGTTCAGAACTGGTATCTCCTAGACATAAACTATTCTTTGAACCAACGCGTTGCTCGCACATTAATTCAAAGAGGGGCAAATGTAATACCCTAAAAATGGTCATCTAAACCATGAGCTCCTAATCTCGACAACGTCACCAAGGTCCTAAGCAAAGGCAATTAAATAAATCTTGAGCACACAATTAATTCTTTAAATATCAAATGTCATGTGGCAAAATTAATCAACCAATATTAATTAAATATTTATTTAATTAATTGATCATTCCAAGTAAATCATTTTTAAACAATTATCTTATTTATTTTAATTGAATATCCTAGCATATTTAATTAAATAAATCAATTTGTCATTAAATCTTCAAAAAAGGAAACAAATCAAGAAAGAGGAATTGGAAATTATGAGCACAAATCTTCAAAAAAGGAAATAAATCATCAAAAAGGAATTAATTGACCAAGAAAGAATTAAAAATTGAGAAAAGAAATCAATTGGAGATAACCTTGAAAAACAAATTAAAAATTGATAAATAATCTCAAAGAAAACAATTAAAATAATTAAATATTAAAATTGAATGAAATAGAGAATATATCAGTTTTTTTTTATTTTATCTCAATTTTAGTTTAATTTCCTTTAAAACTGAGAAAAGCATCCAATCACATCAATTCACCTGGATTGTGCTTCCTCTTGGAAAATCTTGACCGTTTATCATCATTTGATCTCAGCCTTTGGTTTCTTTCTGAATTTTCTATAAATTCAGGCTCTCATCTCTCATTGAAGGATCTTGGAGAATATATTGTTATTATGTTGTTTTTGCTCTAGGTTCATTGCATACATATTTAGATCATTTATCTCAGTTATTGCTTGAATCTTGTTAGATTAATCTTTCATCCATCTAGCTTAATATCATGCTCATATAGATTAAATCCTTCATTTTAGATGTTGTCTAGTCACTGGATAGCTTAGCAATCTGAGAGCAATCTAAACTCACATCTACTAGAAGGCAATGGGTCGATTTGTTATGGTTTTATTATTCATTGATTATATTTGTCTAACCATGCATGTAATGACTTAATTAAATTGTTGTGTATTCTAGATACAGATACAAGTCCACTTTTCACACACACAAAACTTCTTGGAACAGGATCTAAACATATTCTTTTTCCTACATCTCAGTTCGTGGTTTTATGGGATATATGTAGTAGTCCATTTTCAACAATTTGTTTCAATTATTCATGGTTTTACCCTAATTTCACAACTACATCCCAAATTCAGTTAAGAAATAGGATTACTACCCCTAACTAGTGAATCTAATTAGAATTTGAGCCCTTTCCTTATTTGGATTATGGCTAGATCTATTAGGTTCACTCCTTTTTCAATGTATTGGTTTAATTTGGTTAGTTAGTGGTTTTATTATCTTAATTAAAACCCTATTTTCTAATTCCCACCCATTATAGATCCAATGATGTTTGTCTCAAAAAAAGGATGCAATGACATGGATATTAATGGAGTATTAGGTTCACAATTGTATGGGAAAACTTCATATATGATTCTAAGAATGATAAAATTTTAGATTTATCTATGAAAAAATAGATGATGAAGTTAATGAATGCATCGATGCAAACACTAATAAGGATTGTTATCATTTTTAGTTTGATAATAGTCTCACATTTATTTTAGTTACAACATGTAAATGTTAACATTATGAACAAATGCACAAATGATAAATTTGATGATTCTGAAATGGCCTTGTGTAATGACAAGGTTCTTATGGTGTTGATTGTGATAATCTCAAACTTGTTACTTTTGAGAGGACTATGGATAAAGACTAGTTAGATCTTCATGATGATATATTGCAAGATTTTTATAATGGGTTGAAGAATAGATTAGATTTTGTCATCAAACATAAAGTGGATATAGATGTAAGTGATTTTCTGTAATGTCCCTGATTTGAATGCTAATCATGTTGCTTTGGATAGTGATAGATTGAAATTTTTTGCTATTGAGACACATGGTAGTGTGGCATGGTTGAAGAATAAAAGTCAATGCCAAAACCCTGCAACACACATAGATGTGGAACATACTCCAGATGATAAATCAATGAATTCTCATGAGTTTTTCAATTTCCCTAAGTTGGATATGAAATTTGAATTTGATAAATTGTAGATATCATCAGATATACATGTTGATATTTTTAGATCTAATTTTGAATCATTTGATAATGCTAGCATCCATAATAATAAATGTCAAATGTAGTATGATGTGTTCCACTTTCTAGTTCAATTAGAGAGCCATCTTATGGACCATGACATTGAATGCGATGAAGTAGAGTATCACATAGGGTATAGGTTTGACTTGTGTGGTGGCTATAACATGTACTCATCATGTGATGATTTTTTTTTAGTTTATGCTTAATTGTAAAATGTAGACTGGTACAAATGATACTGGAAGCAATGAGCATAATATTATTCTAAGAAAGGTTAGTGGAAGTGGGTGTACTCAGGTTGTTCTTAGTTGTGTTCCTAGACCAAGTTTGATGTTGTAGACACCTAAAATTATCATGTCTAATTAAATAAATACTTTATTTATTTAATTATCTTAAGCCTAATTCTTCTATTACTTAAATAAATCTTTATTTATTTAATTAATTCATTTATCCTCTTCTAGCCTTATTTCTCATTTGAATAAATACATTTATTTATTTAAATTACCCTTTTCCTAGATTAAATAAATATTTTATTTATTTAATTAATCCCACTTCTTCTATTAATTAAATAAATCTTTATTTATTTAATTAATTCACTAGCCTTTTCCACCCATGACACATGTCATTCATCTCTTAATTCCTACAATACCTACCCTCTCATTATTTTCTTATTTCTTTTACCTACCCTCTAATCATAGCCGACCTCTTTTACACCTCTCAATCTTATCCATCCATTTCATATAGTGTCTGCTATATAAGGAGATGCTTCCTTCATTATCAACCCTGATCAATCATTCTAATCAATCTATGCATTCTATTCTAACTCACTCACTATGCATTCAGCCTCGACTACGCTTTCAAACTTGCATATGCAATCAAGCCTACTTGCAACCACATTTCTGTTCTTTGTTGAGCTCTTGTGCACATAAAATCTAAGAGCAAATATATCAAGCAAGATCAATGGAGATAGGAAGAATGGAGATTCAAACCCTATTGGACATGTGATGGTATAATCTTTGTGATTTCATTTGATTTGCATTGTCTTAGGTAATCTTCATATGTTATGGTGGATCTTTGTTATTGTTAGGCTAGGGTTTTGTGGTTGAATTCATTTAGTCTTTCAACATTGTTGTTATCCATTTTCACCATATACAGATGTAATCAAATGAAAATCATGTATTTGATAGAGGTAGATATCAATTCCTCATTTTTGGTTGCCTCGAGCCACCAGATGAAGTTTGATTTTCAATTTAAAGCATGAATGATGTAGTGGCAGAGGTGCCTAATGGAGTAGGCATCTAGCTTACACCCTAAAGATGTAGATTCTTGCCATGCCCACAAGGGGCATTCATATTCAAACATGAGCCACCATTGGAACCTTCAAGTCTGAAAAATTTGAAGTGCATTTGCAACTTGGTTACAACATTCATGAACACCCCTTGTTAAATGTACTCAAGCGACCTACTTTGATCATTAATTTTTTTCCACCAAATGTATTCATTCAAATCCCCTTGGAGATATGTTTTCGTGAGATATTTGAATATGCTTGCTCAGTTTTGGGGTCCCCGAGTGAGTGTTAATATACTTTTTTATTATTTTTTGAATAATACTTGGTGCAAGATGCGTCTCAAAAAAGTTATAAATATCACAAATCCAAAGGTAACCCACTTGATATTTTGGTCTCAAACACTTCTAGTTTCAGTTTCATGACAATCTAAGCTCAGATGATATATTAACGCAAACTTTCTTTTTTTCTACAACACATTCTAACAAGCATGTTTACAAAAGAAGTACTAAAATTCAATGAGATGAGCAAAAATAGACAACAAACCCATACTTTATTTAATTTATTATGCGTGTTCACCATTTTTAGTACTTTGTAAATTTTATGTTTGACATGCATATTTTGCAATATAATGAAAAAGTTAGCATTAATCTTGATAGGTTGTTAGAGGAGAAAAGAGGCTCTAATGAACAACAATATCCCAACAAAATGTGAAGAATAGGAGAGGTGTGCTGAGTTGGAAGGCTAGCATGGAGGTCAAGGTTTCCTTCATTTCTTTTAAAAAAAGGCAACTTAGTTTGGATGCCAATTTTGGTGTATTTATTTTGTTGTTTGTTTCTAGATTTTTGGGCAATACTTTGGGGTTGAATTGGTTGTTGTTAAATGCACAAAGCTAAGCATTACTTTTCTCTCCCATTTGAGGTTGATTTTGTGCAAGTTTTTCATCTTCACCATTTAAACATTGTTTTCTTAGTTTGGAGATCAATCCATTCTTTGCTGAATTGGTTGCTTAGTTTGGAGATCGATGCATTCTTTGCTGTAAGTGCATATTGATAGTGTTTGGTGTTGTCTGATCAGCTTGCAAGTGAAGAAACTAATGACTTTGAAAACGTAAGGCATAGAATCACTGCAAGTAAGATGATGGAGAAATAGATGGTTCAATGTTCCTATCCAAGCCAGAATATTCTCCAGCCAGACAACTCTTTGATTGGCTATTGTCACTTGATTCTACACTAAGACAGGATGAGTATTTGGTTTGCTTATGTGTAGTTCTCTTGATATTTGGACTAGTTATGAATAATTTGGACAATACAATTAGAATACACAGATGCAAAACATGAGAGATCAATATAATAAATGCAAAAAATAGAGGACGCATGCCAGGTGTTTGACTAAATGTCAAACATGGAAGGGATGGTAAAAATCATTTTGAGAACCAAAATGTTAAAATGCATGGCATAGAGAGGTTTTTCAATGTTAAATGGTTAAGTTTACTTTGTGAATGTGGGTGCTATCAAGGGTTTTAAATTGTCAAGAGGTAGATTTTCACTTATAAAAGTGATTATTTTTCATTGAGAAGTGTTATTTTCACACTTAATGTGCAAGGTGCATTAGTAAAAGCTAGTTTTTCACTTGAGGTAAAATGTGCAAGGGAAAAGATATTTTGAGGACTAAAAGGCTTTTTTAAGTTTCAAATGTTCAAATGAAGGAAAATGAGAATATGACAAAATAATTCAGTTGAAAATGTGGGATTAGATCAAAGGCAAATATGGAGGGAGAATAGAATATTTCGGATGTTGTTAATCAAAAGAAAAGGGAGTACCAGTTCCTTCTTCGATATATTGTATAATTCTCTTCTCATTTGGAGGTTCCATTCTCTAGGTTTTAGATTGATAATTGTTTGTATTGGGTAGCTACTTAAGTTGAGGTTATCTTTAAGTTTTGATTTCAAATGATGTAACCAGTTGTTTTGGTAATGGAAAACAAATCAATTTGTAGCTAGAATCAAGATGTCATATAGTAGTGTCTCCTAAAGTGAATGCAATTTTGTTTTAATCAAATATATCAACGATGTTTGAGATTTTTATTGCACACTTGTTACAATAAATGTTTGGTTGATAGGTCTTGTTTAAGGAGCAAGTTAAATATGCTTTCAATCAATTATTGGAGATATTGTGCTATATTTCAAGGTCTGTAAGTAGATTACTAGTGTGTCAATGAGAGATCTCATTATTGGAAGGCAATAACGGTTTAATGATCACTGGTTATGTGTTTATACTATTATTAAATGGTTATTTCATGTTGAATCTACCCAATGAATAAGGAATTGGTTTGATATCATTTCTTGTGCAAACCCTAGAGGAATAAAAAAGTTACAATTTGATGAGTCTTTCCTTCTTCTTTTTTTTCATGTTTTATGATTTATTTTTATTATTATTTTCTCTGTGAAAGCTACAAAACATTGCCCAAGATTTGAGCCATTGTTGAGTGATCTTTCATGTTTCTTGACATATTTTTTAGAGATTGGTATTTGTATTACAACACCCTACATTATACCTGAGTGAATTCATTTGTATTGTTAAAAGGGTTACCCTCTAGGTCCTACAAAGCCTAATGCACAGGGTTGAATCCTATTCGCTTTCTAAATCCAACAATAAATCTAAGCATAAGACTTGGTTAACCTTTAGGATTTAGTGATATGTTGATTTGGAAACTAGAACAATATCCTTCCCATGTCTAGCATAATCCTAAAAGCATAACCCATCCTAATTTTGGCAAGAGATATGTTGGCTACATTACATGTTTGTTAATATAAATTTTAATATCTTTTGACCCATGACTACACCTACATATGCCACCTATATCTTTTTATATTTTAGTGTGTTTTGATTGGTGTATAAGGAAGCAAGGTCTTTATGTATGTATGACATGTTTGTATTTGTTCTTTATATGACCCATAAAGGTTGGTTACCACCTTGAATTTGTGGGAATGTGTTATCCATAAAACCTAAATTGTGTTAAAGACTTGCAAGTCTTGTCTCCTTTTACTTTTTGGGTCTTTTTGTTTATCTAATTATTCACTTAAATAATTTTGGTCTCAAGTTGTGACTTTAATGCATTCTCGAACCTTGTCACTAGTCCCTTGCATTTTCTAACCATTTCGTAGAGTTATAAGTTTTCATAAGTCTCTTGGCAAAAGAAATCATGGAACTTCTCTCATCGAGTCGTATTGTGCTAATGATAGAAAAAATGGAAGAAAATCCTAAGGAAATTGACCCCACCTGGCTCGAAGCTTTAGAATGGAAGGTGTCAATTTATGATGATTACATAAATGATATCAATAAGATATTAGAATAATACTTTGAGATCCTGGTGAAATAAAGGGGAATTTCAATGCCTTGGAGGTAGACCTTATGAATGGGTTCGAGGAGAATGTGTGAGATCTTGAAGAAATGACAAATCAATACAAGGAAATATATCATAAAGAAATTTGAGATCCTCAAACAACCACCTTAGATGCATTCAGGAAGCTAACAACTTTGCAGGTGTAAGTGGTGTCATTTGAAGCAGAGATAGATAGCATACATAGGACTCTTGTTGAAGCAGATAATACCCTTTCAAAATGGAAAACAAGGCTATAGATTACCACCACACTAGGGAGAAAAATCATCACCATAATTGTCACCAAATATTGAGAATACCGAAAAAGAATCAAGGCACGGGAGGTGGCACAAGACCAACAGGAGTTGGAAGTGGTCAAGGTCAAGGATGTTGGAGATAGGGTGATCGTTTAAGTTTCATGGTTTTAATTGCTTTCTTGATATTGACCGTTATGTAATTTTAAAAGACTTGGTTTTAAAATGGTTGTCTGCAAGAAACCGTTGCTTTTATGCTCTTTAAATAGTAGGACATGAACTAAATTTAGGATCTTTTGGGCAAACTTTGATTTTCTCATTAGAGCAAAAAAGACATGTTATATTCCAAATATTTTCTATTTTTTGGTTAATTTCAATATCAAAAAGACACTGGTGAATCCTGAATATGGATGATCTTTGAATTATGGTATATGGCTTCATTTTTCCTTTGCTGAAAATTTGATCAGTGGATTATCTAGTATTGGAACGGTGAATGCTTAACTAGTATTTATCACTTTGAAGTATTTATCTGTGAATGATGCTTTCATGGTGATGAGATATTGTTACTACTTATCAAATTCCCATTAGTTTCATATCCAAAGTCATACTATATTCTAGTCGGTTAGTATTACCGAATCATACAGTCGGTACACACAGAGAAGTCAGTATGAATAGTCTAGTCAATTACTGAAGAAAGTAGTCACAGAACATAGTATTCACCGAGCTGTTTATCGAGTAAAGGTTCATGGCTACTGAGTGGTATAGTTAACTCACCGAGTTGATATTCACCGAGTGAAAGGTTTTACTAGATACATTGAACTTGGACATGCACATGAAAACGTGTTACAAGATCGAGGCACATCTAACCATTTCTGCATTGGAAATTGCACTATGAGATTATGTATGATTACAAGGCCAATCTAACCTATGAGATATTTTGTTTAGTTATTCATTCAAAGAATCTTTTTGTAAGATCGAAGCAATGAATCAGCTCACTGTTGTAAGAGATCTATATATACAGCATGATTCTAGGGTTGGATATATGACATGATATGATGTGATAAGAGATGCAATGAGATAGCAGTGTGTATACATGAAGGAAGACTGTTACAAAGACATAGAGAGGTCACCGAGAAGGTTATCAGCGAACAGTCGAAGAACAGAGTAAACAGAAGGGTTTACCGAGTTTCATTATGGGTTACCGAGGTATGCTGCAAGCTAGGTAATCTTATTCAGAGAACATAGAATCTGCTTTAACATTTCAGATGTAAAGTTGTAGATATTTGTATTGATTATATTGTAATATTTTGAAGTTGTAAGAGAAACCTTTATCAGGGTAAAAGACTCTAACCAAGTCTATAAATTGTGAATCCTTTAACCAGGTGCTACACTTATATAGTGTTGTAAAAATCCTTTAGTAAGGTAGATCTAACTGATCTTAATACTCCTAATAGGGTAAGCTATCAGAAATAGCTAAATGTAGCTCTAACCGAGCATTCTTTATTATTGCAGTAGTGAAGTTGTGGGTACCATCCCCACCGCAGTTTTTCTCTCTAACCAAGAGTTTCTGCGTGACCAAAATATATGTATTATGGAGTGAGTCATGTATGATTGTTATCTATTGATTATAGTTTTATTTTATGTTACTGTACTATTCTGTTTATGCATAACAGTAAGGTTATTACAAAGGAGAATTTTTGGAGTACTGATTCACCCCTCCCCTCTCAGTACATTAGCTTTCTATATTGGGCCTAACAGATATTATTTTGTGAAAATTGAGTAGTTTAAATTTGATTTTGCATTTGTGTGCCTTTCAAATCTTTCTAGTTCAAAGAATTTCCTTAGTTTTCTTTCTGGTTAAAAGCAATATTGTGTAGAACATCATTCATTGAATATCTGGTGAAGGTAGCTGCCACCTTTTAAAATAAGTAGAGAATCAGTCAAAAACTTATGTTTGGGACTGGTTCAATTATGGTTACATTTGTCACCTTTATGGGCATAAGAATATATATTTAGGTGATAAATCTGTTAACCAACAGATTTTTGGCCACTCTGTTGGGGAAGAAAGACTAGCCAATTTGTATTATGAATTGCTTCAATGTTGATAGCTATGATCCTTCCTACGCATGATGGCCCTGCCCTTCAGCCTAATATAGATTGGTTAGTCTACAACCAAGAAGATATAGTTGTAGGTCTTTGTTGTTGGCTTGGCAACAAAGATGAATCAACCGCCAGTATCACAAAGTGAATGAAGTGTTGGAAAAAAAAGAAGAATTCAGGGAAAACATCATATGTTTGGACAATTCTCAAGAAGGTGTAATAATTGAAGCTAATAAAGTTCCTCTAGTGCAAGCCCCCAGAAATTAGTTTAATACCAAACTTCTACTAAATGATCGGTAAGTAGATGTTGGCAACTCTAAGTTTTATTAATTTTTGTTTAAATTCTATCTTCCAAAAGATATATCAGAGGTGATAAAAAGAAGGGGGTTGTTGATGAGGATTTCAAATTTTTAGAATCCGTTAACTTTTCAGTTTTCCCTCCTAATCAAAATGTTAAGTTTGTCAGTAGGCCATTTCCCCTCCTAAATCTAGCAAACCTAGGAGTTCAAATACCTTTTGTCAATCTCTTGTCTTACACGACACTGTACTACCCCTCCAAGTCAATTTCCCACTTCATAATCATGTAGTCATGGCTCAGCATATCCCTCGGGGAGCTACAATAGGCCCTCTCACATTCGGAGCCAGGGCTCAACTTCAAGATTTACCTAAAGTTTCCAGGAAAGTTATACCTAAGTTTAGTGGGGATGGAAAGGTTTCTCTTGATGAACACATGAAGGCCTTCTTTGCAACCTTCTATCCTTGTAGTACAACATGAAGATGTTTCCATGAGATTGTTTGTAGAATCTTTGGTTGGTCTTGCAATAGATTGGTTTTATTCTTTGCCATATGGTTCTATCAATAACTGGGCTACATTGAGGAATAAGTTTGAAAATAGATTCAAAATAGCAGAAGATGATTGAGTTATGATTTCTCAATTCGGGTCCATGAAAAATGAAGTTCATGAGACAATGAGACATTTCATGGCCAAATTTAATAAATTGCATAATGGAATCACTGCAAATATGAGGCCCGGTGCTAATTTGTTGAAATCCATATTTATCAATACCTTACCACCTAATATAAGTTTCACCATTAAGAGAGAAGGTGCAGCTGATGTGGATGTTGCTCAACCTTTGGCAATATTGATAGAAGATGAAGTGATAGTTGCTAGAAAATGGAAGAAGGAATTGCAGATTGGCAAACCATTGCTGGAAAATTCTACTGATCTAGTTATTCAAAGACTAGTCAATGACATAATTACTCTGAAGAGGCAGATGTTGAATGGCCTTCCGTCAACCTCATATCAAGATATTCCTAGAAGAGATTATAACCATCAAGGAGCTCACAATAAGACATTGTCCGTAACAACTCTAAATCAAAGGTTGGCAATTGAAGGACCCTCTTCTTCCAGTATAAATAAACATTGTAATTTTCATCTGACCTTAGACCATGATGGAGCTACCTATTTGGAGATGATAAGGTATACTCAGATGATCTCAATGAATGAACTTGTCATTAAACCATATACAGATGACACAGGCCCATCCAAAGATGTTGGTGTCAATTTTGATTATGTACCTGAAATGGAAGGCAAGGAAGATGTATTGGTTAAAGTAGATAATTCCAATTGTATTGTGTTCACAAGGACTCAATAGGGAAAATGAGAACAAGCAAGCACTTCATCTACTCTGAAATATCTTTTGATGAAATAAAAGAGATCAGAATAGATTACACCTAAGGATACACAATTTGAGGTAGCACCTACTCCTTATCCTATTACTCCTACCCCGGGTTCTTTTGATATTATATAGTCTTGTAAGAATACTAAAATCTAGATCTCTCAAGATAAGTACCTAAGACTCAATCCTATAGAATTGGATAGATTAGTCAAGTATGTTAAAGAAGGAACCTTGTCACCCCAGTGTAATGCCCAACTGTCTTATGAAAATAAAATTTGTGTTGAAGAACAAATTTTCTCAAACTCTAGAAGCGAACCTTCCACCCGGTAAGACCACTTTGCTAAACTAGAACCCTTCTATGTGTCTTTATTTATTGTTGGGTTTAGGTTAAGTAATTGTATTATTTATTTAAGGGCTTCAGAAAATGTGATGCCTACCCAAGTAGGGAAATCCTTAGCATTGTCTATCACTTCCTCCAAAGGTAAATGATATTCCATGGATGGTTTCGAAGTCCCTATTATAGGACAAATAAAAGATGCACAGGTAGCCCTAGCTGCTTTTCCCAAAAAGAGATTGAAGTTGACCATATTGGTTGCTAACATTCCTGTCAGCTATGATATGCTCTTGATTAGAAGTTATTGCAAAGAATTAGGAGGGGAGATATATATGGATTGGTCACATGCCCTAATTCCATTGGAAGGGAGAAAGATGTAGTTGAATATCAAACCTAAGGCCAAGTTTATAGTGCTGAAGTTTGGAGATCCTAGGGTAGATATTTTGTTTGTAGAAATTGGGCCTGACACATATATGTGTTCTTTTATTCAAGATGAGAATGTTAGATAGATCAAATAACCGGAGGACAACTGAGAGGGGGGGTGAATCAGTTGTCAACAGATTATAGAACTTTAAGCATTCAAATCCTTATTACCAGAACACATAAACTCAATACTTGAATAATTGATATAGAAATTAAACATAAAACATAAATCACAAAACAATTACCATCCATCCAGAACACATGAAACCAACATTTGTATGTGGAAAACCTGGTAAAGGGAAAAACCATGGTGGGAAGCCTACCCACAGTCAGATAATACTTCTTCAGTAAGTGTGTGATTACAAAATGAGGGGCCTGCACATGTAGGAATGCCAATAGCCTAGAGCACACTTCTCATCACAAAAGGAGCCTCGCTGACTACAAAATAAATCCAGACTACAATCCAG
Source organism: Cryptomeria japonica (assembly GCF_030272615.1). Lineage (NCBI taxonomy): Eukaryota > Viridiplantae > Streptophyta > Pinopsida > Cupressales > Cupressaceae > Cryptomeria > Cryptomeria japonica. Next base: position 739,994,209 of record NC_081413.1, read on the forward strand.
AAATAAGAGTGAACTGCAAAGATAGAATCTCCTATGCCTAAGTACAGTTCCGGTTAAGCTCAGTACTGGAAGTCTTAAACCTCTCTTACTAATCCAATTTGATCACCTATGATGGACCACAATTCCTACATATGATTACAACATTATTTGCACACAAATAACCATCCCATAACCATAATCCCATATACCCATGATCTACAAAGAGATCTTACATAATATTTATACCAACTCGGGACTTAAACAATTAGGTCGGCCACCTAAAAAATAATACAATAAATTCATAACATAAATCTGTAATCCAATGATCAACCAAATCAGAATAGGTTGAAAACAATATAAACCAATAATTAAATCCCATCGGTAATGCATCAAGAACATCCTCCAACATGTTACATAAACTAGTCCATAACCTAGATAACACCGGACCCAAAATAGGTCGCCATAAACCAAATACAACACCACCGATCAACAGGAACATGAACAAGATAACCAATAGCATCTTGAAAGCCATCTAGAAGCCGCACCAACACCACTTATCACGTGCATCAAAAGATCTTCAACAAAGCTCTGTCGGTAAAAACCTTACCAGTGACCAAAAGGCTTACAAGAACAAATGATAGTATCTAAGTCATCAAATCCTAAACCATCATGATACGCATCTAAATAGCATGAATGACAGATCCAAACCAATTCTACAAACCAAAGCATATGAGAGCATACTGGATCAATATCATAATCCAACCATTCTACCGGAACCAACCAAAAACTGGTAAACAACCAAAATAGTTGGTGTTTCCATCAATGACAAAACATCAATGCAACACATAATCAATCCCTCCAAATTGCCAACAATCTCCCCCTTTGGAATTGATGGCAACACTAGATGTGAAAAACATCCAAGTGCCAAGAAATGCCAAACAAGTCTCCCCCTATGGAAGACAACCAACAATCTCCCACAAAATGATATAGCAATGAGGCTCTGAACCAAACTCCCCTAATGAATATATCTTCTCCCTTATGTTTTTCACAAGAAAAACTCTCCCCCTTTGACATCAATGCCAAAGATCTGACTTAAATATCAAAGAAAAATCATAAATCCTTTGATTCTTACAACTAACTACTCCCCCTGAGTAGTAGCACCACCACATCAATCCAAAATGAGTAATAGCTCTGATAATGCATACCGGATTGATGCCAATCAGCATCACTTAGGTCTTTATCGGAGGGGCAGAAACCCCCAATCTGTCTCTAAAGTACTCAAATGATTCTTTAGGTAAATTTTTAGTGAAGATGTCTGCAATCTCCTCTTTAGTGTTCACATAAACTAGTCTGACTTCATTTTCTCCCCGCAAATACCTTAAAATCTCTGCAAATACCTTAAAATCCTTTTCACTGCACTCTCATGATTTTCTCTAGGATCACTCTAATATCTTGATACAATACAAACTACATTCATTATATCCGGTCTAGTCTGAGTCAGATATAACAAACCTCCAATCATAGAATTGTACCTTGTAGGATTTACCAGTGCAGATGCATCTTTCTTTGTCAATTTCTCACTTGTAACCATAGGTGTACCAACCAGTTTAGAATTTTCCATACCAAATTTCTTCAACAACTCTCTAGCATACTTACTTTGACAGATGAAAATACCTTTATCAGTTTGAGTAATCTGCCAACATAAGAAAAATTTCATCTCCCCAATCATAAACAAAGACTTCAATAATTGATATGCCATCATCGGTGATCTTATAATATAAATTACTATCAGCATTACCTTTAGTGAAATCAAGCTTCAAAAGATATTTATCCAGTCTTGCATACCAAGCTCTAGGGGATTGTTTCAATCCATATAAAGCTTTCTTTAACCTGCAAACCATGTTTTTGTCATCTAAAAGTGAAAATCCATCAAGTTGCTCAATATAAACTTCCTCTTCAAGATATCCATTCAGAAATGCACACTTAACATCCATCTAATAAACCTTGTAGTTCTTATGTGTAACATAAGCAAGAAATAATCTCACAGCTTCAATCCTAGCTACTAGTGCAAAGGTTTCACCATAATCAATTCCTTCCTTATGAGAATATCCTTTACAAAATAATCTAGCTTTATTCCTCACAAATTGTCATATTCATTCAATTTATTTGTAAAAACCCATTTAGTTCCAATAACATTCTTATTTTTAGGTTGGAGAACTAAAGTCCATGTGTTATTCTTTTCTATCTGATCTAATTCTTTTTCCATATCTTTCATCCAACATTCATCTATACAAGCTTCAATTACTGATGCCGGTTCAACTTGAGAAATAAAACATACCTCATCAGCTACCAACCTTCTTATTGTCATCACTCCTTTGTTTTTGTCTCCAATGATCTGATCTTCTGAATGATTCAACCTTACATACCTAGGAGTCTTCTGATTTTTTGTTCCTCTGCCCCGATCTTCAGTTACTGTTGAATTTTTTGATACTGTCGAAGTAACTGGTTCAACATTTTGTTTCAGTGTAGGTGATACTGATTCAGTTATGATCATTTCCACTGCCAGTTCTCTCTCATAAGATCTTATTTGACATCTGTTCTTCTCATCCACCTTGACATTTGTGATGTCCACAATTCTCTGCAATCTTTTGTTATAAAATCTATATGCTTTGATTTCATTAGAATAACCAAGAAATATTCCTTCATCACATCTAGGATCAAACTTTCCAATGCAATCATCTCTTTTGATATAGAATGTACTACCAAAGATTTTGAAATACTTAACTGTCAGTGTATGACCAAACCATAACTCATGAGGTGTGTTAGCGGTATCTGCTTTGATATGAACTCTGTTGAATGTGTATACAGTCATGCTTAGAACTTATCTCCAATAGACAAGATGCATATTATCTTCCATCATCATAGTTCTAGCTACATCCAAGATAGTTTTGTTCTTCCTTTCCACAACTCCATTCTATTGAGGTGTCTGGGGTGCAAACAACTGTCTCTTTATCCCATTCTTCTCACAATAGCTGTTAAATTCACCGGATGTGAATTCTCCACCCTAATATGACCTTAAGCATTTATTCTTCAATCCTATCTCTATCTCAACTTTATCTTTAAATATTTTAAACTTTTCAAATGCTTTAGACTTCTCCCTTAGAAAAGTAACCCACATCATTCTTGAATAGTCATCAATGATTAGCATAAAATATCTATCACCTTGAAAACTTTTGATTCTAACAGGACCACACAAATCAGTATGAATAAGATCAATAACATCATTAGATTTGTCTCATATACTCTTAAAAAAAGTTCTGACTTGCTTTCCCATTTGACATTCCTTACATACCATATTATAGGGCTTTACAATCTTAGGTATATCTCTAATTGCCTTAGTGGAACTGATCTTCACAATGCAATCAAAATTCACATGACACAACCTCTTATGCCATAGCCAACTCTCATTAATTTGTGCAATCAAACATGTCTTCTCATTGAAGTTCAAATATAAAATGTTACCTTTAGTTTGTGTACCGGTTGCAATCTCTGATCCAGATTTGTTGATAATCTTGCATTTTCCATCCTTGAACTGTAACTGAAATCCCTTATCCAACAACTCTCATACACTCAAAAGATTATTCCTTAAACCAACAACATAATAAACATTATCAGTGTTATGCTTACCATACAGTGATATTGTTCCTCTTCCCTTAATCATGCATGCTTTGTCATCTCAAAATTTAATTAGACCACCACCAAATTCTTGCAGAGATAAGAACTTCCTTTTATCTCCAGTCATATGATGTGAAAATCCACTATCAATTACCCATTCATCCTTGTCTTCAATTTTAGCAGCAAGGGCCTTCTCTTTAGGTACTAGATCATCTTCCTTGATAGCTTAAAATACCCATTCCTTTCCATTGTCAGATCCACTAGCTGAATCTTGTGTCGGTTCATCATCAAAATCAGTCACACCTTCCTCATCAGCAAAGTAGCATGATTTGTCTTTGTTTCTCCTATACTTATGCTTGTTCTGATAATAATGGTTACGCCTAAAAGATCTTCTAGCTCTTTATTCAAATCTTGAATTCCTTTTAGGACATCTAGATTCAAAATGACCTATCTTATTACATGCAAAGCATTTAAAAGGTGATTTTCCTTCATACTTACTTCCTGCCAATCCTTTAAGTACTCTTGTAGCAAATAAGGCTTCAATTTTCTCAAACTCTTCATCTTCTTTCTTCATATCCTCTAGTTCCTTCGCATATAAAGTTTTCCAATAACTCTTGCCGGTAGATGATATAGATGCATGAAAAGCAAGTTCAAATTTTACAGCTCTAGAAGGTCTAAATTCCTCAAGTTCAAAAGTAGATAACTTCCCAACCAAGGTATCCCTATTAACAGATGTGTTTTCCATAGTTCTTAGCTAATTAATTGCAGTAGCCTTCATCATATAAGCTAGTGGAAAAGCTCTCAGTACTTTAGAAACTATTTCATCTTCGCTCAGAGATCCACCACAACATTCAATTCCTATAACAATCTCATTAACTCTCTCCATAAAAGCAGTAATCCTTTCATCTTCTTACATCTTTAGGTTCTCATACCTCACCCGATAACCATCAATTTTAGCAATTTTAATAGTAGGGTCACCTTCATTCAGAGTCTCCAATTTGTCCCATATAGCCTTTGTAGTTGATTTATCAGTTAGTCCCATTACTTGTTGATCAGAAAGTGCACACAAAAGGGCTTCTCTAGCTCTACAATCATTCTCAAGTTCTTTATCTAGGCCTGCTAGAGGAGGATTGCCTGATGCCAGATTAAAAGGAGTAACTCCTTTCTTAGTGATCTCCCAAATTTCCTTTCCAAGACATCTTAGATGAGTCTCCATCTGAATCTTCCATACACTGTAATTTGTTCCATCAAGCCTAGGAATTTCTCTTCGGAAAACAACTACAGATGTATTCGATGAACTTGAACTATTAGATGCCATAGGATCTTCCTCAAGTAGTTAAGCTTCTATAGAGAGGACCAAGCTCTAATGCCAATTGTTAGACAACCCAGATAACTGGAGGACAACTGAGAGGGGGGGTGAATCAGTTGTCAATAGATTACATAACTTTAATCATTGAAATCCTTATTACTGGAACACATAAACTCAATACCAGAATAACTGACATAGCAATTAAACATAAAAATAAATCATAGAACAGTTACCATCCATCCAAAACACATGACACTAAGATTTATATGTGGAAAACCTGGTAAAGGAAAAAACCACAGTGGGAAGCCTACCCACAGTCTAGAAATACTTCTGTAGTAAGTATGTGATTACAAAATGAGGGGCTTGCACATGCAGGAAGGCCAACAACCTAGAGTGCACTACTCATCATAAAAGGAGCCTCACTGACTACAAAATAAATCTAGACTACAATCTAGAAAGATGAGTGAGTTGCAAATATATCATCTCCTATGCCTAAGTACAATTTTGGTTAAGCTTAGTATCGGAGGTCTTAAACCTCTCTTACTAACCCAATTCTATCACCTATGATAGACCAAAACTCCTGCATATGATTACAACATTATTTGCACATAGATAACCATCCCATAACCATATACCCATGATCTACAAAGAGATCTTACATCATATTTATACCAACCCAATACCTAAACAATTAGGTCGGCCACCTAAAAGATAATACAATAAATTCATATCATAAACCTGCAATCCAATGATCAACCAAGTCGGCTTAGGCCAAAAACAATATAAACCAATCATTAAATCCCATCGATAATGCATCAATAACATCCTCCAACATGTTACATAAACCGGTCCATAACCTAGATAATACCAGACCCAAAATAGGTTGTCATAAACCAAATCCAACACCACCGATCAACAAGAACACGAACAAGATAACCAACAACGTCCCGAAAGCCATCTATAAGTTGCACCAACACCACTTATCATGTACATCAAAATATATTCAACAGAGCTCTACCTATAAAACCCTTATCGGTGACCAATCATTAAATATTTGCCGGTAAAACAATATAAACCTCGAACCAACTGATAGTATTTGAGTCATGAAATCTCAAACCAACTGATCGTGATACACATCTGAATAGCATGAATGACATATCCAAACCAATTCCACAAATGAAAGCATACTAGAGTAATATCATAATCCAACCATTCTACTGGAACCAACCAGAAACCGGTAAACAACCAAAATAGTCGGTGTTGCCATAAATGACAAAATATCAATACAACACATAATCAATTCCTCCAAATTGTCAACAGAGAATTCAGATCAAATCAGCCCTAACTTGGTGAATGAATTATGGACATTAGAATTTTATGGAATTTGTGCTAATGTTGGATCAGCAGTAGGGGTAGTTATAGTGTCACCTGAAGGTTACAAATTCCCCTTCGCTTGTAAACTAGAATTTGCCAATACCAACAACACGACAGAGTATGAAGCCTTATGGTGCAGGAGCACCTAATTGGTTCTATTCCTCATTGAAGCCAAGTTGAGTCTTTCATGTTTTTTATAGGTATTAAGGTCATGAATAAGGTGTAATAAACCATTTCTAATGGATTTGTGTTAGGTTTGTGTGTTTGAAAGTCATTTGGTATCATTAGTCCAAAAATTGTCAAAAGTCCTACTTATGTTGTCATGAGGACTCCAAGATGTAATAATACTTCCATGACATTATTGTTGATGTAATTAGGATGGTATTAATGTTTTAATCATTTTCAAGTCATTTTAGGCATCTATGCAAAGTTTGGAGTCCTTATGTATCAAAATGCAAAAGTTGTCATTAAAAGTTGTCAAAATGTCAATAACACACAAGGAAAATTGCAATTATACCTCCAATGGTCATAAGTGATGAGGAGGTAGATAGGACTTAGTCTTTTCAAGTTTTAGTGGGCTTTGTTCAATTATCTTTCCATTCAATCTCTAGGAGCAAATGGCATTCTCCTAAACCTTTCTCCTGTCTCCTCCTCTTTGTTCAACACAGCTTGCACCCTATTATACTGCACATCACTCCTCCTTACCTTCCAAGCTAGAGCATTCAAGTCTGAAATGAGGTCCTCTTGTGTGTCACTAAAAACAAACAAGTTTGGTTGTCCAACTGGCTGGATCTCCTCTCTTCCAGGAATGGGCAACTGTTGAAGAACCATGATCTATGAATCTTTGCTTGCATCTATCAATGTTTCAGGCATGTTGATGTGTTTGATGGTCTACTAAACAGGTTGGCAAAGTCTGATTGACTGTCCTTCACTTGCAAGAGTGAGACTACCCAATTTTGGATACAAGAGTGTTGAGTAACTCAAAGCATTACTAGGTTCTAAAAGTCAATTTTGATCAAATGTTGAAATGTATTGCTGATGAGCCCATAGAAGGTTGTCTCTGGTCATCACTTGTCAACTTTGATGGTTTGAAACAAACTACAACTCTTCCCTCCTTACCGATTTCACCAATTTGCCAAATCAACCTTAAAAAGGCTACTAGAATTAGCCCTAGTTGCTAGTGAAATTTGCTCACCCTGTTAAATCTGCTCAATTTCATGACAAACCCTTTTAGGAATGGTCTAATTATAATGCAACCTCAAAGATTTTTGCTATGGCAAGTACTGTACGGACTGTTTTAGTGCTGTCCCACAAAATGTGCAATTTTCAAGGGTTTTTGAGGTTTCTAGTGAGGGTTTGCAATTTACAAGTCTTCCTCATGATAATAGACCAATTTAAATGTTTCAAACCTTGCTTCCACATATACCAAACACTCCCAAGGACTTAAACCTCATCTTCTAATATTGACATTTTATCAAATAGTTATCATACTGCTGCATTTTCTCAGAAATAACAGTCCAAAAACAGGGACAGCGATGTTTTCAAGGTTTTATATGCTTCGTTTAATGTTAATAACATAAGTACAATGAAAATATATCACATATGAATGCAATAATGCCTTGACAACAGTTGGAGTAACCTGCAAGCAAGTATGAAAGGGTTTTTTTATGACTGTTGGTCTCTTATCTGCCTTACTGCACTTTCACAGTCTTAGAAACTGTGACAACTTTAATCTCTCTGTTTGACCTGTTTATTCATGCTGTCCTTGGCATGCAAGAAGGTATAAATGGCATGATAAAATAGTGCACATAACCTCTTCAAAGATCTTAATGAGTTGAGTACTTAAAGGATGACATAAATCATAAAAACATTATGTGACTGTGACAAAGAATACACTGTTTTTAGGATCCTTATTTAGGTCCATTACAACAATAACCATAGAACATTAGTTACTTGAGAATCAAATACTTTCAAAACACTTCTCAAGATTACAAAATAAATTTCCAATCATTCCATTTGTTCCAAATGAATGTTGGCAATGGAATTTCTACAAACAGTTAGCAGGAAAACAGTGACTCACTGTTTTGAATCAAATTTTCATATGGATCTTCACATCCACCCAGGTCATGAAAGGACAAGAATGGTAAGTTCACTTTGTCATTTTCAACTTAAACACTTTTCAATATATCAATGTACAATGCTATGAGAGCAAGGTACAATACAAAACTTTTAAAGAGAACCCAAGCCAAGTTGTTGCCTTCACACACTTGCCATGGGCTTACCAACTCTTATGCACTGCTAGAAAAAGAAAATAGAAGTATGGTACAGAATGTACAGGTGATCCAACAAGTTCCCTCAAAGCCATGGATGAATAAACTTCAAGGAAACTGATTGGACCATAGAGGAACCTCCATTGAGAACTCAAACCAATGCCTTAACACAACCACTCTAACCAAAAAGTATTCAAATACCAATGAAACTCAAATACAACTACTTAAAGCATTAAATGATGTTCATACACAAAGAGAAATAGTACCAGTACAGCCTGTTTATGGCATGGTACGGACTGTACTTCACAAAGTGCAGAAAACTAATTGAAACTTCACAAAAACAAGAGCAAAAGAGTGTTTTTTTTTCACTTTTTCCAATAAGACCAACCCATACAATGATGGGAACATGGTTTTTATACATGTGCCATCTCATTAAATCCCTTGTACGGACAGGTACAGGCTGGAACTAACCAAAACCACCAAAAACCCCTTTTTTGACAACTTTTGACAACTTTTTGACAACTTTTGTTGCTCAAAAATTGCATTTTGACTTCCGGTGACTTGGCACTCAATCTAATGACTCAAAATCATTTGGAAACACTAAATAAACATGCTCCAATTCCTTTCAAGGCTTTGAAACAACAAAAATGCAAAAATGCTCATTTTGACCCAAATTTGACAATTTTTGGCCTAGTGAGCAAAAATCAAAAATCTTGGAAACTCTTCAACAAAATGAGTTCCAAACCTTATTAAACCACTAGAAAAACCTATTAAACCTACTAGAAGCATAAAATAAACACACATGCTTAATATGCAAAAAAAATTTATACCTGATGGGTTTTGAGCACTCAGGTGCTCAGGTGCTCCTGCACCAATAAGAGGTTTGAAATTTAGTTTTGGTTGGTTTAAGTGGTTGTTTGAGTCTATAAGAACTTTTAAAACCTCAGTGGAGGGGGTTGATGATCATTGTATTATGGAAAGAATCAATAAACTTGGAGATTTTTGCACTTTTTTCTGAGTTTTCCACGTAATAGTCTGAAAATGCTCATTGTTAATCATTGAAACTTGTTGATCTACCTATGGATTTGATTGGTAATTGAAGGGGAGTTAATCTACTTCCATTATTCTTGTTTCATTCCATTTCATGTTGTTTTGATTAAGTTATAACCATTTTTGTAAAATCCACTCAAAACCCTTCCTAGGAGTTTTGCATTTAAAGATTCAGTTCTTCTCTGGGATAGGAAAATAGAACCAAAGGGTTATCATAAAAAAAATTGACTCATTATGGAGAGTTCATTTCATGATCAGAAAATTTCTTGGTGATAATACCTTTTGCTGGCCTATTCAAATGATACTCGTCTACCTTTTGCCTATAATGGGCAAGATTTGAAATATTTTATTGGGATGTTCAGGGCTCTCTTTGTACATAGTTTTATTTTGTGTGGTTTTCCCCTTTTGGTGTGTCTTTCTCTGTGAGTCTCGACTCTATTTTCCATGAATAAGGCTTTATGCCAAAGTTGTTCTGGATTCTCTGTGTCCTGTTAGTCCTTGTCCCCATTCAGAGCCAATATTATCCATGAAACCTAAATTGTGTTAAAGACTTGCAAGTATTGTCTCCTTTTAATTTTTGGGTCTTTGTGTTTATCTCATTATTCACTTAGCTCAAAAGCTGGTAGAAAATCCTAAGGAAATTTTCCACCTAGCTCAAAGCTTCAGAATGGAAGGTGGCAATTTATGATGGTTACATATATGATATCAATAAGATACTGGAACAATACTTTAAGATCCCGGTGAAAATAAAGGGGAATTTTAATGCCTTAGAGATAGACCTTATGGATGGATTCAAGGAGAATGCGCGAGATCTCAAAGAAATGACAAAGCAATAGAAGGAAATATATCATAAAGAAATTAGGGGTCCTCAAAGAGTCACCTCAGATGCATTGAGGAAGCTAAGAAATTTGTAAGTGTATGCGGTGTCATTTGAAGTAGAGATAGATATCATGCATAGGACTCTTGTTAAATCTAATAATACCCTTCCAAAATCAAAAACAAGGCTACAGATTACCACCACACCAGGGAGAAAAAAAATCACTACAATTGTCACCAGATATTGAGAATACTAGCAAAGAATCAGGGCACAAGAGGTGGGACAAGACCAATAGGAGGTGGAAGTGGTCAAGGTCAAGAATGTTGGAGATAGGATGATCATTTAAGTTTCATGGTTTTAATTGCTTTCTTGATATTGGTCGTTATGGCATTTTCAAAGACTTGGTTTTAAAACGGTTGTCTGCAAGAAATCGTTACTTTTATGCTCTTTAAATAGTAGGACATGAACTAAATTTAGGATCTTTTGGGAAAACTTTGATTTTCTCATTAGAGCAAAAAAGACTTTTGTTATATTCCAAATATTTTTTGTTTTTTAGTTAATTTCAATATAGGAAAGACACTAGCGAATCCTAAATATGCATGATCTTTGAATTATGGTATATGGCTTCATTTTTCTTTTACTGAAAATTTGATCAGTGGATTATCTGGTATTGGAATGGTGAATGCTTATCTATTATTTATCGTTGTGAAGTATTTATCTATGAATGATGCTTTCATAGAGATGAGCTATTATTCTTTGAAAATTGAGTAGTTCAAATTTGATTTTGCATTTGTGTGCCTTTCAAAGCTTTCTCGTTAAAAGCATTCTCTTAGTTTTCTTTTTGGTTAAAAGCAATATTATGTAGAACATCATTCATTGAATATCTAGTGAAGGTAGCTGCCACCTTTTCAAATAAGTAGAGAATCGGTTAGAAACTTATGATTGGGACTAGTTCAATAGTGGTTACATTTGTCATCTTTGTGGGCATAATAATATAGAGTTAGGTGATAAATCTGTTAACCAACAGACTATCTTTTTATGATGATGGTTATTTGCATAGGACCACCAAGTGCATGCCAAGGACTTTTGTGCACTTAGATTTTCTCATATTACAAAGGTCATTTCTCTTATGACCCATTGAAGTTTTAACTTATCTTAAATATAAACTAGGAAAATTTTCTTTGAGAATGAATTATATATAAAAAATTTAATCTATCACTCTAGTCTTATATACAACTAGTGCATAATTTTCTTTGCTACATTAAAATCCAAGATTACATGTCACATATCAACATAATATTTCACCTATTTATTGATAGTTCTGATACTTAATATAAGTATAGATCCAATAGCCAACAAGAAGAGAGAGGGGGGGGGGGGGTGAATCATACAAACTTAATCATCCATAAAAACATTAGATTCAACCTCGGTAACACATATATCAGTCATATAACCAAAAACTATCAAATATGCAAACTCAAAAGCATATGAACAATATAAACCTCATAACACCAGATTTAACGTGGAAACCCAAATAGGGAAAAACCACTGTGGGATTTCGGACCCACTAAGAAATATACTCTTCTAGAGTATGCTCGGTTAAAAGCAAATCCTGTTAAAGATTACAAACACATTGCTAGATGTGACTCAGTTAAGGGATTTCCCTCAAATCTGTTAGGATCTTCACTTTGTTAGAAGTGACCTTGTCAAAGGATTTCAAACACTCAATCAAAATATCACCTTGCTAGAGGATTTACATATAAGACTATTAAGTCCACTCGGTTAAGCGATTTCCTGTCACTTTCACAAAATAACAGTAATAAAAATCTATCCGCAACTTCACATCTAAAATGTTAAAGAAAATTCCTATTTGTTCAATACAATCTAGACATAGAACTAATCTTGTCTATCTGCTGGGCATCAATACTTTGTTATTCTAACAGGTCTTCAAGCTTCTGTGCTCGGTAATCACTATGTAGCATCCCTATGCATACACTTGCCTGCATACATTGTTTATCAACAGTTTCCTATTTATAAACAATCTTCTAACCGCTTAATCTCATTGATCACATTTCCCATGATCAATCATAGCCATCAGATCTTCAATCTTGTCCAGGTTCAATGAGTCTTTCAATCTGAAAATGTTTTACCCCACCTTGGAACTTGCATATTCACCTTGGAACTTGTGTTAGGGTAATGTGGTTCAATCTAAGTTGTAGATCTTCTTGCCAACTTTCCATTGCCTTAGATTCATTAACAAACTACTTCCACATCTTACCAATCATTGATCCGCTCCATCTCATCAGCATCATTCATTAAATATCACATGTAAACATTTAATGCATTATGTTATAGCTCGATTACAACTTGGTAAATACTAAACTTCACTCGGTAGACATTCTGCCTTCATTAATTGATAGCGATAACCTTAGGGTTTACCGACTGGGTTCTTTGCTTGATAACATAGTATAGTATTAACCTTTACATTTTACAACATATGAATGATGTTAAAACAATCTAAAACATCAAGATCTCATCATTGTCTAACTCAGTAGAGTTGCCCATTGAATAACTTATCCCCTTATTCATCATATTCTTTCCTGTGTCTTTATCGACTTTTTTATAATCTTCATATCATACTTCTCAAGATATGGCAACATCATATTGAATTAGAAAATCAATTTCTTGACATCAATGACAAAATAATAATATCAAGATAGTAAAACATCTTTAATCAGTTATGTCCATAATCATCAACAACCTTCTCAATATCCTTATTGAAATGTCAACAATCTTTCATTGTCTGTTATAATGTAATATTGCCAACAATCTCCCCCTTTGGCATTGATGGCAAAACCAATTGATTTGACCTTTAAAAGATTCGGATTGCTGTGATTCTGAAATGCTGAAATGCTCTCCCCCATACATTAGACTTCTCTTCTGTTTTCAGTCTTTATTTCAATCTGTAGTCTTCTCTCAATCTTCTTAGGTCTTCTACCCCTTTGGTAGATCTTCTCCCCCATAATAGTCTTCTCCCCCTTTGACAACAATGCCAAAAAGAATAGAACTAAAACATAATTTCTTTCTATAAGAAGTTATTTCCTGTTGTTGTGTATCAACTGAGTCTCGGTCAAAGTATTTGTCTTCAATTCCTGTTCCTTGTATCATTCTCTATATTATTTTAGTATTAATTCCAGTACACTTTCAGAAAAACATTCTAAAGTGTATCACTCCAGCATCAACTCCCCAAAAGATATTCAATAGAGTCATCGAATTGACGCTTTCACTGAACTCGATCAATGAGTAGAAGATAGGGGTAGGACACCTAACTTACTTCTGAGATATTCAAAAGTGTCCTTTGGTAGTGGCTTGGTGAAGATATCTGCTATTTGCTCCTTTTTGTTTAAAATAAAACAACACTACTTTCTTCTCTTGAGCTTCTTCTCTAAGATAATGATATTTGATAGATATGTGCTTTGTCTTAGAGTGCATAACAGGATTCTTTGAAATATTAATGGCACTAGTATTGTCACAGAATATAGTTACTGGCTCGGTAACTTTCTCATTTATTTCTTCCAACAGTTGTTTGATCCATGCAATGTTGGTACAATTCAGTGCTACAGCAACGTATTCAGCTTTTGCTGTTGACTGAGAAACACATCCTTGTTTCTTGCTAAGCCAACTCACTAGTCTTTCTCCTAAGAAGAAAGCTCCTCCACTTGTGCTTTTCCTATCATCAATGTTGCCTACCCAATTAGCATCAGTATAAACTTTTAAATCAAAATCATTTCCTTTCTGATATACTAAGCCATACTCTTCAGTGCCTTTTAAGTATCTGAAAATTCTTTTGATTGTTGTCATGTGTATTTCCCTAGGATCTGTAGAGAATCTTGCAACAATACCTACTGCATGTGCTATATCTGGCCTACTGTGAACAACATATTGCAACTTTCCAATCATGGATCGGTAGAGTATCTCATCAACAAATGCAGATTCATCATTCTTTGATAGTTTACAGTTGGTAGTCATAGGAGTACTTACTGGTTTTGAATCCTCCATTCCAAATTTCTTCAAGATTTCCTTTATGTACTTGGATTGGGTAATGAAAATCTCATTTTTCATTTGCAATATCTGTAAACCTATAAAATACTTTATCTCACCGATTAATGACATCTCAAATTCTTTGCTCATTTCATTTCCAAAGTTCTTGCATAAAAAGTCATTTCCACAAAATATAATATCATCAACAAATATGGCTGAGATTAGTATTCCATTTTCATCATTCTTCATGTACATGTTACTGTTCTCACTTGTCCTTATAAAACCAATCTTAATCAAATAAGAGTACAATCTTTCATACCATGCTCTTGGTGCTTGTTTCAGACCATATAAATCTTTGTTCAATTTGCAAACCTGATCTTTATTATTGTCTTCAACAAATCCTTCAGGTTGTTCAATGAAAACTTCTTCTTTTAATATTCCATTTAGAAATGCAGATTTGACATCCATTTGATATACCTTGAAGTTCTTGAAAGCAGCCTATGCCAACAATGTTCTTACTCCTTCAAGTCTAGCAACAGGTGCAAAAGTCTCACCATAATCAATTCCTTCTTCTTGGGCATAACCTTTGCAAACTAGTCTTTCTTTGTTCCGAATGACCTCACCTTTTTCATTTAGCTTGTTTTTGAAGATCCACTTTGTACCGATTACATTTTTGTCCTTCGGTCTTGGGACCAGTGTCCATGTGTCATCCTTCTTGATTTGATCAATCTCTTCTATCATAGCATTTATCCAATCTTCACTGTTAAATGCCTCTTTCACTATTCTCGATTCAAATTCAGATATCAAACATGTGTTTTGTCTCAGTTTGTTCCTTGTCATCACTGGATCATCCTTATCTCCTATAATCTAACTTGGTGCATGGTGTCTTCTGACATACTTGGCTAATATAGGCTTGGTAGGCTCTGTATGATCTTCTTCATCACTCGGTAACTGGATATTTTCTTCATTTTCTTCAACAATTATCTCAGTAGAACTTCTCGGTTGCACATAGACAAATTCATCATAGTCTTCTGGTTCTTTGGAATTTCCTTCATCATTTCTTTCTGCAAATTCATCAATTTTCACATTTGCACTTTCTACTATTTTGTTAGATGATTTGATCAGACATTTAAATGCTTTGCTTCTGGAAGAATATCCTAGAAATGTTTCTTCTTCACTTTTCTGATCAAACTTGCCATTTCTATCATCTTTATGAACATAGCATTTACTTCCAAAGATTTAAAATAACTTGCATTAGGTTTCTTGCCATACCAAATTTCATAAGGTGTCTTCAAAGTACCTTTCTTCAATTGAACTCGGTTCAAGGTGTAAACAACTGTGTTTATTGATTCTCTCCAAAATGTTTGTGGAACCTTCTTCTCAATCATCAGTGTTCTAGCACAATCCACAATAGATCTGTTTCTTCTTTCAGCTATTTCATTCTGCTGTGGAGTTCTCGGTGTAGAGACTTGTCTTTTAATACCATGATCAATGTAAAATAGGTTGAACTCATCAGATGTGAACTCTCCTCCTCTATCTGATCTAAGACATTTCAGTTGTCTTCCTGTTTCATTTTCAACTCTAGCCTTGTACCATTTAAACATTTGAAAAGCTTCTGATTTTTCTTTTAAAAACATTACTGACATCATCCTTGAATAATCATCCACAAATAATATGAAATACTTATCACCATAATAACTTTGAACTTTCATAGGACCACAAAGATCAGTGTGCACAAGATCTAAAATTCCCTTAGAAGTGTAGGACTTACTTGTAAAGCTTGATCTTGTCATCTTACCCATCTAACATCCTCGGCACATAGCATTCTCAGGTTTTTCAAGACTCGGTAGACCTCTTACTAGGTGCTTCTTACTTATTTTAATTAGATTATCAAAATTAACATGACAAAACCTTTTATGCCATAACCAGGTATCATCAATCTTTGTAGGCAAACACTTATTGTGAGTTGAGTCAAGGTGAAATGTATTACCTTTTGTTTGTGTCCTGGTAGTAGCTAACTTTCCATTCTTGTCATGAACTTTGACAATTCCTTTCTGAAATTCTATTCGGTAACTTGTGTTGTTTTGTTGTGCTACACTCAAGAAATTGTATTTCAAACCTTCAACCCAATAAACATCATTGCATCTTGCATTATCAAGAAGTGTTATGGATCCTTTACCTCTTACCGGACATGGTGCATCATTACCAAATCTAACATAGCCTCCATCATAATCTTCTAACATAACAAACTTGTGTTTATCTCCTGTCATATGATGTGAGCATCCACTATCTATAATCCAAGAATCATTAGTATTTATGTGACATATTAGGGCTTTTTCTTCATACCTTTCTTCATCTGATCCATCCTTGATAGCCACATAAACAACTTCCTCTGTATCAGTCTCATCTGATTTATCATTGTTAGATTTCTCATCAGTAATTAAGCATTTCTTTCTATCTCTTCTTTTGAAGTCTCGGTGTCCTTTGTAATGATTATCTTTCTGTCTGTCATCTCAGTAATCTCTCTTTTCAGTGAAATCTTTGTCAGGACAGTTAGAAGCCATATGTCCAATCTTATCACAATTGAAACATTTCAAAGGTAGTTTTCCTTTATACTTACCTTTGCCTCTCGGTAACCTTTTGGCCAATAGTGCTTCAAACTCTTCTTGCTTTCTGATTTCTTCATACAGTTTGTGTACCTCCTCCATGTTCTTCTGAAATCTTTCACTTGCTCCACTGTGATCTCCTTTAGAGTACTTATACTTTCTTTCATTGTAATCATTAGATTCATTTAGATGAAAAGAACTAAATGTAGATTCAACTTTATTTAGCGATGACCCACTGTTATCAAAATTACTTAACTCAAATGCATGTAGCTTACCAATAGTAGCATCCAAGGAAACTGGCATATTAGGTACAGACCTCAATTCATTGATTGCAGAGACTTGGATTGCATAGGCAGGTAGAAGGGTTCTTAACAACTTACTTGTCACATCCTTTTCTTCAATAGTTCCTCCTGCTCCTTTGATTTGATTTACAATCTCCTTTAGTCTTGTACTATACTGGGTTATGTTCTCACCTTCATTCATCCTCATAGATTCAAGTTGTCCTCTTAAACTATCTACTTTTTCTCTTTGAACATGTTCATCTCCTCCATATACAAATATGAGCTTAGTCCACATTGCCTTTGCATCAGTACATCCTTCTAGATCCTTAAATTCAGAATCGGTCAATGCAGATGTTATTTCAATCATTGCTTGAATATGTTCTTGCTTCACCTTTATCTCTTCCATAGTCAATGGATAGGATCTTGGTGCAACAAAATCATTCTCCAGATAGTATATAGCATATTCTCCAACTCCTGATAGATGTAGCTTCATCCTTTTCTACCATGTAGAGAAACTTGACTTATTCAGCTTAGGTGCATCCCTCTTATACATCTTTGGATCTTTAACTCAAGTGCCTTTAAACTTTTCTTTCGAAGTCCAAAGCTCTGATACCAATTGATAGTTCTAATACTTAATATAAGTACAGATCCAATAGCCAACAAGATGAGAGGGGGGGTGAATCATACAAACTTAATCATCCATGAAAACATCAGATTCAACCTCGGTAACACATATATCAGTCATATAACCAAAAACTATCAAACATGCAAACTCAAAAGCATATGAACAATATAAACCTCATAACACCAGATTTAACGTGGATACCCAAATAGGGAAAAACCACTGTGGGATTTCGGACCCACTAAGAAATATACTCTTCTAGAGTATGCTTGGTTAAAAGTAAATCCTGTTAAAGATTACAAACACATTCCCAGATGCGACCCAGTTAAGGGATTTCCCTCAGATCTATTAGGATCTTCACTTTGTTAGAAGTGACCTTGTCAAAGGATTTCAAACACTCAATCAGAATGTCACCTTGCTAGAGGATTTACATATAAGACTGTTAAGTCCACTCGGTTAAGAGATTTCCTATCACTTTCACAAAATAATAGTAATAAAAATCTATCTGCAACTTCACATCTAAAATGCTAAAGCAAATTCCTATTTGTTCAATACAATCTAGACATAGAACTAATCTTGTCTATCTACTGGGCATCAATACTCTATTATTCTAATAGGTCTTCAAGCTTCTATGCTTGGTAATCACTATGTAGCATCCCTATGCATACGCTTGCCCGCATACATTGTTTATCAACAGTTTCCTATTTATAAACAATCTTCTAACTGCTTAATCTCATTGATCACATTTCCCATGATCAATCATAGCCATCAGATCTTCAATCTTGTCTAGGTTCAATGTATCTTTCGATCTGAAAACATTTTACCCCACCTTGGAACTTGTATTAGGGTAATGCGGTTCAATCTAAGCTATAGATCTTCTTGCCAACTTTCCATTGCCTTAGATTCATTAACAAACTACTTCCATGGCTTACCAATCATTGATCCGCTCCAGCTCATCAGCATCATTCATTAAATATCACATGTAAACATTTAATGCATTCTGTTATAGCTTGGTTACAACTCGGTAAATACTAAACTTCACTCGGTAGACATTCTGCCTTCATTAACCAATAGCGATAATCTTAGGGTTTACCGACTAGGTTCTTTGCTTGATAACATAGTATAGTATTAACCTTTACATTTTACAACATATGTATGATGTTAAAACAATCTAAAACATCAAGATCTCATCATTGTCTAACTCGGTAGAGTTTCCCATTGAATAAATTATCCCCTTATTCCTTATATTCTTTCCTATGTCTTTACTGACTTCTTTATAATCTTCATATCATACTTCTCAAGATATGGCAACATCATACTGAATTAGAAAATCAATTTCTTGACATCAATGACAAAATAATAATATCAAGATAGTAAAACATCTTTAATCAGTTATGTACATAATCATCAACAACCTTCTCAATATCCTTATTGAAATGTCAACAATCTTTCATTGTCTGTTATAATGCAATATTGCCAACATTTATCCCAACCCATTCTATCTTCCTTCCAACCTATGTTACTTGATCTCTCACCCATTGCCATGATCAATCCATCCTAGGACTTCTATTTTTCCCCATTCCCTCACCTAACTAATTCTTATCCAATTCCCTTTTTCTTATCACATAACCTAACCTACCCACTTACACTTTGTATTATGAAAAAATATAAATAATCAAAATTTAAATCTTTATCATATCTTTTGTGTATATCCTACATTCAACGCAAGTCACTTGTTACCATATGATCATTTAAATTAACATTTTCATAAGAGGGTTTTGCCCATAGTGTGTTGTTTAAATGGTGGTGTTGTTGTTGTGACCGCAAAGGGTCAAACCCACATTGGACCATTGTGATCACAAGATTGTGCCTTTGTTGATCCAATGTACTTGTGAATTTGAGCCTTAGGACTATTTGTTGGCAACAGGCAACAAACTGAGGGGGGGTGAATCAGTTTGCACAAAACTTTATACAACTTAAACCTAAACTTAGATCTGATAATTAACAGTTAAAGAACAAATCAACACCATATCAATAAAACACATAACACCAAAAATTTTGACGTGGAAAACCTAGTTAAGGGAAAAACCACAGTGGGAACATACCCACAATAAGATGATACCCTACTAGAAGTATATGAAATATTACAATGGGGAATGCACATGCATTCAGACACACTAACTAGAGCTCATTGATCGAATTACAATAACAACAAGGGCTACAACCCTAGGGAAGACTCATTGTCTTACAAAAGGATTTAGATTATATTTGGAAGATCATGAACTGACAAAATAGCACCTCCTAATGCCTGGTTACAGTTCCAGTTAAGATCATATACTGCTCTGCAACACTTCTCTCACACTTCTCTTCTGCTACTAAAAGATCAAAGATTTATTCGCACTTTACACACACTCACAGATACCACAGATACATCCACAACACAAAATTATATCATTTCTATAAATCATCAACATATATTTCAAGTTCATCTCAACCAATAATACTAATTACAAAATATGACCACACACGCTACAATGAAATATGTGGCCCAAAACAATGTCAGCTAAGACATAGTATGGACCTAAATCACCACCGCAAACATGAAACACCTCCAAGAATTACACCTGAAACTTCTTCAACATGCCACAATCAACATGAATGTTGTGTAACATGTAGAACACCATCAGACCAAGAAAAACATCACCATCATGCACAATGATCAATGTGGACCACCAACACAAATAGAACATGATCTAGAAACATCCACAAGCATCATGGATTACCGCAACAACATCTGCAACATCACAACTTACTAGAATCTTCATCATCATTATACCGAACCTCAAGAACACTAACTCAACTGACTGTCAAACTGAAAGATATGCTTGCGAACATCCAAATCACAAACCATCTAAATTAAGGTCACACCTGAACCTCCAAAACACTCTGCCAAATCCGCAAACCAAGATATTGCAATTTTAGAGCAATGCGGAGTAGAATCTAGAATACCGAATAATGTGAACAACTAAAAAAACAATCACAATACCAGACCATACAACTCGATCAAATAATCATGCGAACCACTAAAACTTTTGTTGAATCAACTAGAGATACTTATCTCAAAACCTTTTAATTCATAGCAACATAACTGAAACACACTGACCAAACCAACTAATTTAATCTAACTGCAACACTAGAATATATAGAAGAATATGTTGACATCAATGACAAAACATCATTCCAATGAACTTCTCAACAATATCTAATAATATCCCCCTTTGGCATTGATGGCAACATATGAATGTGAAAAAAAATCAATGCAAAGAAAGGAATCAACAACTCATAATGCTCAATAATCTCCCTTCGAGATCAACACAAGATATAGCAGGTTTTCATATGCTTCTCTCTCCCTTTGATAGAAATTCCAAAGACACATACAACACAAATCATGATTCTTTCCCTCAAATATGGACATCTAAACCACTGACTACCCCCTCTGAGTAGCAGCCACCACACATCAATTCGTATCACAATATATTTCAAGGAAATCCACCAGACCAATGCAAATCCATGCATCTTAGTTTTGAACAGGAGGGGCAATGACCTCTAGCTTGTCTATGAGATACTTAAAGGTATCTCAACAAAGGCTTAGTGAAGATATTTGTAATTTGTTCCTTTGTAGATACATACTCTAATCTAAATTTCTTCTCATTCACCTTCTCTCTCAAGAAATGAAACTTTATTGATATATTCTTAGTCTTGAAATTCACCGCCAGATTCTTAGAAATATTGATAACACTAGAATTATCACAATATATAGCAGTACGCTCATCAAAAATAACTTTGATATCCTTCAACATATGCTTCATCCATATTACCTATGTACAATTGCTATTAGCAATAATATATTTAGCCTCTGCAGTAGACAAAGATATCTGCTTCTTACTTTCCCATGAAACCAATCTCTTTCCCAAGAAAAATGCACCTCCAGTAGTACTCTTCTGGTCATCAACATCACCTGGCCAATCAACATCTGTAAAATAACTCAAAGTAAAGTCATCATCTTTAGGATACCATAAACCAAAATCAACAATCTTTTTCAAATATCAGAAAATCCTTTTCACAACAATAACATGAGATTCTCTAGGATTAGCTTGAAATCTAGAAACAAGACAAACAACATTCATAATATCAGGTCTAGTCTGAGTCAAATAGAGCAGTCCACCAATCATAGATTTGTATCTAGTCTAATTTACTTTCAGAGAGTCATCATGCTTTGTCAATTTACATCTGGTCACCATAGGAGTCCCAACAAGCTTAGAATCATCTAATCCAAATTTCTTCAATAATTCCTTCACATACTTAGATTTAGATATGGATATACCTTTACTTGACAACACATAATTTGGAATCCCAAGAAGAATTTCATTTCACCAATCATAGACATTTCAAATTCATTTTGCATATCATCAATAAACTTCTTGCACAAACTATCATTTCCACCAAAAATAATGTCATCAACAAATACCTCAACAATCAGAATGTTATCATGTTAAATCTTGAAATACAAATTACTATTAGCAATACCTTTATTGAATTCAAGTTTCAACAAATACTTATCGAATCTAGCATACCAATCTCTAGAGACTTGCTTCAGTCCATACAATGCTTTCTTCAGTCTGCATACCATATCTTTCTAATCTATCAACTAAAATCCATCTGGTTGCTCAATGTAAACTTCCTCTTCTAGCTCACCATTAAGAAAGGCTGACTTGACATCCATCTGATACACTTTGGGATCTGTGTAAGCAACATAGGCAAGAAATAATCTAACAACTTCAATTCTAGCTACCAGAGCAAATGTCTCCTCAAAATCAAACTCCTTCCATTTGAGAATAACCTTTAAAAACAAGTCTAGCTTTATTTCTAACAACTTCACCTTGTTCATTTAGTTTATTCCGAAAGACCCACTTAGTTCCAATTACATTTTTATCCTTAGGTCTAGGAACAAGAATCCATGTATTATTCTTTTCAATATGATTTAACTCTTATTCCATCGCTATAACCCAATTTTCATCTTTACAAGCTTCATCAACATCTTTATGTTCGATATTAGAAATCAAGCAATATTCTTTTGCAATTCTTCTTCTAGTCATCACACCCTTATTCTTATCACCTATGATCTGATTTTATGAATGATTTAGTCTTACATACCTGGGAGTCTTAGGATTTTCCTGATGACCAAACTCTTGAACTTTGTCTTCTGCACTAGCATTTGCACCTTCTCCTTCATTCATAGGCTTTTTTGGATTAGTCTGTTTTTTATTCTAGGTTTGCACTTGCTTTCCTTTATCTGAACTGACATCCTGATCATCTGAATCATATTTGCAAGTTCTGATCTATCTCATATTACTTTCATCAACCTTCACATTAGCACTCTCAATAATTTTTCTCAATTTTTTATTATAACACTGGTAGGCCTTACTCTTAGTAGACTAACCAAGAAAAAATCCTTCATCACATCTAGCATCAAATTTTCCTAGATCTTCATCTCTTCTGATATAACATTAACTTCCAAAAAAATTGAAATATCTAATAGTAGGAGCATGACCAAACCATAACTCATAAGGAGTCTTACTGATATTACCTTTTATGTGCACACTGTTAAGAGTATATACGACAGTTTTCACAGTCTCTATCTAGTAGACTTGTAGAACGTTTTATTCAATCATCATAGTCCTAGCAGCTTCTTGAATCATTCTATTCTTTCTTTCCACAACACCATTCTATTGAAGGGTTCTAGGAGCAGATCACTGTCTCTTTACCCCATGTTCTTCACAAAATGCATTAAACTCAGTGGAAGTGAATTCACCATCTCTATTAGATCTCAGACACTTAAGCTTTAGTCCAGTCTCAGTCTCAACCATAACTTTGAAAATTTTGAATTTCTCCCAAAGACACCTAAAATTGTCTTGTCTAATTAAATAAATATCTTTATTTATTTAATTACTTTAGTCTAATTCTTCTATTAATTGAATAAATCTGTATTTATTTAATTAATTCATTTATCCTCTTCTAGCCTTATTTCTCATTTAAATAAATACCTTTACTTATTTAAATTATCATTTTCCTAAATTAAATAAATATTGTAGACACCTAAAATTGTCCATTCTAATTAAATAAATATTTTTATTTATTTAATTATTTTAGCCTAATTCATCTATTAATTAAATAAATCTTTATTTATTTAATTAATTCATTTATCCTCTTCTAGCCTTATTTCTCATTTAAATATATACATTTATTTATTTAAATTGTCCTTTTCTTAAATTAAATAAATATCTTATTTATTTAATTGATCCCACTTCTTCTATTAATTAAATAAATTTTATTTATTTAATTAATTCATTAACCTTTTCTACCCATGACACATGTCATTCATCTCTTAATTCCTACACTACCTACCCTTTTATTATTTTATTATTTCCTCTACCTACCCTCTAATCATAGCCGACCTCTTTTACACCTCTCAATCTTATCCCTCCATTTCTTATGGTGTCTTCTATATAAGGAGATGCTTCCTTCATTATCAAACCCTAGCTAATCAATTTATGCACTTAACTACACTACGCTTTTCTTATGTGATCCTACTTGCAACCATATTTTTGTTCTTTGTTGAGCTCTTGTGCACACATAAAATCTGAGAGCAAATATATCAAGCAAGATCAATGGAGATAGGAAGAATGGAGATCCAAACCCTATTGGACATGTGATGGTATAATCTTTGTAATTTCATTTGATTTGCATTGGCTTAGGTAATCTTCATATGTTATGGTGGATCTTTGTTGTTGTTAGGCTAGGTTTTTGTGGTTGAATTCATTTAGTCTTCCAACATTGTTATTGTTGTTATCCATTTTCACCATAAAGATTTTGGCATGCCCAATGGGACATAGATTTTTGTTAGATCTGTGTTTTTTGTAGGTTTTTCTAACCCTATATTGTTGTTTTGTAAAACAATTTGGAGAATAACCTAGTGCAGCTAGGGTTTTGGACACAAAATCAAGATCTTGGAGATATTTGATCCGATCTCACAAATGACTTGGAATTTTTGCACAAAATTTTGTTTGCAAGTTAAAGACAATATCAAGAGCTCTCAATCCAAAATTTAGAAGTTTTGGAGATCATTTTCATTTTCTAAGAATTTTTTTATGATTTTTTATAAAAAAATAATTTTGAGAGCAAATGAGAAATTTTTTTGGATTTTCTTACATTTTTGGAAATCTCCCATAATTATATAGAGGATCTGTTGTTTGTGATTTTAATTTTGATCTAAAATATTTCCTAAAAAATTGGATCTTTAAAAATTAGGGTTTTTCCTTATTTTGATCAAATCTCACAAACGGCTATGAATTTTGGCATAACATTTTTGTGCAGGTCATGAAAAGTATCAAAAGGATTCAGTAAAATTTTTAGATTTTTTGGATCAAATTTTCATTTTATATGAATTTTTTATGAGTTTTCATAAAAAATTAATTTTGAGAGCAAATTAGCAAATTTTTTAGATTTTCTTACATTTTTGGAAATCTCTCAGAATTATACATAGGATCTATTCTTTATGATTTTAAATTTGATGCAAAATCATTCCTCAAAAATCAGATCTTTGAAAATTAGGGTTTTGCATTATTTTACTCATATCTCACAAACTGCTTGGATTTGTTGCATAAATTTTTTTATGCAGGTTTGGAAGACCATCAGGACTCTCCAGTAAAAATTTCAGAGTTTTTAGATCAATTTTGCATTTTATATGAATTTTTTATGATTTTTCATAAAAAATTAATTTTTGGAGCAAATTAGCAATTTTTTTGGATTTTCTTACATTTATGGAAATCTCTTGAAATTTTACAGGTTGTATTTTTTTATGATGAATCCAATCTTTGAATTGGTCAACAAAATGCATTGTTGAAGGCCCCTATTTCACAAAGTCTTTTGGATCTAAAATTTACCTAACTTGTGTGCTTGCAGGAAGGGGTGATCATTTGAAACAATCCAAACTACTAACAAATCTTTGTTGCAGGACCTTGGCAAGGGTTTTTGATCTTTATTGTGTGCCTTGTTCTCATAGACTAGCAAACACTTCAATTGGTGCACTAAAATTGAACCATTGTCTTTTGTGTCTTGAGCAATAGGCTCTTTTTGTTTCATCTTTAGAGGGTCTGTCTCCCCATGTGGTCATTAGGACTACTAGTGAGGAGAGAATGACCAAGTGGTAGCAAAAGAAAAGCCATCTTCTTCCAAACCACTATAAATAACTGTATTCATGGTGAAAACTATGGATAACGTGTGTTGATTAGTTCATACCAACACTATGTCTCCCCATAAACCCGTTTGATCAAATTTATTTGATCATTTGTATGGCGTAACCCCTACCGGCTGGGAGCCTTTTGTATTTACAGAGCTGAAAGTGTCGCATGTATGGCCACATGAGCGGATGCCCTTACTAGCACCTTTTTGTTTTAGAAGCCGAAATCCTTCTAGTTGTTGGGGTAGGAGGTCAGACCTCTGGTAGCGGCCCACACACATACGGTTCTTAGTAGAGATACAAAGTTTGCCACGAGGATTTTTTGTGGGGACTAATGCTTGGCTGCCCCGAGAAGTGAGTTTCAAGGGTGGAGCTAGTGGGGTCAAGCATCTAAGTATCCGCTCTGAATAGCGTAGCCTTGGGGGAAACTCCATGTGGAATCAACAACTATTGTCTTGGCCAACCATAAGAATTGTGCTTGTCTTATTTGAACAATCAAACATTCAAGACCAAACAACAAAACATTGTGTCTTTTGTGTCTTCAAGTGTATGCAAAACATTCTTACATCAAACAACACACTTTTCTTGGAGTCATTTTGAGTCTAAACACTTGCAAACATTGAGTCCTCATCAACATTGTGTCCTCTTGTCACAAAAAATAGTCAAACATTTAGATTTGGTCACAACAAACAACTTCACAAATTGGAAAAATTTACAGTCCAACAAACAAGAGCAATCAGTTTCAGAATTCTTGAGCTTCCTAAGCTATCTCTTCAGGTTTTCATCTAGCATTCAACCTATCTTTGGATCACACAAAGTCCATCATTGCTTTACACCTTACATTACATTCACATTTGTCTAAACTTGAGTCAAAAGGTCACTTGCTTGTCCTCATCATACTTTGTCAACACACTACATACAACAACATTTTGCTAAGTGGTCCCTCATCAAGGTCTATCACCTTTGGGTCTCATTTGGTCTTACTTAGAGTCAAGGTCAACTTACCTCATCAAGAGAAACTATCCTCTCTTTGGAAGCCACACCTACTCTACTACATACATACTTGGTCTTACACTTTGGACATTGCAAGTAAACCTTAGATTCACTTACATTCCATCCAAACTCTTGGTCTTCCATACTCTTTCCATTTTCATCTAGTCTCTCACATCTTGGTCAATACCTAGTTCATGGTTGAAACCTGTTCCCAAAAATCTAGGAGAGAAGCTAAAGTGGCTCAAGAGTCCACAAACATGAGTGCCTATGAGTATGACAATGATATCTTTTTCAATTCTAATCATACTACATTACCTAACATGGATGCCTATAGAAACATTCCAAATGTTGAGAACATGGACACTACAAACAACAATGATACACACAATGACAATATGGACAACTTCTCCATACATTCAGCAGAAGTGGAAGACACCATTATGAATCCCCATTTCAATCGATTGGTTGAGGAAATAATGAGGAGAGATAGATAATATTTTCTACAAGTGATGGCACAAAGTGGAGCCAAGATACCTCATGATTTTGACATGTCTCAAATAATGGAAAATTGACGTTTGCAACAACCTCACCTCAACATGGATCAAAGGAGGCCTAATAGTGGAGGCAATAGAGGACCACATATGGTGCTTGAATCACCATCATCTTTGTTTCAAAAACTAGAGGTCCCATACACACATGGTCAAGCATATGATACTCACTTTCGCAGACCATTATGGAAGTCTTATGCATAAAAATATAATCAATCATGTACCAATGCTAAGGACCAACCACCAAAGAAATTGGATATCCAAAGGAATGCTCAAAATTTGGACACAAGGAAACCCCATGTCAAATTTGGGGGCAACACACTAGAACAAACTCATAACATTCCTATAGAGTATGGTATACATGGACAAAGCAGATATTCCACTCCTCATCATGACTTTATACCAAGTGGTCCATATACGCAGCATCATTATAGAACTCCTCCATATGAACATGTGTATGATCAATACCA
Source organism: Cryptomeria japonica (assembly GCF_030272615.1). Taxonomy (NCBI): domain Eukaryota; kingdom Viridiplantae; phylum Streptophyta; class Pinopsida; order Cupressales; family Cupressaceae; genus Cryptomeria; species Cryptomeria japonica. The sequence goes on from NC_081413.1 coordinate 740,022,543, forward strand.
TCCATATATGCAACATGCTCCTCCTCCACACATTGGTTCAGACATGGGGTATGGTCCAAGAAGTTGGTCTCCACCTAAGAACACTTTGGAACAGCAAATCAAGGACTTACAAAAGAAAATGGAGGACATAAATACACCAAAGCCAACTTATACAATGAGAGACATATGTCCCTATCCATTTGACAAGAGCATTCCAATGCCTCCTTTTCCTACACATTTCGTGACACCTAAGTTTGATAAGTATAGAGGAAAAGGGGATCCTAAGTCACACATAAGGCAGTTTTTCATAGCTTGCATTGAGGTAGCTTCAGAAGAGACATATTTGATGAGATTATTCCCACAAAGCTTAGGTGATCAAGCTATGGAATAGTTCTCCCAACTTCCACTTGGAATTAAGTCATGGGGTGACTTAGCAGAGGCATTTATCCAACATTTCTCATACAACATAGAGACAGACATATCAGTCACTACTTTGTGCAACACCGAGCAAAAGGATGGAGAGTCTTTTTCATCATTTTTACAAAGATGGAGGAATCTAGCTAGTAGATGCTCTTGTGAAATTCCACAAAAACAAATGGTGGAGATGTTCACCCAAAATGTTAACAAAGACATTGGCTATGATCTAAGGAAAGCTTCTTTGTCCACCTTCAAGGACATCATTGAAAAAGGCTTAGTGACAGAAAAGGTCCTAATTGAACAAGGAGTCATTAAGATATTCAAGGAAAACAAAGATGACTTTAAAGGAAAAGATAAGCCAAGATTTTGGAATAAAAACAAGAACATAGTCAATGATGGTGTTGTTGATGCCAATACAATGCGACCCAAAATTGTTTTTTCAGGATCAAGCTCTACAAACAATCAAGTGAATACTCAAACAACTTCTAGATCACGAAGGAAGTACCCCATTGGGAGAACCACTTGAGTCAGTTTTCAAGAAGCTAGTGGCAAACAAAGTAATCACAATTCCATATTTTCCTCCATATGAACCAAAGGTCAAACCAAATTGGTGGAATGATCATGAATATTGTGAATTTCATAAGAGCAAAGGTCATAAGACAGGAAATTATCATTGACTGAAGAACATCATACAAGATCTCATTGATAGAGGTGACATTGAGATTGAAGGACACTCATCCAATCAAGAACATAAAATGTTTAAGGAACCATTCCCAAAACATGACAAGGGAAAAGATGCAGCCACAGATGACTAGACCAACTATACCAGAGCATCCTATAACTATGATTCAACTATCAATCACATTTCAATGGATAATTATGTCTCTACTATTATCATCAAGGACAAAACCCCTGAGAATTCTACCCAAAGACCTAAAATTGTCCTAAAAGGCATTGGATCTTCTTCCGAACCTACCTCTGAATGTAATGTTACAACTTGCTGAGGTAAATTCACTTTGCAAGGTTCTCCAGCTAAAAACACTACTTCTTCATCAACCAAGCCTGAATACGACCTTGTAGAATAGTTAGGGAAGACACCTGCGCTTATCTCCATCCTTGAGCTCTTACGCATATCCCCTGTACATAAAGCTATTCTTGACAAAATCTTGACAGACACTGTCATTCCTACTGATCTGAACGTGGACTAGTTTCAAGCCATGGTGGGATACTTTTCCATTCCACACTCTCTTACATTCACAGAAGCTAATGACGCCTCTGTAAGTCAGCCACATAATGCACCATTACACATTGAAGCCTTCATACACAAACATCGAATAAAATGAGTCCTTATAGATGGAGGAGCTGGTCTAAACATTTGCACATTGAGCACTATTAAACAATTGGGATAATCTGATAAAGCTGTGAATTCTACAAAATTACCATCAAGGCATATGATGATGAAGAGTGCTCATCCAAGGGTACAATCACCTTACCTCTCAAAGTTGGGCCAGTTATGAAAGATGTGGTTTGTCAAGTCCTAGATCTCGATCTCACATACAACATATTGCTAGGATGTCCTTGGATTCATGAGATGAGAGTAGTCCCATCTACATGCCACCAATGCATTAAGTTTCCACACAATGGAGTTGAAGTGACTGTCAAAGCGGATCCAAATCCATTCATGTATTGCAACAATCTATGACCTCAATCAAAAATACCAATCCCAGTCAATCGAGAAGCTATTCCTTTATTAGCATATGTGGATCCAGAATCCTTGAAAGCTTCTACATCAAAACAAACAAAGATCAAAGAAAAGTTCAAGTTTCAAGACATGGGATGTGGTGAGTATATCTTTCATGTTGATCAACTCTCACTATCTGCTAAGGTATTAAGTCGACAGGAACAATCTATAAATAATTTACAAGGAATTGGGTGTGAACCACCTAGTGTTGTGGCTACTAAGTCCGAATGCAAATCTCCTCTAGTGGTGCAAGCAACTCTTGATATCAATAGTCCTAAGAGTGGTTCTACCAAAGAATCTATTGAGCATATCACCAGCCCTCTTGAGAACTCACATAGCCTTACCATATCATCCATTCATTCCATTTCCTCTCCGCTCCCAGACTTGGATCAACAAGAATTACAAAAGCCCTTACTAATTGGGGATGAAAAATTAAGCTTTGAAAAGAAAAATCTAAAAGTCAAAAATAAAGAGAAGTTCTTTAGTCCAAATCAAAATCAAAAGCTATTGGACTCTGCAAAAAATCAAAGTCAAGGATAAAAATCCTATGAAAGAAAAAGAACAAGAGTTGATCTCCCCTAATATCAAAATAACTGGGGGCAAAACTTCTAAAATTTTAAGTCAAAAGGCATACTTGTTGATCCTAAGTCTCCATCATGCTATCCTACTCTCACTTCTTTTCACAATCATAAGCCTTCATCACTCATCTACTTGTTTCACACATCCATCCCTTTTTGGGGATATATTATGGACCTTTAATGGAACTTACTCAAAGGACTTTGTTGTCAGGGATGCCCAAACTTCTTTAGGTGACACGCATACGGGCCTATGTAGTCCACACACTAGTAATTCCACCTTAGTTCCTTCATCAATGAAGACAATCACTCAAGCTATACATAGTTCAGTCAAGGAACAACACAACTACAATCATAAGGTTAAGCCTCACACATTTGAGGTAGGTGACTTAGTTCTCAAAGAAAATCCTAAAAATCAGCAAGACAGAGAGAAGAAGGGCAAGTTCGAACCAAACTGGCTTGGTCTTTACATCATCACAGCAGCATATGGATTTGGTGCATATCAGCTCTCAACCATAGAGGGTGAACCTTTAGAGGATCCTATCAACAACATGCACCTTCGCAGGTTTTACACATAGCTCTTCGGAGTATCCTAATTCAAAATGCAAAAAAAATCATTAAAAAAAAAAAAAAAAAATCAAAAAAGTAAAGAGAAATAATTTCGTCCAATGGTGAAAACCACTTCGGTGGTGCTCTGGGCAAGTACCATGGTGAAAACTGGATCACCGGCACCATGCATAGAGACATTGCTCCTCTCTCCTTCATGATTCCATTTCATCCTTCACTTTGCACACACTCACAACCTCTTCATCCACAATAAACTTACCCATTCCCATCATGGCTTGTCATTGATCTATCCAAGATTGGTTAGCCATTCATAATAAACCTCCCTTTTTCACCCCCTACTATCCATAATAAATCAGCTCCTATCTATGGCTAAGGCAAATCCTACATCTAGTGATGGGTGTGGAACTGAGAACATCATACGTTCTGAGCAGTATAGTTTCTTCCAATTTTCTTCAGTCTATCCGCGCAAAATCTGCAATAAAGCAACACTTGCATCACAATCCACAATAAAGTTACGTCTTCTCCGTAGTAAAGTATCAGTTTCATGGATTCAGTCAGTTTCAGATGAGACACAACAGCAACAATGAACTTCAACAAATCAAATCTTTCAGCAGACTCAAACAACATTATGGTTAAGTGCTATCTATCCTTTTTGTGAAAGTAAACATTGTGACCACAATCAAATACGACTTATACAAGTGACAAGAGACACTAAACTTGAGGACTACAGTGAATGTTGGTGTCAAGTCTTGGTTTTCTTTTGATTTTTATCTTTTGGTGACATGTCTTTTATCTTTTCCAGGATGTCTTTGACTAGAGATTCTATCTCCAGGATGTCTTTGACTAGAAAGGTGAGGATGGGGTATCGTCACCTATTTTTCTTTGATGTATGTGGATTGTCTCTTAGTAATGCTTTGACTTGTCCAAGGATATGAGGACACTATGAGTCTAGTATGAACTAGGGCATTCCTTGTTTGCAACTGTCTTATCTCCATGCAAACGGGTACAATGACTTTCTGGGTTGAACATATGCCTCGATTGTCATAACCTACTTGCCATAATAAAGCTCAATAATGATAACGCACAAGAAGCTCTTTCCCTTTCATATCTTCTATCTTCCATCCCCCTTTCTTGATTGACTTCCATTGTCCTTCTTGATTCCGTGTAGCCTACTATCACATGACTGAGTATAATGACACACCAAAAACATTTACATTTCATGTAGTTGCACCTGCATTATTACATGTTAGCATTTCATACATACATATAGATATCACAATTGCATCACATCCTGTACACAACAAATATTAGCACATTTTACATTTTCATCATGTAAATAGTTATTTGCACTATCATATTCATCTGCATTTCATACATTCACATTTGCATTAGCATAACATATAAAAACATAAAAGAACAAAAAAAATATTGCCTTTCCTCATGTGCATATTTGCATCCATATAATAAGCATCACATAGAAACATACATCACATAGGTACACATGCATATAGCTACCGCAAATATGAATCATCTCATATATATAATCATAAGTGTCATGATACAATGATGTCAAAATACATATGGCTACAAAATCACCCGAAGGTGTCTACATCATCATACAAAATGGTACAAAACTGATACACAGGAACCCACTGATCACTCCTACCAGTACTGATGGTAGTGCCAATCCTGTCTATGTCATGGTATCCCAAGCCACGTGTCTAGCCCTCATCTCCAATCCCAAATCTTGGAACACTCGTCTCAGTGCATCCCTGTCTCCCTCTCGATCATAAGGAACTAACTTCCCATCGATCGGTATCCGCAGTATCCTGTATACATCCTTTAAGGTGATTGTCATCTCACCCATCGACAAATGAAAACTACAAGTCTTTGAGTGCCATCTCTCAGCTAATACAGTTAGCAACCCCATGTTCGCCTGAAACTCAAGCACATACAGAATAAATCTCAGACCCATAACCTCAATCGCATCTCAATCCTCAATTGTCAGCTTTGGTTGTAACCTATGAGTCAATGGGAATCTCTCTCGTGACTCTAGCATAGGTAGGTACTCCTGCAGTCAAGAAAATCAATCATGTTAGTCATAGTGGCATTCACTGTTCATCACAAAGTGTTGCTATTTATCCTAGTGGTACTCCCTGTTCATCACAAAGTACTACGCATTTTTGCACTCACTGTTCATCACAAAGTGCTACTCCTATTGGTACTCCCTGTTCATCACAAAGTACTATGTCTTGGTACTCACTATTCATCACAAAGTGCCTTGATCTATCCTAGTCTTCCCTAGAGGACCTGCTTGAGTGTATCCTCTTAGCAGCTTATCCAATCAACAGTGTATGTTCATCACAGAACTGCTGATTCGGCCTTGAAGACATAAACGCATTTCAACAACACAGACGCACCTAGCCTACCCAGATGTGCCTGGCAGCAACGCAGATGCACCTTAATGTTTTTCCTCCCACTTGACATTTTTCTAGACATACCTAATGTGCATTTATTGCACCACCTAACATGCATTTATGACAACATTAATGTGACAAAGTACAAGGATGTTTTGTGATACTTACCAGCTCTCCTGCATCTGCTGGCCTCTGAAATCGACGAATGCGATCGAATCTGTGAATCAAAGCCATCGCTGCTGACTACTGCTACTCTATTTTCTCTCAGCACTCTGATCTCTTGGATGTGTGGATGACAATGAGAATGTACTCCCCTCATGGTCTATTTTATAGACTACCCTAGCCCTATCCCTAGCCCTCATTTCCTGAGTTAGTCTTCATTATCTCATGACTCTGTCACTTTATCCGGTCAGTCCATTCTATCCTGTCTTTCTTATCAAGAGATTGTCTGTGATCTTTCCAGACATATTCATCCAATCTCTCAAGGGGCCATATCATTTCCATCTTTAGGCAACTTTGTATCAGTTCATATTATCTTCTTTGAAACAACGCAACAAGCTGCATTGTCTCAAAGAGGGGCAAAATGTAGACACCTAAAATTGTCCAGTCTAATTAAATAAATATTTTTATTTATTTAATTATTTTAGCCTAATTCATCTATTAATAAAATAAATCTATATTTATTTAATTAATTCATTTATCCTCTTCTAGCCTTATTTCTCATTTAAATAAATACATTTATTTATTTAAATTGTCCTTTTCCTAAATTAAATAAATATCTTATTTATTTAATTGATCCCACTTCTTCTATTAATTAAATAAATTTTTATTTATTTAATTAATTCATTAACCTTTTCTACCCATGACACATGTCATTCATCTCTTAATTCCTAAACTACCTACCCTTTTATTATTTTATTATTTCCTCTACCTACCCTCTAATCATAGCCGACCTCTTTTACACCTCTCAATCTTATCCCTCCATTTCTTATGGTGTCTTCTATATAAGGAGATGCTTCCTTCATTATCAAACCCTAGCTAATCAATTTATGCACTTGACTACACTACGCTTTTCATATGTGATCCTACTTGCAACCACATTTCCGTTCTTTATTGAGCTCTTGTGTACACATAAAATCTGAGAGAAAATATATCAAGCAAGATCAATGGAGATAGGAAGAATGGAGATCCAAACCCTATTGGACATGTGATGGTATAATCTTTGTGATTTCATTTGATTTGCATTGTCTTAGGTAATCTACATATGCTATGGTGGATCTTTGTTGTTGTTAGGCTAGGGTTTTGTGGTTGAATTCATTTAGTCTTCCAACATTGTTATTGTTGTTATCCATTTTCACCATAAACAAATATCTTATTTATTTAATTGATCCCACTTCTTCTATTAATTAATTAAATGTTTATTTATTTAATTCATTCATTATCCTTTTCTACCCATGACACATGTGATTCATCGCTTAATTCCTACACTACCTACCCTCTAATCATAGCCGGCCATTTATCTTTTACACCTCTTAATCTTATCCCTCCATTTCTTATAGTGTCTTCTATATAAGGAGATGCTTCCTTCATTATCAACCCTCTGCATTATAATCAAGTATCCTAACATTCAAACTTTCATATGTGATCCTACTTGCAACCATATTTTCGTTCTTTGTTGAGCTCTTGTGCACAAATAAAATTTGAGAGCAAATATATCAAGCAAGATCAATGAAGATAGGAAGAATGGAGATCCAAACCCTATTGGACATGTGATGGTATAATTTTTGTGATATCATTTGATTTGCATTGTCTTAGGTAATCTTCATATGTTATGGTGGATCTTTGTTGTTGTTAGGCTAGGGTTTTGTGGTTGAATTCATTTAGTCTTTCAATATTGTTGTTTCCATTTTCACCATATACATTTTGGCACACCCAGTGGGACATGGATTTTTGTTAGATCTATGTTTTTTGCAAGTTTTCCTAACCCTATATTGCTGTTTTGTAAAACAATTTGGAGAATAACCTTGTGCAGCTAGTGTTTTGGACACAAAATCAAGATCTTGGAGAGATTTGATCTGATCTCACAAAAAGCTTAGACTTTTTGTACCAAATTTTGTTTTCAGGTTTAAAAATGTATTAAGAGCTCTCAATCCAAAATTCAAAATTTTTGGAGGACATGTGCATTTTCCATGATTTTTTTATGATTTTTCATAAAAAATTAAATTTGAGAGCAAATTAGCAAATTTTTCAGATTTTCTTATATTTTTGGAAATCTCTTTGATTTATACACATGATCTATCCTTTGTGATTTTAATTTTGATGCAAAATATTTCCCTAAAAATTGGATCTTTAAAAATTAGGGTTTTTCATTATTTTGATCAGATCTCACAAACGGATTTGTATTTTGGCATCAAATATTTTTTTTAGGTCAAGAACATTATCAGAGGTTCGTAGGAAAGATTTTAGAATTTTTGAAGCAAATTTTCATTTTCTATGAATTTTTTATGATTTTTCATAAACAATTATTTGTGAGAGAAAATTAGCAATTTTTTTGGATTTTCTTACATTTTTGGAAATCTCTCAAAATTATACATAGGATTTGTTCTTTGTGATTTTAATTTTGATGCAAAATCATTCCTAAAAAATTGGATCTTTGAAAAATTAGGGTTTTGCATTATTCTGCTCATATCTCACAAACTGCTTTGAAATTTTGCAGGATTTGTTTTATGCAGGTTTGAAAGGTCATCAGGAGTGTCCAGTAAAAATTTCATATTATTTGGATCAATTTTGCATTTTATATGATTTTTTTTATGATTTTTCATAAAAAATTAATTTTTGGAGCAAATTAGCAATTTTTTTGGATTTTCTTACATTTTTTGAAATTTTACAGGTGTTATTTTTTTGTGATGAATCAGATCTTTGAATTGGTAAAAAAAAATGCATTGTTGAAGGCCCCTATTTCACAAAGTCTTTCAAATCTAAAATTTACCTAACTTGTGTGCTTGCAGGAAGGGGTGATCATTTGAAACAATCCAAACTATTAACAAATCTTTGTTGTAGGACCTTAACAAGGATTTTTCTTTTGATCTTTATTGTGTTCCTTGTTTTCATAGATTATCAAACACTTCAATTGGTGCACTAAAATTGAACCACTGTCTTTTGTGTCTTGGGCAATAGGCTCTTTTTGTTTCATCTTTAGAGGGTCTGTCTCCTTGTGTGGTCATTAGGACTACCAGTGAGGAGAGAACGACCCAAGTGGTAGCGAGGAAAACCCACCTCTTCCAAACCACTATAAACAACTATATTCATGGTGAAAACCATGGATAACGTGTGTTGATTAATACTGACACTATTTCTCCCCAAAAACCTATTTGATCAAATTTATTTGATCAGTTGTAGGGCGTAACCCCTATCGGCTGGGAGCCTTCTGTATTTATAGAGCTAAAAGTGTCGCATGTATGGCCACATGAGCGGATGCCCTTACTAGCACCCTTTTGTTTTAGAAGCCAAAATCTTTCTAGTTGTTGGGGCAGGAGGTCGGACCTCTGGAGCGGCCCACACACATACGATTCTTAGTAGAGATGCAAAGTTTGCCACGGGGAGTTTTCATGGGGGCTGATGCTTGGCTACCCCGAGAAGTGAGTGTCGAGGGTGGAGCCAGTGGGGTCAAGCATCTAAGTATCCGCTCTGAATAGCGTAGCCTCATGTGGGATCAACAACTATTGTCCTAGTCAACCATAAGAACTGTGCTTGTCTTATTTTGAACAATCAAACATTCAAGACCAAACATCAAAATATTGTGTCTTTTGTGTCTTTATGTGTATACAAAACAATTTTACATCAAACAACACACTTTTCTTTGAGTCATTTTAAATCTAAACACTTACAAACATTGAGTTCTCATCAACACTATGTCCTCTTGTCACGAAAAAAACTCAAAATTTCAGATTTGGTCACAACAAGTCACTTCATAGATTGGAAAAATTACACAAAGTCACTATTCAGAAACACATCTATGTCTAATAGAACCGCGTCTGTGTCATCTAACCACATCTGTGAAGGGCAAAAACACATATGTGTTCTCTTGAGAAACATTGCACTTGCAACATCTCAGAAATGCGTCTGTCTTTGACAAAACCATGTTTGTGTCATTTAAGCGCATCTGTGAAGTATATAGGCACGTCTGTGTTCAGAATTGAAAAACTTTTATAGTCTAGCAAACAAGAGCAATCAATTTTAGAATGCTTGAGCATCCTTAATTATTTCTCTAGATTTTCATCTAGCATTCAACCTGTCTTTGGGTCTCACAAAGTCCATCATTGCTTTACACCTTGCATTACATTCACATTTTCCTAAACTTGAGTCAAAAGGTCACTTGCTTGTCCTCATCATACTTTGTCAACACATTACATACAACAACATTTTGCTAAGTGGTCCCTCATCAAGGTCTATCACCTTTGGGTCTCATTTGGTCTTACTTAGAGTCAAGGTCAACTTACCTCATCAAGAGAAACTATCATCTCTTTGGAAGTCACACCTACTCTACTACATACATACTTGGTCTTACACTTTGGACATTGCAAGTAAACTTCAGATTCATTTACATTACATCCAACTCTTGGTCTTCCATACTTTCCATTTTCATCTAGTCTCACACATCTTGGTCAAGACCTAGTTCATGGTTGAAACCCATTCCCAAAAATCTAGGAGAGAAGCTAAAGAGGCTCAAGAGTCCGCAAACATGAGTTCCTATGAGTATGACAATGATATCTTTTTCAATTCTGATCATACTACATTACCTAACATGGATGCTTATAGAAACATTCCAAATGTTGAGAACATGGACACTACAAACAACAATGGTACACACAATGACAATATGGACAACATTTCCATACATTCGGCAAAAGTGGAAGACTCCATTATGGATCCCCGTTTCAATCGATTGGTTGAGGAAATAATGAGGAGAGATAGACAATACTTCTTACAAGTGATGGTACAAAGTGGAGCCAAGATCACTCATGATTTTGACATGTCTCAAACAATGGAAAATCAACCTTTGCAACAACCTCACCTCAACATGGATCAAAGGAGGCTTAATAGTGGAGGAAATAGAGGACCACATCTTGTGCCTGAATCACCATCATCTTTGTTTCAAAAACTAGAGGTCCCATATACACATAGTCAAGCATATGATGCTCACCTTCGCAGGCCATTATGGAAGTCTTAATGCTAAAGACTTACCACCAAAGCAATTGGATATCCAAAGACATGTTCAAAATTTGGACACAAGGAAACCCCACGTAAAATTTGGGGGCAACACACTAGAACAAACTCATGACATTCCTGTAGAGTATGGTATACATGGACAAAGCAGATATTCCATTCCTCACCATGACTCTATACCAAGTGGTCCATATATGTAGCACCATTATAGACCTCCTCGATATGAACATGTGTATGATCAATATCATCCATATATGCAGCATGCTCCTCCTCCACCTGGTGGTTTAGGCATGGGGTATGGTCCAAGAATTCAGTCTCCACCTACGAATAATTTGGAACAGCAAATCAAAGACTTACAAAAGAAAATGGAGGACATAAATACACCGAAGCCAACTTACACAATGAGAGACATATGTCCCTATCCATTTGACAAAAGCATTCCAATGCCTCCATTTCCTACACACTTTGTAACACCTAAGTTTGATAAGTACAGAGGAAAAGGGGATCCTAAGGCACACATAAGACAGTTTTTCATAGCTTGCATTAAGGTAGTAGTAGAAGAGACATATTTGATGAGATTATTCCCACAAATCTTAGGTGATCAAGCTATGGAATGGTTCTCCCAACTTCCACCTAGAATTAAGTCTTGGGGTGACTTAGCAGAGGTATTTATCCAACATTTCTCATACAACATAGAGACAGACATATCAGTCACTACTTTGTGCAACACCAAACAAAGGGATGGAGAATCTTTTTCCTCATTTTTGGGTATGTGCAGGATCATGGTGTGCCAAAACAGGCCCTTGAGTGGCAATGAAATTTCAGAAAATCAGAGTTATGCAACTTGACATGAAAATTTGAATAAGTTGTCAACATTATTTTTAAAATATGTAAGAAGAGAATATATAGAAAATTGAATGTAGTTTCTAAGCTACTAGTTGTTTTTTGGAAAAAAAATTCCTATTTGATGAAAATTTCAAACTTCAATGCAGTGGTACTAAAATTTCAGGAAAAAAATAAGAAGTAGACGTATGTCTGACCACCCTAATCACAATCAAATCTTAATATTTTTTTATAATATTTATATTATAAGTATTAGACTCATGTCCGGGTGTGACACATAATTGTTTTTAATTTTTTATAAATTAAATAATTATTTATGAATTTTTTACTACAGCTTTTCATAAATTCAAAAACTCCTACGTCTGACCACCTTAACTTGGTCAAAACCTTATGACACTTTTTTTTATTATTATTTTTCCCTATAGTAGACGAAGCATAGGATGTGACGCCTATTTCAGTTTCAAAAAATGCTATACCGTTTGAAAGTTATGAGTGTTTTTCAATCAGTATATCAATCAGGACTATTGTCAGAATTCAATTAGAAAATAAATAATAATTATTTATTAAAGTCGAAATAAGACAAGCCTTATACTGTTGGAAAGCTAGGAACGTCCTTAAAAAACCCTTTTCATTTTATCAATTTTGGTTACAAAAAAAGTCGTCAGCCACCTATTTATGGTGAAAATGGATAACAATAATAACGATATTGAAAGGCTAAATGAATTCAACCACAAAACCCTAGCCTAACAACAACAAAGATCCACCATAACATATGAAGATTAACTAAGACAATGCAAATCAAATGAAATCACAAAGATTATACCATCACATGTCCAATAGGGTTTGGATCTCCATTCTTCCTATCTCCATTGATCTTGTTTGATGTATCTGCTCTCAGATTTTATGTGCACAAGAGCTCAACAAAGAACGAAATGTGGTTGCAAGTAGGATCGCATATGCCAAGTAGTCAATTGATCAAGTAGTTAGGGTTTGATAATGAAGGAAGCATCTCCTTATATAGAAGACACTATATGAAATGGAGGGATAAGATTGAGAGGTGTAAAAGGAGGTCGGCTATGATTAGAGGGTAGGTAAAAGAAATAATAAAATAATGAAAGGGGTAGGTAGTGTATGAATTAAGAGATGAATGACATTTGTCATGGGTAGAAAAGGTTAATGAATTAATTAAATAAATAAAGATTTATATAATTAATAGAAGAAGTGGGATCAATTAAATAAATAAGATATTTATTTAATTTAGGAAAGAGATAATTTAAATAAATAAATGTATTTATTTAAATGAGAAATAAGGCTAGAAGAGGATAAATGAATTAATTAAATAAATAAAGATTTATTTAATTAATAGAAGAATTAAGCTTATATAATTAAATAAATAAAATATTTATTTAATTAGACTGGACAATTTTAGGTGTCTACATTTTGCCCCTCTTTAAGACAATGTGGCTTGTCGCGTTGTTTCAAAGAAGATAAGATGAACCGATACAGAGTTGCCCCAAGATGGGAATGATATGCCCCCTCGAGAGATTGGATGAAAATGTGTGAAAAGACCATAGACAATCTCTCGATAAGAAAGAAAGGCTAGAATGAACTGACTGGATAAAGTGACAGAGTCACAGGATAACGAAGATTGACACAGGAGACTAGGGCTAGGGTAGTCTATAAGATAGACCACAAGGGGAAAACATCCTCATTGTCATCTACACCTCCAAGAGATTAGAGTGCAGAGAGAGAAAAGAGCAACAACAGTTAGCAGCAATGGCTTTGGTTCATGGATTTGACCGCGTTCACCGATTCCAGAGGCCAGCAGAGGCAGGAGAGCCAGTAAGTACCACAAAACCTTCTTGTACTTTGATGCATTTATTATTGTCATTAATGCATGCTAGGTAATGTAATAAATGTGCGTTTATGTTAGGAAAGTGTGTTTGTGTCCAAAAATGTGAATTTGTGTCTTCTAGGTCAAATCGGCAGTTCTGTGATGAACATACGCTATCGATTGGATAAGCTACTGAGAGGATACACTCAAGCAGGTCCTCTAGGGAAAACTAGGATAGCAAATAGGGCTAGGATTGACAATTCTATGATAGAACATACGTTGCCAATTAGAAAACTACTCAAGAGGATTCACTCAAGCATAGGCCCTAGGATAAGATAGATCAAGGCACTTTGTGATGAACAGTGAGTACCAAGATATAGTACTTTGTGATGAACAGGGAGTACTAAAATATGAGCAGCACTTTGTGATGAACAGTGAGTGCAAATGTGAGCAGCACTTTGTGATGAACAGGGAGTGCCAAACACATAGTACTTTGTGATGAACAGGGAGTACCACTAGGATAGAAGCAACACTTTATGATGAACAGTGAGTGTCACTAGGACTGAGATGATTGATTTGTGTGACTGCAGGAGTATTTGCCTATGCTGGAGTCATGAGAGAGATTCCCATCGACTCAGAGGTTGTGACCTGAGTTGATAGCCGAGGACCGAGCTGCGATTGAGGCTATGGGATTGAGACATATTTTGTATGTGCCTAAGTTTTGGGCGAACATGGGATTGCTGACTGCACTGATGGAGAGGTGGCACTCTAAGACTTGCACTTTTCATTTGCCGATGGGGGAGATGACAGTCACCCTGGAGGATGTATACAGGATTCTGCTGATTCCGTATGATCGTGATGGATATAGGGATGCCCTTAGATGAGTGTTCTAGGATCCAGGACTAGAGATGAGGGTGGGACATGTGGCATGGGATACCATGACATGGATAGGATTAGTACTACCAACAGTGTTGGCAGGAGTTATCAGTGGGTTCCTCTGTATCAATTTTGTACCATTTTTGTATGATGATGTAGACACCTTCGGGTGATTGTAGCCATATGATTTTGACATCATTGTATCATGACACTTTATATATATATATATGAGATTATTCATCTTTGCGGCAGCTATATGCATGTGTACCTAAGTGATGTATGTTTCTATGTGATGCTTATGATATGGATGCAAATATGTACATAATGAAATACAATATTTTTGTTCTTTTGTATTTTTATATGTTATGCTAATGCAAATGTGAATGTATGTAATGCGGATGGATATGATAATGCAAATGTAAATTGTGCTAACATGTGTTGTGTGTAGGATGTGATGCAGTTGTGATATCTATATGTATGTATGAAATGTTTATATGTGGTAATGCAGGTGCAACTACATGAAATGCAAATGTTTTTGGTGTGTCATTATACTCAATCATGTGATAGCAGGCTACGCGGACTCGAGAAGGACGATGGAAGTCAATCAAGAAAGGGGGATGAAAGACAGAAGATATGAAAGTGAAAGAGCTTCTTGTGCGTTATCATCATTGAGCTTTATTATGGCAAGTAGGGTATGACAATCGAGGCATATGTTCGACCCAAAAAGTCATTGTACCTATTTGCATGGAGATAAGATAGTCACAAACAAGGAATGCCCCAATTCATACTAGACTCACAGTGTCCTCATATCCTTGGACAAGTCATAGCATTACTAAGAGACAATCCACAAACAACAAATAAAAATAGGTGACGATACCCTATCCTCGCCTTTCCAGTCAAAGACATCCTGGAGATAGAATCTCTAGTCAGAGACATCCTGGAAAAGCTAAAAGACATGTCACCAAAAAAGATGAAATCAAAAGAAAACCAAGACTCGACACCAACATCCACTGTAACCCTCAAGTTTAGTGTCTCCTATCACTTGTATAAGTCTATTTGATTGTGGTCACAATATTTACTTTCACAAAAGGATAGATAGCACTGAACCATAATGTTGTCCGAGTCTGTTGAAAGATTTGATTTGTTGAAGCCCATTATTGCTGCTGTGTCTCATCTGAAATTGACTGAATCTATGAAACTGATACTTTATTGTGGATTGGCGATGCAGATGCTTTATTGTGGATTGTACGCAGATAGACTGAAGAAAGCTGGAAGAAACTGAACTCCTCATAATATGTGATGTTCTCAGTTCCACACCCATCACTAGATGTAGGATTTTCCTTAGCCATAGATAGGAGTTGATTTATTATGGATGGAAAGGGAGTGAAAAGGGAGGTTTATTATGAATGGCTAACCAATCTTGGGTAGATCAATAGCAAGCCATGATGGGAATGGGTAAGTTTATTATGGATGAATAGGTCGTGAGTGTGTGCAAAGTGAAGGATGAAATGTAATCCTGAAGGAGGGAGGAGCAATGTCTCTACGCATGGCGTTGGTGACCCAGTTTTCACCATGGTACTTACCCAGGGTGCCACCGAAGTGGTTTTCACCGTTGGATGAAATTATTTCTCTTTACTTTTTTTGATTTTTCAATCTTTTTTGTGTCACAAGGCACCTATTTGCCAGGTTTTCACCAAGTAACGATTTTTTTTTTTTTATAATTTATTTATTTTTTTGTATTTTTGAAATTTTTGAATTTTTTTGTATTTTTTGAATTAGGATACTCTGAAGAGCTATGTGTAAAACCTGCAAAGGTGCATGTTGTTGATAGGATCCTCCAAAGGTTCACCTTCTGTAGTTGAGAGCTGATATGCCCCAGATCCATATGCTACTGTAATGATGTAAGGACCAAGCCAATTTGGTTCGAACTTGCCCTTCTTCTCTCTGTCTTGCTGATTTTTGGGATTTTCTCTGAGAACTAAGTCACCCACCTCAAATGTGTGAGGCTTTACCTTATGATTGTAGTTGTGTCGTTCCTTGACTAAATGATGTGTAGCTTGAGTGATTGTCTTCCTTGATAAAGGAACTGAGATAGAATTACTAGTGTGTGGACTACGTTTGCCCGTATGCGTGTCACCTAAAGAAGTTTGGGCATCCCTGATAACAAATTCCCTTGAGGAAGCTCCATTAAAGGTCCATGATGTATTGCCAGAAGAGAAAGGATGTGTGGAACAAGTGGATGAGTGATGAAGGCTTATGATTGTGAAAAGAAGTGAAAGTAGGATAGCATGATGGAGACTTAGGATCAACAAGTATGCTTTTTGACTTAAAATTGTAGAACTTTTGCCCCTAGTTATTTTGATATTAGGGGAGATCAACTCTTGTTCTTTTTGCTTCATAGGAGTTTTATCCTTTACCTTGATTTTTGCAGAGTCCAATAGCTTTTGATTTTGATTTGGACTAAAGGATTTTTCTTTAGTTTTGACTTTTAGATTTTTCTTTTCAAATCTTGATTTTTCATCCCCAATGAGTAAGGGCTTTTGTAATTCTTGTTGATCCAAGTCTAGGAGCGGAGAGGAAATGGAATGAGTGGATGATATGGTAAAGCTATGTGAGTTCTCAAGAGGACTGGTGATACGCTCAATAGATTCTTCGCTGGAACCACTCTTAGGACTATTGATATCAAGAGTTGCTTGCACCACTGGAGGAGATTTGCATTCAGACTCAGTAGCCACAACACTAGGTGGTTCACACCCAATTCCTTGTAAATTGTTTATAGATTGTTCTTGTCGACTGAATGTCTTAGGAGATAGTGGGAGTTGATCAACATGAAAGATATACTCACCACATCCCATGTCTTTAATCTTGAATTTTTCTTTTAGCTCTATTTGTTTTGACGTAGAAGCTTTTAATGATTCTGGATCCACATATGCTGAAGATGGAACAACTTCTCGATTGGTTGGAATTGTTATTTCTGATCTAGGTCGTAGATTATTGCAATATATAAATGGATTTGGATCCGCTTTGATGGTCACTTCAACTCCATTGTGTGGAAACTTGATACATCGATGATATGTAGAAGGGACTGCGCTCATCTCATGAATCCATGGACTTCCCAAGAGTATGTTGTATGTGAGATCTAGATCTAGGACTTGACAAACCACATCCTTTGTAACTGGCCCAACTCTGAGAGGTAAGGTGACTGTGCCTATGGATGAACGCTCTTCATCATCATATGCTTTGATAGTAATTTTGTTTGTAGAATTCATAGCTTTGTCGGAATATCCCAATTGTTTAATAGTGCTCAATGTACAAATGTTTAGACCTGCTCCTCCATCTATCAAGACTCGTTTGATTCTATGTTTGTGTATGAAGGCTTCAATGTGTAATGGTGCATTATGTGGCTGACTTACAGAGGCGTTATCGACTTCTGTGAAAGTAAGGGAGTGTGGAATGGAAATGTATCCCACCATGGCTTGAAACTGGTCCACGTTCAGATCAGTAGGAACGGCAGTGTCTGTCAAGATTTTGTCAAGAATAGCTTTATGTACGGGGGATATGCGTAAGAGCTCAAGGATGGAGATAACTGCAGGTGTCTTCCCTAACTGTTCTACAAGGTCATACTCAGGTTTGGTTGATGAGGAAGCAGTGTTTTTAGCTGGAGCACCTTGCAAAGTAAATTTGCCTCAACGGGTTGTAACATGCCATTTAGAGGTAGGTTCGGAAGAAGATCCAACACCTTTTAGGACAATCTTGGGTCTCTGGGTAGAATTCTCAGGGTTTTTGTCCTTGATGATAATGGTAGAGACGTAATTGTCCATCGAAATGTGATTGATAGCTGAATCATTGTTATAGGTTGCTCTGGTATAGTTGGTTTGGTCATCTATGGCTTTAGCTTTTCCCTTGTCATGCTTTGGGAATAGTTCCTTAAACATTTCATGTTCTTGATTAGATGAGTGTCCCTCAATCTCAATGTCACCTCTATCAATAAGATCTTGTATGATGTTCTTCAGTCAATGACAATTTCCTGTTTTATGACCCTTGCTCTTATGAAATTCACAATACTCATCATCATTCCACCAATTTGGTTTAACCTTTGGCTCATATGGAGGTAGATCTGGAATTGTTATTATTTTGTTTGCCACTAGTTTCTTAAAAACTGACTCAAGTGGTTCTCCCAATGGAGTGTACTTCCTTCGTGACTTAGAAGTTGTTTGAGTATTCACCTGATTTGATCCGGAAAAAATGAATTTGGGTCACACTGTATTGGCATCAACAACACCATCATTGACTATGTTCTTGTTTTTATTCCAAAATCTTGGCTTGTCTTTTCCTTTAAAGTCATCTTTGTTTTCCTTGAATATCTTAATGACTCCTTGTTCAATTAGGACCTTGTCTGTTGCTAAGCCTTTTTCAATGACGTCCTTGAAGGTGGACAAACAAGTTTTTCTTAAGTCATAACCAATGTCTTTGTTAACATTTTGGGTGAACATCTCCACCATTTGTTTTTGTGGAATTTCACAGGAGCATCTGCTAGCTAGATTCCTCCATCTTTGTAAAAATGATGAAAAAGATTCTCCATCCCTTTGCTTGGTGTTGCACAAAGTAGTGACTGATATGTTTGTCTCCATGTTGTAGGAGAAATGTTGGATGGATGCCTCTTCTAGGTCACCCCATGACTTAATGCCAGGTGGAAGTTGGGAGAACCATTCCATAGCTTGATCACCTAAGCTTTGTGGGAATAATCTCATCAAATATGTCTCTTTTGCTGCTACCTCAATGTAGGCTATGAAAAACTGTCTTATGTGTGCCTTAGGATCCCCTTTGCATCTATACTTATCAAATTTAGGCGTCACAAAGTGTGTAGGAAAAGGAGGCATTGGAATGTTCTTGTCAAATGGATAAGGACATATGTCTCTCATTGTGTATGTTGGCTTTGGTGTATTTATGTCCTCCATTTTCTTTTGTAAGTCCCTGATTTGTTGCTCCAAATTGTTCTTAGATGGAGATCGACTTCTTGGACCATACCCCATGCTTGAGGCACCTATTGGAGGAGGAGCATGTTGCATATATGGATGATATTGATCATACACATGTTCATATGGAGGAGGTCTATAGTGATGCTGCATATATGGACCACTTGGTATAGATTCATGTTGAGGAACACAATATCTATTTTGTCCATGTATACCATACTCTACAGGCATGTCATGTTCTAATGTGTTGCCCCCAAATTTGACACGGGGTTTCCTTGTGTCCAAATTTTGAGCATGCCTTTGAATATCCAATTGCTTTGGTGGTTGATCCTTAGCATTGGTATGTGATTGAGCATATTTCTCTGCATAAGACTTCCATAATGGTCTGCGAAGGTGAGTATCATATGCTTGACCATGTGTATGTGGGACCTCTGGTTTTTGAAACAAAGATGATGGTGATTCAGGCACAAGATGTGGTCTTCTATTGCCTCGACTATTAGGCCTCCTTTGATCCATGTTGGAGTGAGGTTGTTGCAAAGGTCGATTTTCCATTATTTGAGACATGTCAAAATCATGAGGTATCTTGGCTCCACTTTGTGCCATCATTTGTAAGAAGTATTGTCTATCCCTCCTCATTATTTCCTCAACCAATCGATTGAAATGGGGATCCATAATGGATTCTTCCACATCTGCTGAATGTACTGAAAAGTTGTCCATATCATCATTGTGTGTATCATTGTTGTTTGTAGTGTCCATGTTCTCAACATTTGGAATGTTTCTATAGGCATCCATTTCAGGTAATGTAGTATGATCAGAATTGAAAAAGATATCATTGTCATACTCATAAGAACTCATGTTTGTGGACTCTTGAGCCTCTTTAGTTTCTCTCCTAGATTTTTGAAGATGGGTTTCAACCATGAACTAGGTATTGATCGAGATGTGTGAGACTAGATGAAAATGGAAAGTATGGAAGACCAAGAGTTGGATGGAATGTAAATGAATCTGAGGTGTACTTGCAATGTCCAAAGTGTAAGACCAAGTATGTATGTAGTAGAGTAGGTGTGACTTCCAAAGAGAGAATAGTTTCTCTTGATGAGGTAAGCTGACCTTGACTCTAAGTAAGACCAAATGAGACCCAAAGGTGATAGACCTTGATGAGGGACCACTTAGCAAAATGTTGGTGTATGTAGTGTGTTGACAAAGTATGATGAGGACAAGCAAGTGACCTATTGACTCAAGTTTAGACAAATGTAAATTTAATGCAAGATGTAAAGCAATGATGGACTTTGTGAGACCCAAAGACAAGTTGAATGCTAGATGAAAACCTGAAGAGATAGCTTAGGAAGCTCAAGAATTCTGAAACTGATTGCTCTTGTTTGCTGGACTATAAATTTTTTCCAATTTGTGAAGTTGTTGGTTGTGACCAAATCTGAATGTTTGACTATTTTTCATGACAAGAGGACACAATGTTGATGAGGACTCAATGTTTGCAAGTGTTTAGACTCAAAATGACTCCAAGAAAAGTGTGTTGTTTGATGTAAAATAGTTTTGCATACACTTGAAGACACAAAAGACACAATGTTTTTCTGTTTGGTCTTGAATGTTTGAATGTTTAAAATAAATTAAGCACAATTCTTATGGCTGGCCAAGACAATAGTTGTTGATCCCACATAGGGTTTTACCCTCGAGGCTACGCTATTCAGAGCAGATACTTAGATGCTTGACCTCACTGGCTCCACCCTTGGCACTCACTTCTCAGGTCAGCCAAGCATCAGTCCCCACAAAAACTCCCCGTGGTGAACTTTGTATCTCTACTAAGAACCGTATGTGTGTGGGCCACTACTAGAGGTCCGACCTCCTGCCCCAACAACTAGAAGGATTTTGGCTTCTAAAACAAAAAGGTGCTAGTAAGGGCATCCACTTGTGTGGCCATACATGCGGCACTTTCAGCTCTGTAAATATAGAAGGCTCCCAGTCGGTAGGGGTTACGCCCTACAACTGATCAAATAAATTTGATCAAACAGGTTTATGGGGAGACATAGTGTCGGTATGAACTAATCAACACACGTTATTCATAGTTTTCACCATGAATATAGTTATTTATAGTGGTTTGGAAGAAGATGGCTTTTCTTTTACTACCACTTGGGTTGTTCTCTTCTCACTAGTAGTCCTAATGACCACACAGGAAGACAGGCCCTCTAAAGATTAAACAAAAAGAGCCTATTGCTCAAGACACAAAAGACAATGATTCAATTTTAGTGCACCAATTGAAGTGTTTGCTAGTCTATGAAAACAAGGCACACAATAAAAATCCAAAAACCATTGCCAAGGACCTACAACAAAGATTTATTAGTAGTTTGTATTGTTTCAAATGTTCACCCCTTCCTGCAAGCACACAAGTTAGGTAAATTTTAGATCCAAAAGACTTTGTGAAATAGGGGCCTTCAACAATGCATTTTGTTGACCAATTCAAAGATCTGATTCATCATAAAAAAAGACCACCTGTAAAATTTCAAGAAATTTCCAGAAATGTAAGAAAATCCAAAAAAATTGCTAATTTGCTCCAAAAATTAATTTTTTATGAAAAATCATAAAAAATTCATATAAAATGCAAAATTGATCCAAAAAAATCTAAAATTTTTATTGGAGAGTCTTGATGGTTTTCCAAACCTTTATAAAAAAATTTCTACAACAAATCCAAGTAGTTTGTGAGATATGAGTAAAATAATGCAAAATCCTAATTTTCAAAGATCTGATTTTTGAGGAACAATTTTGCATCAAATTTAAAATCACAAAGAATAGATCCTGTGTATAATTATGAGATATTTCCAAAAATGTAAGAATATCCAAAAAATTCAGTAATTTTCTCTCAAAATTAAGTTTTTATGAAAACTCATAAAAAATTCATATAAATTGAAAAAATGATCCAAAAAATATGAAATTTTTATTAAATCCTTCTTATACGTTTCCTGACCTACACAAAAAATTTGATGTCAAAATTCGAAGCCGTTTGTGAGATCTAATCAAAATAAGGAAAAACCCTAATGTTTAAAGATCCAATTTTTAGGGAAATATTTTGCATCAAAATTAAAATGACAAAGAACAAATCCTATGTATAATTATGAGAGATTTCCAAAAATGTAAGAAAATCCAAAAAATTCTCTCATTTGCTCTCAAAATTAATTTTTTATGAAAAATCATAAAAAATTCATAGAAAATGAAAATGTGCTCCAAAAATTCTGAATTTTGGATTGGGAGCTCTTGATACTTTCTTCAACCTGTAAAAATAATTTGGTGCAAAATTTCCAAGCCGTTTGTGAGATATGATCAAATCTCTCCAAGATCTTGATTTTGTGTCCAAAACCCTAGCATCACAAGATTATTCTCCAAATTGTTTTACAAAACAACAATATAGGGTTAGAAAAATCTGCAAAAAAAAAACAGATCTAACAAAAATCCATGTCCCACGGGGCATGCCAAAATGTATATGGTGAAAATGGATAACAATAATAATGATATTGAAAGGCTAAATGAATTCAACCACAAAACCCTAGCCTAACAACAACAAAGATCCACCATAACATATGAAGATTACCTAAGACAATGCAAATCAAATGAAATCACAAAGATTATACCATCACATGTCCAATAGGGTTTGGATCTCCATTCTTCCTATCTCCATTGATCTTGTTTGATGTATTTGCTCTCAGATTTTATGTGCACAAGAGCTCAACAAAGAACGGAATGGGGTTGCAAGTAGGATCGCATATGCCAAGTAGTCAATTGATCAAGTAGTTAGAGTTTGATAATGAAGGAAGCATCTCCTTATATAGAAGACACTATATGAAATGGAGGGATAAGATTGAGAGGTGTAAAAGGAGGTCGGCTATGATTAGAGGGTAGGTAAAAGAAAATAATAAAATAATGAAAGGGGTAGGTACTGTATGAATTAAGAGATGAATGTCATGTGTCATGGGTAGAAAAGGTTAATGAATTAATTAAATAAATAAAGATTTATATAATTAATAGAAGAAGTGGGATCAATTAAATAAATAAGATATTTATTTAATTTAGGAAAAGGATAATTTAAATAAATAAATGTATTTATTTAAATGAGAAATAAGGCTAGAAGAGGATAAATGAATTAATTAAATAAATAAAGATTTATTTAATTAATAGAAGAATTAAGCTTAGATAATTAA
The DNA here is from genome assembly GCF_030272615.1 of Cryptomeria japonica. Classification (NCBI taxonomy): domain Eukaryota; kingdom Viridiplantae; phylum Streptophyta; class Pinopsida; order Cupressales; family Cupressaceae; genus Cryptomeria; species Cryptomeria japonica. Next base: position 740,046,196 of record NC_081413.1, read on the forward strand.
ATAAATAAAATATTTATTTAATTAGACTGGACAATTTTAGGTGTCTACACCACTAGTGTAAAGTCTGGAAATCAAGGAATACTAAAAAACACGTTTTTTCAATTGACTTTCCAGGCTTGTCACTTCCAACCCAAATAACAAAGCATTCCCAAGCTGAAATTTGAAATTTGAAAATTTGACTACAAAAATAGGATACCGGATTTTATCCGATATCCGATTTTAGTACAAAAATTTGTGGTCCCCAAAAAATTTCCCGTTGCCGCCATTTATTTGGTAAACTACCACATGGCAGAAATCCGATATCCGATTAAATCGGATATCGGATTTTATTAGTCATATTTAGAGAGAGAGAGAGAGAGAGAGAAGGAGAGGGAGATGAGAGAGAGAGAGAGAGAGAGAGGGGGGGAGAGAGAGAGAGAGAGAGAAAGAGAGGGAGAGGGAGAGGGAGAAAGAGAGGGGGAGAGAGAGAGAGAGAGAGGGGGGGAGAGAGAGAGAGAAGGGGATAGGGAGAAAGAGAGAGAGACCAAAGCATTCCCAAGCCAAAATTTGAATTTGAAAATTTGACTACAAAAATCGAATATCGGATTTTACCCGATATCCATTTTAGTACAAAATTTTTGTCCTCGGAAAAATTTCCCGTTGCCGCCATTTATTTGGTAAACTGCTACATGGTAGAAATCCGATATCCGATTAAATCGGATATCGGATCTTATTAGTCATATTTTAGAGAGAGAGAGAGAAGAAGAAGAGAGAGAGAGAGAGAGACGAGGAGAGAGAGAGAGAGAGAGAGAGCGAGAAAGAGGGAGAGAACGAGAAAGAGAGAGAGAGAGAGGAGAGAGAGAGAGGAGAGAGAGAGAGAGGGAGAGGGAGAAAGAGAGGGAGGGAGAGAGAGAAGAGAGAGAGAGAGAGAGAGAGAGAAGGAGAGGGAGAGAGGGAGATAAGATAGAGAGAGAGAGAGAGAGAGAGAGGAAGGAGAGGGAGAGGGAGAAAGAGAGGAGAGAGGGAGAGAGAGAGAGAGGAGGAGAGGAGAGGGAGGAGAGAGGAGAGGGGAGAGAGGGAGAGGGAGGAGAGAGAAAGAGAGAGAGAGACAATATGACCCCTAACGACACAATTTGTCTTAAGGGGTCCTATGGTGTCGTTAGGGGTCATATGGTGTCTTGGGACACCTAGGACCCCTTAAGACACCAAATCATGTCGTTAGGGGTCATATGGTGTCTTAAGGGGTCATATGGTGTCCCATGAACCCCTATGACCTCTTAGGACACCATATGATCCCTAATTAAACCATATTGGGTTGCTTTGGGTCATATTGTGTCCTAAGGGGTCCTATGGTGTCCCAAGACCCCATATGACCCCTAACGACACCATAGGACCCCTTAAGACACCAAATCATGTCGTTAGGGGTCATGTTGTGTCTTATGGGGTCATAGGACACAATATGACCCCTAACGACATGATTTAGTGTCTTAAGGGGTCCTATGGTGTTGTTAGGGGTCATATGGTGTCCCATGAACCCTTATGACCTCTTAGGACACCATATGACCCCTAATGACACCATATTGGGTCACTTTGGGTCATATTGTAGGGAAAAGGGATCCTGTGGTTGTCCAAGACACCATATGACCCCTATGGTCACCATATCACCCCTAACAACACCATAGGACCCCTTAAGACACCAAATCATGTCGTTAGGGGTCATATTATGTCTTACGGGGTCGTAGGAACACAATATGACCCCTAACAACATGATTTAGTGTCTTAAGGGGTCCTATGTTGTCGTTAGGGGTCATATGGTGTCCATAGGGGTCATGTGGTGTCCCATGAACCCTTATGACCTCTAGGACACCATATGACCCCTAATGCAACCATATTGGGTCGCTTTGGGTCATATTGTGTCCTAATGGGTCATATTGTGTCCTAAGGGGTCCTATGGTGTCTCAAGACACAACATGACCCTTATGACACCGTATGACCCCTAATGACACCATAGGACCCCTTAAGACACCAAATCATGTCGTTAGGGGTCATATTGTGTCTTACGATGTCGTAGGACACAATATGACCCCTAACGACATGATTTGGTGTCTTAAGGGGTCCTATGGTGTCGTTAGGGGTCATATGGTGTACATAGGGGTCATATGGTGTCCCATGATCCCTTATGACCTCTAGGACACCATATGACCCCTAATGACACCATATTGGGTCACTTTGGGTCATATTGTAGGGAAAAGGGGTCATATTGTGTCCTAAGGGGTCTTATGGTGTCCCAAGACACCATATGACCCCTATGGACACCATATCACCCACTAACGACATCATAGGACCCCTCAAGACACCAAAATCATGTTGTTAGGGGTCATATTGTGTCTTACGGGGTCATAGGACACAATATGACCCCTAACGACATTGATTTAGTGTCTTAAGGGGTCCTATGGTGTCGTGAGGGGGTCATATGGTGTCCATAGGGGTCATGTGGTGTCCCATGAACCCTTTTGACCTCTTAGGACACCACACAACACCTAATGACACTATATTGGGTCGCTTTGGGTCATATTGTGTCCTAAGGGGTCCTATGCTATCCCAAGACACCATATGACCCCTATGGACACCGTATGACCCCTAACGACACCATAAGACCCCTTAAGACACCAAATCATGTCGTTAGGGGTCATATTGTGTCTTACGGGGTCGTAGAACACAATATGACCCCTAACGACATGATTTTGGTGTCTTAAGGGGTCCTATGGTGTCATTAGGGGTCATATGGTGTCCCATGAACCCTTATGACCACTTAGGACACCATATGACCCCTAATGACACCATATTGGGTTGCTTTGGGTCATATTGTAGGGAAAAGGGGTCATATTGTGTCTTACTGGATCATAGGACACAATATGACCCTAACGACATGATTTAGTGTCTTAAGGGGTCCTATGGTGTTGTTAGGGGTCATATGGTATCCATAGGGTCATGTGGTGTCCCATGAACCCTTATGACCTCTTAGGACACCATATGACTCCTAATGACACCATATTGGGTCGCTTTGGGTCATATTGTGTCCTAAGGGGTCCTATGGTGTCCCAAGACACCGTATGACCCCTATGGACACCGTATGACCCCTAACAACACCATAAAACCCCTTAAGACACCAAATCATGTCATTAGGGGTCATATTGTGTCCTACGGGGTCATAGGACACAATATGACCCCTAACGACATGATTTGGTGTCTTAAGGGTCATATGGTGTTGTTAGGGGTCATATGGTGTCCATAGGGGTTATATGGTGTCCCATGAACCCTTATGACCTCTTAAGACACCAAATGACCCCTAATGACACCATATTGGGTTGCTTTGGGTCATATTGTGTCCTAAGGGGTCATATTGTGTCCTAAGGGGTCCTATGGTGTCCCAAGACACCATATGACCCCTATGGACACCGTATGACCCCTAACAACACCATAAGACCCCTTAAGACACCAAATCATGTCGTTAGGGGTCATATTGTGTCTTACAGGGTCGTAGGACACAATATGACCCCTAACGACATGACTTGGTGTCTTAAGGGGTCCTATGGTGTCGTTAGGGGTCATATGGTGTCCATAGGGGTCATATGGTGTCCCATGAACCCTTATGACCTCTTTAGACACCATATGACCCCTAATGACACCATATTGGGTCGCTTTGGGTCATATTGTGTCCTAAGGGGTCATATTGTGTCTTACAGGGTCATCTCTCTCTCTCTCTCTCTCTCTCTCCCCCTCTCCTTCCTTCTCTCTCTCTCTCTCTCTCTCTCTCTCTCCTCTTTCTCTTTCTCTCCCTCTCTCTCTCTCCCTCTCCCTCTCCTTCCTTCTCTCTCTCCCTCCCTCTCCTCCTCTCTCTCTCTCTCTCTCTCTCTCTCTCTCTCTCTCTCTCTTTCTCGCTCTCTCCCTCTCCTCCTCTCCTCTTTCTCCTCTCTCTCTTTCTCCCTCTCTCCCTCTCCTTCTCTCTCTCTCTCTAAAATATGACTAATAAAATCCGATATCCGATATAATCGGATATCGAATTTCTGCAATGTGGCAGTTTACTAAATAAATGGCGGCAATGGGAATTTTTTTGGGGACCACAAATTTTTTAGTAAAATCGGATATCGGATTTTATCCGATATCCGATTTTATCCGATATCTGATTTTTGTACAAAAAACCGAGAAAAAAGGGTTTGTGGGCCATTCTGTAGATTCCAACGGCCCACAGTCTGGGTCCTATTCTATTTTCTGTTGAGGATCACGGGTTTTCAGACAGCTAGAGACAAATTTGTGCTTTTGGGAGATTCTTAAAGTGAATACTTACATTGTCAATCATGAAGGAGCATGTGTGGAGGGAAATGGGGAGTAGTAGTCGTTGGAAGTCTAAACGCAAAAGAAAACTTTCAAATGACCAAATTGAAGTGTATAGAGAAAGAGATAGAGAATGTCATAGGAGGAGAAGACAAGGTATGTTAAATATTGCTAATGTTACCTCAACTGAAGAGGAAATTGAATTTGAAAATGTGTCACAAGTTATTGAAAATGAAAATGTAGATTTTGAAAGTGAAAATATTGAAAATTTTGAAAATGTTGAAAGTGATAATGAAAATGCTCAACATGTGGAAAATTTTGACATAGGAGGTGAAAATGTGGAAAACTTTAACGTTGAAGGTGGAATTTCTCAACCAAGTGAACCATATGTAACACCTAATTACTTTAGAAATGAAGACCATCTCATGGATGAAAGACAAATTCCAAATCCAAGACCTTCAAGAACCCCAAAATGGTTATTTGAAATTGATGAGAACATTATTGCGAATCTTGAAGGCAAGAGGTCAACAAGAACCGTTCGGTTGTGGGCTACACAACTTTTCAACCAAAATTTTAGCAATAAGACATTGACTGAGCAATGCCAACTCTTTGTTCAATTGCTAAAGATGATAAAGATGAGACCATTGCTAAACAAATTGAAGATTCGTATGAACAAGAAGATGGACAGAAATTATATTATTGCAAAAAATCTATTTGACGCTCTCAATTCTATTGGAATGAATACCAAAGAAAGAGATAAGAGAGCCGCTCAAAGAGTGATTACAACCTCCTTAATAAGCCATCAATTGAGGAAGGCTCGTCAAATGAGACAAACTTGTGTTGATTTTAACATAAACCATAAAACTTTGGATAGAGCACTTGCACGAAGACAAAGACTTGACGATCCACTTCAACAAGATACATGGGCATTTGGTGGGAGGCTTCCAAGTGTTGATAGAAAGTTGATTGACAATGTGAAGGAAGAGATTCAACAATTTTGGCACTCTAATTCTAGAGTGTCACCCAATGTAAAGGATGTTTTGAAATTAAGAATCGGCAATCGAGACCGCACACCGCATCCCAAACATTTCTTGGAATCAAGCCAAACAATGTTGTACAATTTTTTTTGTGAATTACATCCAACTTTGCAAATATCACAAAGGGCCTTTGAATCTTTGAAACCATTTTATTGTGTTCCTCTTAAGATTCACAATACCTGTTGTTGCAAGTACCATGTGGAGTTTTCAATGTACCATAAACTTTTATGTCATATTCGTTCTATGATGCATACTAATGAGATGTTGCAGGAGTGTGGTGCAATGCTATTTTCGAGATCATCAAGAGACTTGCAAGATCTATTTTTATGCCCTAGAGATGATGGCTGCTATTTCTATAGAAATGATTGTTTGAATGAGAAGTGCTTAGAATGCGGTGGGTTGTCAAAGTTTGTTTCATGTTTTCATGAGGGCAGCGAACACGAGTTTGGAAATAATTATGTTGAGAAAAAAAGACAGGAGATAGTGAAATATACTTTGAAGAGTGGAGGTGAAGGTTCTAGATGCGAATTAGTCTCAAGAGAAGTGAGTATTGCTGATTTTATTTTGGATTTTGAGGAAAATATTTTCTACAAGTATGCGAGGCACACCCATAGGTCTCAGTGGTTGGATCAATAGTTCAGGATGTGTAAGAACTCTTTCCCGATTGGCACTATTGTATTGGTGGTTGTTTTTGCAGAGAACTATACATTGCAACCATAGAATGAGGTATAGTCTCAGTACTACAATTCAGTCCAGATTGTTATTTTTGTTCACATTACATATAGACATGCTCCTGATAGTATAGAAGAGGACAAGAAGATAATTAGGGAGTATATTTTTATATGAGTGATGATAGATCACACTCCTCCGAGTATGTGCAACATTCTTTCGAGAATTTTTTTGAGTTCTTTCATGAGAAAGATATTGCAATTGACTGACATATAATATGGTCAAATAACTGTATGGGTCAATTCAAGAATGCCCGTATGTTTTATTAGTTGAGTAGAATGCATGTGGAGAGGCGTAAACCTCATATTTGGTGTTTTGTTGAGGCAGGGCATGGGAAGGGAGATCATGATGGAGCAGGTGCACGTTTGAAGAGAGCTCTAGTTAAGGAGCAACTGAGGATTTTAGGTGCAAATTTCTCTGATGCACGTTCTATTGTTGATTGGTGTAGTTCAACATTGTCACATGGAGGTACTCTTGATTCAGTAATGAGTAGATTCTTTTGGTTGGTTGAGGAGGGAACAATGGGAGATAGATTGGATTGTCAAACAATTAAAGATTCTTCAAAAATGCATTCATTTCTCAGCTCAGATGCAAGTACATGGACCATTTGGACACGAGCGTTGGCTTGTTTTTGTCAGAGTTGTGTTCGGTGTGATTGGGATCAGTGCGAGTCAAGTGAGTGGGTTGATACGTGGGTTCCCCACTATCTAACTCCTTTATCTCAAACAATATCCTTGTCAAATGATGACATGGAAAGTTCACTTGAGTATGATCGTCTATTAGATCTTGTATAGCCAGGACATGTTTTTGCAGTTGTTACACCACAAGGGAATGAAGAGAGATCAAAATATTGGTTGGCATGATGTGTATAGGGAAAAAAAAAGCTAACACAACCAGTGACAGATGATGATGGGTTCACATATCCTACAGGTTCAGTTGTTGTTGTGGGAACTTGGTTGTGAACATACATGATTAGAAAGAATGGCATACCTACATTTGAAGACTATGAGAGACACAAAACCATTATAATGTATTCACACCTTATTATAGCTACAAATGTCAAGTTGTTGAAGCATCAAGAAAAACCAAAGACCAAAGAGATATGGACAATGACTACTGTTGATCATGAAGCAATATTGGATACTCTTAAACAAAAAGATGACCCTTCAGGCACACTTGAGTAGTAGGCCTTTAATGGTGCCTTATTTTGTTTATCATGCATTTCATTTCGAACAATGATCATTAAACCTTAACGATCAAGTTTGTTACGTGTATATTAAGGATGTGTTGAAAATGCAGGTCTATTGATGAACGTTTCTTTTTGGCAACATGGTTTTTGCATGCACATAGCGAGTACACGACATAATCGAAAGGGACGTATTTTTGCAACATGACTTATTATCATGCATTTGATGAGCTTTACAATTTTTTTTATTAGAGAACACTATCTGACAATTTTTGATGATATAATTATCGCAAAACCTTTATGCTCATGCAGGTCTTTATTGATGATATACAATAGTACATCACATTATGATTTTTGATGATATACAGGTTCATGCTAGATCATTCACCATTGACAAGACCCTCTCTTGGTGATGGTACATATTCTTTTGTGCATTAATGAGATAAAATTTTGTGCATTAAGTCAAGTGAATGTATTGCTCTTTAGAAATGACCATATATACCATCATCTTCAACCATGCAGAGAAATGCAGTGAGAAGGGCTTTAATCAACATGCGTCTTTCTTCAAAGTTATGCTTGTATACTTTGCAGAGAAACTGGTAAGTTTCGTAATTATACAATCTTGTGCCTCTTAAAAATGTTTGAAATGATCTATTTATAATTTCCCAAACTAATTTGTATTGGTCTTCATTTATATACAGGCATTGTTGTACACAAGCTTTTCTCTTAGGACATGAGGATGTCTGGTGCAGATGAAGTGGGATGTTGTAATTGTATATGGATGTGAATTGATGTAACATTGTTATGATGATATACAATGTCCATGAGCTAATTATGTGTATACAATACATGGAAATATTCATGATCATTATGTGTCTATATTGTAATGCTTGGAAATATTGATGATATACAATGTCCATGAAAAAAAAAATCATGTTTGCATATCCCTTCATGGATGTCACATGCAAGTGTAATGGTAATTATGTGTATACAATACATGGAAATATTCATGATCATTATGTGTCTATAGTGTAATGCTTGTTTATATATAATTTTAGTGCTCAAGGGATGATGCCGGTAGGGTATGACCCCAAGCGTTCGATCGAGTGGGGGGGAAAAATAGGAGCATGCGTAGGGTAATAATGCCTAACTGGACATATCGGAGCCGACGGTTCATCATCGCGACGAGCAGAATGAGAAATCGGCCACGCGACAATATTCCATTGATTGAGACTGATGACTTTTTCGCCAACCGAAAAATTGCTGCCCTAATAAAACCATAGGGCAACTTGAAAAACTGAGATAGGCTTTTTTAGGGACCCCTCTTGTGGCCCCATAGGTTCAAATGGATCATTCATAGGTGCCACGGATTCCAAGTTAGGGCCTGTCAAAGTTTGACAATTTTGAGCACTTAAGGTGCTCAAGGGATGATGCCGGTAGGGTATGACCCTGAGCGTTCGATCGAGTGGGGGGGAAAAATAGGAGCATGCATAGGGTAATAATTCCTAACTAGACATGTTGGAGTTGATGGTTCGTCATCGCAACGAGAAGAACGAGAAATCGGCCACGCGACAACATTCCATTGATTGAGATTGACGATTTTTTCGCCAATCGAAAAATTGCTGCCCTAATAAAACCATAGGGAAACTTGAAAAACTGAGATAGGTTTTTGTAGGGACCCCTCTCATGTCCTCGTAGGTTCAAATAGATCATTCGCAGATGCCACGGATTCTGAGTTAGGGCTCATCAAAGTTTGACAATTTTGAGCACTTAGGACGCTCAAGGGACGACGTCAATAGGGTATGATCCCAAATGTTCAATCGAGTGGGGGGGGGGGGGAATAGGAGCATGCGTAGGGTAATAATGCCTAACTAGACATGTCAGAGCTGACGATTCGTCATCGTGATGAGCAGAACGAGAAATCGGCCATGCAACAACATTCCATTGATTGAGACTGATATTTTTTTGCCAACCGAAAAATTGCTGCCCTAATAAAACTATAGGGAAAATTGAAAAATTAAGATAGGATTTTGTAGGGACCCCTCTCATGGCCCCGTAGGTTCAAACAGATCATTCGCAGGTGCCACGGATTCCGAGTTAGGGCCCGTCAAAGTTTGACAATTTTGAGCACTTAGGGCGCTCAAGGGACGACGCCTGTAGGGTATGACCCCGAGCGTTCGATCGAGTGGGGGGGGGGGAAATAGGAGCATGCGTAGGGTAATAATGCCTAACTAGACATGTTGGAGCTGACGGTTCATCATCGGGATGAGCAGAACGAGAAATCAGCCACACGACAACATTCCATTGATTGAGACTGACGATTTTTTTCGCCAACCGAAAAATTGCTGCCCTAATAAAATTGTAGGGCAACTTGAAAACTGAGATAGGGTTTTGTAGGGATCCCTCTCATGGCCTCATAGGTTTAAACAGATTGTTCGCAGGTGCCACGGATTCCGAGTTAGGGCTCGTCAAAGTTTGACAATTTTGAGCACTTAGGGCGCTCAAGGGACGACACTAGTAGGGTATGACCCCGAGCGTTCAATCGAGTGGGGGGGAAAAATAGGAGCATGCGTAGGGTAATAATGCCTAACTAGACATGTTGAAGCTAATGGTTCATCATTGCGATGAGCAGAATGAGAAATCGGCCACGTGACAACATTCCATTGATTGAGACTGCCGATTTTTTTGCCAACCGAAAAATTGCTGCCCTAATAAAACCGTAGGGCAACTTGAAAAACCGAGATAGGATTTTTTAGGGACCCCTCTCATGGCCCCATAGGTTCAAATGGATAATTCACAAGTGCCGCAGATTCCGAGTTAGGGCCCGTCAAAGTTTGACAATTTTGAGCACTTAGGGTGCTCAAGGGACAACGCCGGTAGGGTATGACCTCGAGTGTTCGATCAAGTGGGGGGAAAAATAGGAGAATGCATAGGGTAATAATGCCTAACTGGACATGTTAGAGCCAATGGTTTGTCATTGCGATGAGCAGAACGAGAAATCGGACACGCGACAACATTCCATTGAGTGAGACTACCGATTTTTTTGCTAACCAAAAAATTGCTTCCCTAATAAAACCATAGGGCAAATTGAAAAACCGAGATAGGCTTTTGTAGGGACCCCTCTTGTGGCCCCATAGGTTCAAACAAATCATTCAGAGGTGCCACGGATTCTAAGTTAGGGCCTGTCAAAGTTTGACAATTTTGAGCACTTAGGGCACTCAAGGGACGACACCGATAGGGTATGACCCCAAGCGTTCAATTGAGTGGGGGGGCAAAATAGGAGCATGTGTAGGGTAATAATGCCTAACTAGACATGTCAGAGCTGATGGTTCATCATCGTGACGAGTAGAACGAGAAATCGGACACGCAACAACATTCCATTGAGTGAGATTGACGATTTTTTCACCAACCAAAAAATTGCTGCCCTAATAAAACCGTAGGGCAACTTGAAAAACCGAGATAGGCTTTTGTAGGGACCCCTCTCATGGCCCTGTAGGTTCAAACATATCATTCACAGGTGCGACGGATATCGAGTTAGGGCCCGTCAAAGTTTGACAATTTTGAGCACTTAAGGTGCTCAAGGGATGATGCCGATAGGGTATGACCCCAAGTGTTCGATCGAGTGGGGGGGAAAAATAGGAGCATGTGTAGGGTATTGTTCATTAAATGAATTGTATTGTTCATTGAATGAATTGTATTGTATTTTTGATTAAATAAATTGTATTGTATTGTTGATTAAATGAATTGTATTGTATTGTTCATTAAATGAATTATATTGTTCATTATAAAAACAACACTTACGATGAAGTGAAATGAATTGTATTGTTCATTAAATAGCCATTATTAACCATTGTTAATTATTGGAATGAAGATTAAAGATTTCCATGATAACACCATGCATGGATGAGAAACAATTTATATGATCGAATATCAACTTTTGTATATATAAAAATGTCAAATGATTACAAATGTATGTCCATACACAAATATGGCATAAACGCCAATTGAAACAAAATGTATGTCTAAATACGTGAATGTATGTCCATATACAAAATATACATGCCAACTAGACATGTAAGCATCCCAAAACTATCTATAACATCCTAAGCTGCTGATGGATCATCAAAATCGATCCTCTTTGCCGCACTACTCAGCTCTGAAGGATCCTGCACAAGAAAAACAAACCACGATTAATATTAGTTATATTATATATTTCACATTAGAAAAGTTAACATAAAAATGAACTATAATTGAACTATTCATGTTTACCTCATCTCCATGTTTTATCTTCAGCTTTGCAGGACTCTTAATGTATGTCTTTGGTAGAGGAGGTATGTTTTGAATATTTTCATACACAACCTACATATGTTCAGAAACATGACATTGATACAGGTTAGCATATAATTGTCACTGATAATAACAAATTATATCTACTAATCACAAAATAAAATAAACACACATCTACTCGAGGCATCTCTTCTTCTTCTTCAGGTATACTAGGTGTAGTCATCAAGGATGTGAAGCCAATAATTCTCTGTATATATACACAACAAGTATATGAAACTATCAATCTATGTCTAGACATGTATAATCACTATAAGTTATTTAAACTATTCATTCAATCATATTTGCATTCAATTACCTTTCCCTTGTCTCCAACTGCACTACCAGATCCTAAATCTCACTAGCCCGCACTCATGCTACTTGTTCCCTACAAGAGTAAAATAAGATATACATGCAAGTTACTACATAATCTAATTAATACCAATATAAATGATGAGCATGTATGTACAATAAAATACAAATGAGTAGGTGCAATAATATATGTACCGTCAACCTATCAAGGCCAAATGAAATGGCCGACAAGGTGCCCTCCTGAATCTGTCTCAACTCATCCTCGGTCATCAACTGTTAAATAGACCATGTAAATAAAAATTAGTACTTAATATTATCTAATTTATAAATATTTAATTAAAATATAACATGAACTGTGAAAACACAAATCTTACCAATATATCATCAATGTATGATGACGACGCCTCCTCGCCTCTAGCATGTGAGGACTCCCCAGGGTATACTCCAGTCTATGTAATAACATTTGGTGCATCATGCATCTCATTCACCTCATAATCTGCACTGTCCACATGAGGATCAACGGGTTGTCCAAGTGGACCCAAGCATAGGTGCCCACACATGACACAACTATGGGGCATGCATATGTGTGGAGCCGAGGATGACATGTCACTGGCATAGGATGCACCGCTACCATCAAGAGTAGGTTGAGCTACTGACGCAGCCTGAGAAACCAAAAGGCTACTCAAAGAGTGAATAGCCGATATGGTCCGTGAAGCCGCCTCACAAATGATATCAAGATGCTAAACTGCAAGTGGGGGATCCACAGGAGGAGGGGGGACATATGGGCCTTGGACTACTCTGACTACCCCAGGTCTATTTTGGGGCATACCTAAACCTACACCCTAGAAAGGTTGGATGTCAAAGTAGTTCACATGTTTGTGAAACCCAACATACAATTTTTTTATGAAATAGAAGGGGATATCAAGATTGTTGTTGGGTGGTTTGTCGAAAACCATCCACCAACGATCCCAAAAGTTTTTCACAATCCCATCATTTGTGCACCATTTGATATAAAGTTTTTTTTTTTTGGGATCTACGGGCTGACCAGTATAGGGATTGACAAACAATGAGGCGATTTCGGCTTTGGATATCTCAAGATCCTTGATATCCTTATACGACAAGCCATCTACATATTTTTCCTTCATAGAATCTCACCACAAAAGGGCGACATCGTGCTCCTTAGTCATGGTTTCCATACTTTTTATGATCGACGTGAGAAGATCAAACAATGGGTTTAGACGAGGGATCCTACGATATACTTCTGCAATCCCCCTTAATTCATTCAAATTTTGTGCAATCAAATCTTGAATTGAGGGGGGGTTTGGCAAATGAGGGTTTGGTGGTTGTAGTTGTGGTTGGTCAATTTTTTCATTGTTATCCCCCATTTTTAACCTAATTGAATGTAAACAATTAAATTTAGTTAACAAATTTAAACAATTAGGTATTTGATTTAAAAAACCTAGTTTTCAAGAAAAAAACCATATTTTCAATGAAAAATCAAATAAACATTAACAAAAAATACAAAAAATGAATGAAAATGATTCAAAACGATAAAATTCTTACCTCTAAATCTATTTTTTAGCAATTTTTTGTCAAAACACCAGATATCGGATGGAGTGGATATCGGATTTTGACGAATTCACGTGGCCTGTGAGTTAAAAATAACTCACGGGACTGTCACTGTTGAAATATAGAAGTCTCAGAAAATCGGATATCCGATTTCTATACTTAAATTATTTTTAAATAACATATATAATATAATAATATATTATATAATATAATAATATATTATTATATTATATAATACGTATTGTATTATACTATATATATTATAATATATAATATAATATAATATAATATAATATAATATAATATAATATTATATTATATTATATTATATTATATATAATATAATATAATATAATCTTGTATTATATAATACATATTATATAATATATTATTATATTATAATATAATATAATATAATACAATATTATATAATATTGTATTATATAATATAATACAATATTATATTATATAATATATAATATAATACAATATTATATTATATAATATATAATATAATATAATATAATATATTATTATATTATATATTATATAATACGTATTATATAATATATATTATGTAATAATATATTATATAATATATATTATATAATATATTATTACATTATATATATATTATATAATATAATAATATATTATATATTATATAATATGTAACATATAATATATTTTTTAAATTAAAATTACAAATAACAATCGGATATCCGATTTGCATAGGTAATTACCAGGCCAAGGTGTACTGACACCCAGGCCTAGCAAAAAGTCACCACAGATTTTCGTGTTTTTAGGCTAGTGAGGAAGGCTATTTTTTTGACATCGCCACTTTTTGGCCCCCCTTGATCTTGCACTAACCCTTTTACAAAGATGGAGAAATCTAGCCAACAGATGCTCTTGTGAAATTCCACAGAAACAAATGGTAGAAATGTTCACTCAAAATGTTAACAAAGACATTTGTTATGACCTAAGAAAATCTTGTTTGTCCACCTTCAAAGACGTCATTGAAAAAGGCTTAGCAACAGAGAAGGTCCTAATTGAACAAGGAGTAATTAAAATATTCAAAGAAAACAAAGAGGACTTTAAAGGAAAAGATAAGCCAAGATTTTGGAATAAAAACAAGAACACAGTCAATGATGGTGTTGTTGATGCCAATACAGTGCGACCCAAAATCATTTTTTCTGGATCAAGCTCTACAAACAATCAAGTGAATACTCAAATAACTTCAAAATCAAAAAGCAAGTACACCCCATTGGGAGAACCACTAGAGTCAATTTTAAAAAAACTAGTGGCAAACAAAATAATACCAATTCCAGATTTGCCTCCATATGAGCCAAAGGTCAAACCAAATTGGTGGAATGATGATGAATATTATGAATATCATAAGAGCAAGGGCCATAAAACAGGAAACTATCATCGACTGAAGAACATCATACAAGATCTCATTGATAGAGGTGACATTGAGATTGAAGGACACTCATCCAATCAAGAACATGAAATGTTTAAAGAACCATTCCCAAAATATGACAAGGGAAAAGCTAAAGCCACAGATGACCAGACCAACTATACCAGAGCATCCTATAACTATGATTCAATTATCAATCACATTTCAATGGACAATTATGTCTCTACCATTATCATCATGGACAAAACACTTGAGAATTCTACCCAAATACCCAAGATTGTCCTAAAAGGCATTGGATCTTTTTCTGAACCTACCTCTGAATGTAATGTTACAACTCATCGAGGTAAATTCACTTTGCAAGGTGCTCCAGCTAAAAACACTACTTCCTCATCAACCAAACCTGAGTATGACCTTGTAGAACAGTTAGGGAAGACACCCGCACTCATCTCCATCCTTGAGCTCTTACGCATATCCCCTGCACATAAAGCTATTCTTGGCAAAATATTGAGAGACACTGATGTCCCCACTGATTTGAACGTGGACTAGTTTCAAGCCATGGTGGGATACCTTTCCATTCCACACTCCCTTACATTCATAGGAGCCGATGACGCCTCCGTAAGTCAGCCACATAATGCACCTTTACACATTGAATCCTTCCTACACAAACATCGAATAAAATGAGTCTTGATAGATGGAGGGGAAAGTCTAAACATTTGTACTTTGAGCACTATTAAACAATTGGGATATTCAGATAAAGATGTGAATTCTACAAACAAAATTACCATCAAAGCGTTTGATGATGAAGAATGTTCATCCAAAGGCATAGTCACCTTGCCTCTCAGAGTTGGGCCAATTACAAAGGATGTGGTTTGTCAAGTCCTAGACTTGGATCTCACATACAACATATTGCTAGGACATCCATAGATTCATGGGATGAGCGTAGTACCATCTACATATCATCGATGCATCAAGTTTCCACACAATGGAGTTGAAGTGACCGTCAAATCTTACCCAAATCCATTCATATATTGCAACAATATGTGACTTAGATAAAAAATAACAATCCCGGTCAATCGAGAAGTTATTTCTTCATCAACATATGTGGATCCAGAATCATTGAAAGCTTCTACATCCAAACAATCAGAGCTGAAAGAAAAATTCAATATTAAAGACATGGGATGTGGTGAGTATATCTTTCATGTTGATGAACTCCCACTATCTCCTAAGGTATTCAGTCGACAGGAACAATCTACAAATAATTTTCAATGCCAAGGAATTGGATGTGAACCACCTAGTGTTGTGGCTACTAAGTTTGAATGCAGATCTCCTTTAGTGGTGCAAGCAACTCTTGATATCAATAGTCCTAAGAGTGGTTCCAACAAAGAATCTATTGAGCGTATTGCCAACCCTCTTGAGAACTCACATAGCTTTAACATATCATCCACTCATTCCATTTCCACTTCTCTCCCAGACTTGGATCAACAAGAATTAGAAAAGCCCTTACTCATCAAGGATGAAAAATCAAGCTTTGAAAAGAAAAATCTAAAAGTCAAAAATAAAGAGAAGTCCTTTAGTCCAAATGAAAATCAAAAGCTATTGGACTCTGCAAAAATTAAAGTCAAGAATAAAAATCCTATGAACAAAAAAGAGCAAGAGATGATATCCCCTAATATCAAAATAACTGGGGGCAAAAGTTCTAAAAATTTAAGTCAAAAAGCACACTTGTTGATCTAAAGTCTCCATCATGCTATCCTACTTTCACTTCTTTTTGCAATCACAAGCCTTCATCACTCATCCACTTGTTCCACACATCCTTTCCCTTTTGGCGATACATCATGGACCTTTAATGGAGCTTCCTCGAGGGACTTTGTTGTTAGGGATGCCCAAACTTCTTTAGGTGACACACATATGGGCCTACATAGTTCACACACTAGTAATTCTATCTCAGTTCCTTTATCAAGGAAGACAGTCACTCGAGCTACACATCATTCAGTCAAGGAACGATGCAACTACAATCATAAAGTAAAGCCTCATACATTTGAGGTGGGTGACTTAGTTCTCAGAGAAAATCCAAAAAACCAGCAAGACAGGGAGAAGAAGGGCAAGTTTGAACCAAATTGGCTTGGTCCTTATATCATTACAACAGCCTATGGATCCGGTGCATATCAACTTTCAACTCCAGATGGTGAACCTTTGGAGGATCCTATCAACAACATGCACCTTCGCAAGTTTTACACATAGGTCTTCAGGGTATCCTAATTAAAAAATACAAAAAAAAAAAAACAAAAAAATCATAAACATAAAAAAAAAATCGTTACTTGGTGAAAACCTGGCAAACAGGCGCCTTGTCACACAAAAAAAATTGAAAAAAGCCAAAAAAAATATTGGAAAACAGAAAAACATTTCGTCCAACGGTGAAAACCACTTTGGTGGCACCCTGGGCAAGTACCATGGTGAAAACTGGGTCACCAGCGCCATGTGTAGAGACATTGCTCCTCCCTCCTTCAGGATTCACTTTCATCCTTTCACTTTACACACACTCACAACCTATTCATTCATAATAAACTTACCCATTCCCATCATGGCTTGTTATTGATCTACCTAAGATTGGTTAGCCATTGTTAATAATCCTTCTTTTTCACCCTTTCCATCCATAATAAATCAGCTCCTATCTGTGGCTAAGGCTAATCCTAAGTCTAGTGATGGGTGTGGAACTGAGAGCATCACATGTTTTGAGGAGTACAGTTTCTTCCACTTTTCTTTGGTCTATCCGCGCACAATCCGCAATAAAGCAACATTTTCGCCAATCCACAATAAAGTTTCATCTTCTTCACAATAAAGTATCAGTTTCATGGATTCAGTCAGTTTCAGATGAGACACAGTAGCAACAATGAGCTTCAACAAATCAAATCTTTCAACAAACTCAAACAACATTATGGTTCAGTGCTATCTATCCTTTTGTGAAAGTAAACATTGTGAACACAATCAAATAGACTTATACAAGTGACAAGAGACACTAAACTTGAGGACTACAATAGATGTCGGTGTCGTGTCTTGGTTTTCTTTTGATTTTATCTTTCTGATGACATGTCTTTTAGCTTTTCTGGGATGTCTTTGACTAGAGATTCTATCTCCAGGATGTCTTTGACTAGAAAGGCGAGGATGGGGTATCGTCACCTGTTTTTCTTTGTTGTTTGTGGATTGTCACTTAGTAATGCTATGACTTGTCCAAGGATGAGGACACTGTGAGTCTAGTATGAACTAGGGAATTCCTTGTTTGCAACTGTCTTATCTCCATGCAAATAGGTACAATAACTTTCTGGGTCGAACATGCATATAGCTGCCGCAAGGATGAATCTCATATATATATATATATAATCATAAGTGTCATGATACAATGATGTCAAAATCATATGGCTACAATCACCCGAAGGTGTCATCATACAAAATGGTACAAAACTGATACATAGGGATCCCTCTAAGGCTATGATGAACTCCCTCCCTCAGAGCTGTCTGGCCTCGACGGAGTCTGAGCCTTGGAAGGACCTGCCCCAGGATCATCTCTCTTGTCCCCTCTGTTTGGTGATGGTGGAGGACCCATGACCCCATCGCTCAATGCTTGTCTCTTATCCCTCCCTCCAATGGTTGTCGCTTTCTGCGATGGTCTACAGAAGCTCCTAGCCTGCTTCTCTGGTGGCATGACCCCATAGTAAAGGTCTCTCCAGTAGCCTATCTCCTCCCCGGCTCGTAGAACATAAGCATATCCAGCTCCCGTGTCCTCTGTCGCCTGCCTCCCTGCCCTCAGTGCTGTCTCAGCCTCTATGTAACGCTGGATAGCCCGATCTCTCTCCCGCTCATTGTCCCTCAGCTGTCTCCTAAGCCTATCCCTCTCTCGCTCGAGATCCTGGATCTCATCTGTCTGTCCCTGGCAGATCTCACTCAACTCCAGTAGCTCATCCTCCGCCTCTCCCCCCTATACCTGTGGCTGCTCCTGTGGCTGCCCCTGCCCCTGTCCTCATCCCTGTCCTTGTCCCTGTCCCTGTACCTCTTTGGGACCCTATGTTGTTGGGACTTGTAAAGGAAATCCACCCCTACCTCTCACCACGCGAGCCTGTCTCTCCTCTCCACCCTCTCTCCGTGGAGCCACTCTCCTCTCTCCTATCATACCCCACCTCCTCCGTCAGCCTCTACCTCCGCCATCTCCATCATCATCCTCATCACCTCTGTCGTCTCCATCTATCTGCTCCCCTGGGTCTGTCAGTCATGGAAATGGATGCTCAACCCAATAAGCAGTATACTCTGCATCCATCCCTGCATCCTCTATCTCTGGCCACATATCCCAAGGCAAGGGAATCATCTCTACTAGCTGCATCACTGCCTGATCATATGATAATAATGGCTCGAAGTGTGCCTAATCCCTCACTATCCGAGCATACATCCCAGAACCTTGTGGCATCCGCTGA
Organism: Cryptomeria japonica; assembly: GCF_030272615.1. Taxonomy (NCBI): domain Eukaryota; kingdom Viridiplantae; phylum Streptophyta; class Pinopsida; order Cupressales; family Cupressaceae; genus Cryptomeria; species Cryptomeria japonica. The sequence continues at coordinate 740,065,546 of NC_081413.1, forward strand.
ATCCTACCGAACTGCCTGCCAACCCTGTCCACCAACTACCTCTCCAGTACATAGGGCATCCGCCCAATCAGATACCTGCTCCTGAATGTGTATGGTAGCTCCACGACATCATCCTCCCACTCCTTGCACTCTTGGTATGGCCTCCATACCACAGTGTCAATCTCATCGATGACCCAGCGCCAGTACTCCAATCCCCCGATCTGCGGCTGAGATGTAATCATATCATATAAAAAAAAAACGCGCCCATGGCCCCTGCCTCTGAAATGAATCGGTCAGGTAACCAATAGATGCTCATAAGCCCATACCTGCAATAATGTCACTCTGCAACCCAATCCTATGGATCCATGGTATACGAACTGATGAAGCTCATAATACAAATGTGCCAGCAGACATGGTCCCCAAGCATATCTGGTATGTTGTGTCACCATTGTCTCCAATGTGCTCCCCCAACCCACAGCTAACCCTCGTGTTGCCCTATCCGGACACAGGAACCCACTGATCACTCCTGCCAATACTACTAGCAGTGCCAATCTAGTCTGTGTCATCGTGTCCCATGCCACGTGTCCAGCCTTCATCTCTAATCTCAGATCCTGAAACACTCGTCTCAGTGCATCCCTATCTCCCTCTCGATCGTAAGGAACTAACTCCCCATCGATCGGTATCCTCAGTATCATGTACACATCCTCTAAGGTGACTATCATCTCACCCATCGACAAATGAAACGTGCAAGTTTCTGAGTGCCATCTCTCAGCTAATGCAGTCAGTAACCCCATGTTTGCTCGAAACTCAGGGACATACAAAATATGTCGCAGGCCCATAGCCTGAACCGTTGCTCTCTCCTCAACTATCAGCTCTGCTCGTAAACTCTGAGTCGACGTGAATCTCTCTCGTGACTCTAGCATAGGTAGGTACTCCTATAGTCAAGCAAATCAACTATGTCAATCATAGTGACACTTCCTGTTCATCACAAAGTGTTGCTTTTTATCCTAGTGGTACTCCCTATTCATCACAAAGCACTACGTGTTTGCACTCCCTGTTCATCACAAAGTGCTGCTCATTTTAGTACTCCTTGTTCCTCATAAAGTATTATGTCTTGGAATTCCCTGTTCATCACAAAGTGCCTCGATCTATCTTATCCTAGGGCCTCTGCTTGAGTGTATCCTCTTGAGTAGTTTCCTAATTGGCAACGTATATTCTATCACAAAATTGCCAATCCTAGCCCTATCTGCTATCCTAATCTTCCTTAGAGGACCTTCTTGAGTGTATCCTCTCAGTAGAATATCCAATCAATAGCGTATGTTCATCATAGAATTGTCGATTTGGCCTAGAAGGCGCAAATGCACCTTTATAACATAAACGCGCCTGGCACAAACACAGACGCGCCTAGCCAACCCAGACACGCCTTAACATTTTTTTGACCCCATTTGACATACCTAAAATGCATTAAATGCGCTACCTAACATGCATTTATGAAAAAATTTATTATGACAAAGTACAAGGAGGTTTTGCGGTACTCACCAGCTCTCTTGCATTTGCTGGCCTCTGAAATCGACGAATGCGATCGAATCTATGAACCAATGCCATCACTGATGGCTGTTGCTGCTCTATTCTCTCTTTGCACTCTGATCTCTTGGATGTGTGGATGACAATGAGGATGTTTTCCCTCATAGTTTGTCTTATAGACTACCTTAGCCCTAGTCTCTCGAGTCAGTCTTCTTTATCCCGTGACTTTGTCACTCTATCCGGTCAGTCCATTCTAGCCTTTCTTTCTTATCGAGAGATTGTCTGCGATCTTTCCAGACATTTTCATCCCATCTCTCGAGGGGGCATATCATTCCCATCTTGGGGCAAATTTGTATCAGTTCATATTATCTTCTTTGAAACAACGCGACAAGCTGCATTGTCTCAAAGAGGGGCAAAATGTAGACACCTAAAATTGTCTTGTCTAATTAAATAAATATCTTTATTTATTTAATTACTTGAGCCTAATTCTTCTATTAATTGAATAAATCTGTATTTATTTAATTAATTCATTTATCCTCTTCTAGCCTTATTTCTCATTTAAATAAATACCTTTATTTATTTAAATTATCCTTTTCCTAAATTAAATAAATATCTTATTTATTTAATTGATCCCACTTCTTCTATTAATTAATTAAATGTTTATTCATTTAATTCATTCATTATCCTTTTCTACCCATGACACATGTCATTCATCTCTTAATTCCTACACTACCTACCCTCTCATTATTTTCTTATTTCTTCTACCTACCCTCTAATCATAGCCGACCATTTATCTTTTACACCTCTTAATCTTATCCCTCCATTTCTTATAGTGTCTTCTATATAAGGAGATGCTTCCTTCATTATCAACCCTCTGCATTCTAATCAAGTATCCTAACATTTGAACTTTCATATGCGATCCTACTTGCAACCACATTTCTGTTCTTTGTTGAGCTCTTGTGCACACATAAAATCTGAGAGCAAATATATCAAGCAAGATCAATGGAGATAGGAAGAATGGAGATCCAAACCCTATTGGACATGTGATGGTATAATCTTTGTGATTTCATTTGATTTGCATTGTCTTAGGTAATCTTAATATGTTATGGTGGATCTTTGTTGTTGTTAGACTAGGGTTTTGTGGTTGAATTCATTTAGTCTTTCAATATTTTTGTTTCCATTTTCACCATATACATCTCCAATGCTTCATATTTCTCCCTTAAGAAAGTAACCCACATCATCCTTGAATAGTCATCAATCACCAGCATGGAATACATGTCTTCCTTCAAACTTATCACTCTAGAAGGACCACACAAATCAGTATGCACTAGACCCAATAATCCATTAGAATTATATTGTTTGCTTTTGAAATTAACTCTTGTTTGCTTGCCTAACTGACATTCCTTACATACCAGATTAGTAGGCTTTACCAACTTAGGAAGATCTCTTACTGCTTGAGTGGAAATTAGCTTAACCATGCAATCAAAATTCACATGAGACATCCTCCTATGCCATTACCAACTTTCATCAACCTGAGCAATCAAGCAACTTTTACCACCAACATTCAAATGAAAGATATTACCTTTAGTCTTTGTCCCAGATGCAATCTCAATTCTGGAGCCATCGATGACAAAAAATCATTCCAACAACCTTCTCAAGAATATATTGTTGGCAATATGTTGGATTTAGTTAAGTGTTGTCATTGATGTCAACACTATATCCCGGTTGGATATGGTTCTGCTATCCGGTTGGACCTATCCTGGTTGGACCTGGTTTTTATCTTGGTTTTGGCTATGATTCTGATCCGGTATGATCAAATCCCTGGTTTCGGTTTTGGATGGTTATTCAGGATGGTTTTATGCTTGTCATATTCAGTTGGTTCATGATTTGGTGCTCCGAAAGTTATCGCTTATGTTCCCAGTTGGCATTTCCTAGTACCGGTTAGCTTTACGGGTTAGCGATATTTGATGATATGGTTCAGTGATTTTGGTTCGGCTTATGGAAATGGTTTCTAACATACTGAAGTTGTTTCTTGATTGTGTCCCAATGTTTTGGTGGCTTTGCATTGGCTGGCGTGCTGATATGGTGGTCCTATTTGGATCTGGTTAGATATTTTGTGTTATTGGACTAAGGTTTTCTACCGATTGTTGAAACATGTTGGAGATTGGTCTTAGCATGATTTTCAATGGATATAATTATTTGGGAATTTGTTTAGGTCCATGCTATGTAATGTAAGTCATAATACTGGTCCGATGATATCATGTAATATGATTTTTGTAATTGTGGGTTTATGGGCTTAAAGTTTAGTTGACCTTACCATAAGGTTGATGATCTGTATTTATAGGTGACTTATTCATGTAATATATAATGTATGGGATCAATGGTTATGTCTAGATTATCAGAGGAAGGTTTATGTGTGAACAAGTGATATATCATTTGACAGAAGGTTTTGGTGTTGCAGGGTAGACATTTGTGCTTAACCGAAATTGTTTCAAGCATTAGGAGATGCTACTTTCACGATTCATTCTTTCTGGATTGTATTCTGGTGCTTTTGTAAGTCAGTGAGACTTCTCTTTTGTGATGAGCAGTGAGCTCTAGGCAGTTGGCCTAATTGCAAGTGCAATCCCCATTGTAATTATTTCACATACTGTTGCAGAAGTATTATCTGATTGTGGGTAGGGTTTCCCACCATGGTTATTCCCCTTACTGGGTTTTCCATGTCAAAAATATTGGCATTGTGTGTTTTGTGCTTTCATATTTTATCTTTCATTGTGTTGGTTTCCTTGTGCTCCGGTATAAAGGTTTTAATCTACAATAGTTCTAATTTCTGTTAGTAAACTAATTCACCCCCCCCTCTCAATTTGCTCCCGGTATCAGAATTATCTAACATATCTAACACTATATATATATATATATATATATATATATATATATATAGAGAGAGAGAGAGAGAGAGAGAGAGAGAGAGAGAGAGAGAGAGAGAGAGAGAAGGGTGAGATATGGAGGTTAGAGATCTAGGTCTTAGGGAGAGAGGGGTGAGATACCTAGTGGTAGAGATAAAGGGAAGAGAGAATGAGGGTAATTAGATGAGGAGAGAGAGGTAATAAGGTCAAAATGAAGGGAGATAGAGATCTAGAAATAGGGATAGAGAGAGTCAGAGAGATATGTTTTGATAGAGAGAATGGAGAGAAACAATAAGAGAGGGAGTGAAGGTGGGATAGATCTATAGAGGGTAGAGAGGGGTGAAAGAGAAGAGAGGGAGAGAAGGTGGGATAGATCTATAGAGGGTAGAGAGGGGTGAAAGAGAAGAGAGGGAGAAAGAATTCAATTTAGAATTTGAGTAGAAAGAGAGAAAGACAAATGAAAATTTTCAATGTGAACCATTTAGCTAGTGCCAAATTTGGTGCTAGCCAAAAGGTTTTCATTGAAAATTTTTCTTTGTGTGCTAGCCAATAAAAAATATTATTTTTCACATTTGGTGCTTACCAAATACAAAATGTGCATTTTTTGAATTTGGTGAGCGCCAAATTTAGCACACACTATATGTGTTGCATTAGGAAACACAAAGTCTTTGGTTTGGATTTTCCTTGGGAATCCAACCCAAAGGCTTCGATGACCATTTCAGGCCTGAGACATATTTTTCTAAAAATATAAAAAAAAATCTTACATTTTTGTTCATTCTCTCCATCAAGTTTGAACGTGTTTCAATGCAAACAATAAAACACCACAATGACGTTAAACTCTCTCTTAGCTATTTAACCATATAATTGTTTTTCAAATTTTGATTATGTTAAGGTTTTCATCTTTATTTAATTTTGTTAATGTGTTTGTTTTTGTCAAAAACCAACATGTGCTATTATGGGCATGGTTTTTAACTTGTTCATCGAATTTTGAAACAAAATACATTTTTAGAAACTAGACTCCATTCTACACATGATGTTGGAAAAAAATGATTTTAGATTAGTATTAAAAAAATTTAGGGGGGAGCAGGCTCAAATGTTTATTTTTTCAAGATGTTTCCACTTTGAAAATTAGTAAAAATTTATATATTCACTAAAATATTAGCTAGTTTCTCACCAAAGTGATTTTCAAAATTCTAAAAATAGTTAACATTTTAGGGGCACCACATTTGACACAATGTTATGTTTTTCTAATTTAATAAAAGGACCAATAATTGTGGTGCCCCTTTTTGAAACCATTAAATCCACCATTTAAAAAAAAAATAGTAGTTTACAAAGTAGTTTCAGAGCACAACTCTTTTTCTTTTTGCATCTTTAAATTTTGAGTATATTTATCTTCAATTTCTCATCAAAGTTTAGACTTTGCTAATTTGAGGGGAAAAAAATGGTATCTTAAGACCCCCTTTTGGTCCCCAATCTTGGTGCCCTTACCCTATGAGAAAAATTAATGTTGAAACAAAAATTTTCCCCTAAGATGACTAGTGTTGAAATATAGCTCCTTGAAAACACGTGCAAGAGAAATTATAACTTATGTTAAGATTAGATGCCAAATAAACTGTTTACAGAACATGATGATTTTTTTTTATAAATTTTAATAAAATGGCCTATTCAAATCTTAAAATTACAAGAAAAAAAGAAGTCCTTGTGAAATTCTAATAGAAGAAAACATTCATAAAATTTTGATAATCAATGTGAAAGTTATGCCTTATTGAATTTTGCTTACAAACTTGACTTTGAGAGCCAAGAAAAAAGAAAAAAAAAACTAGTTAAAAGCACAAAATTTTACAATAATAACTTCACCACTACATTTGTGATAGAGAGAGATTTTTGTCATCTATTTGAACATGGAAACAAGACTCCCCATTTGCAACTTATGAAAAATGAACACTATCCCTCCCCACTCCTACACCTCCACCCTTTGCCCCCTCCAATCGCCTTTACAAGTACTTTGATACATAATCATGTAAATTGGTCAACCTAGAATGTTTGATTAGCCGATTAGTTTGATAACAATTATTTTACACTTAATGCTTTTTTTTGTAGAATTACCTAGACCATTGACTTTTTCTACATACAAAGTTTGACATTAAATGCTAATAATTTAAAGCTAAGCATTGAAATCTAGAAAATATAACTTAACAATAAAGCAATTGTATAACATCATTTGATAAACATATAAAAGGTCTACAAATTTTAGCAATAGCACAAATAAAATTTCAAGACAAGATCATAATTGTTATTAACTCTCATATAAAAAAAAGTGTGGTCAAGATTAAACCAAACATTAAGTGTGGTCAAGATTAAACCAAACATTTTCTCAACTAAAATATTAAACATGATAGTGTTTGAATTTTATTACATGAAATAAAAAGATAAAGAAAAAAAAAAATAGATACACTTTTTCCCTGTACCCTCTTTCATTAATCTTAAAATATTTTAAAAGTACGAATGGGTATTCTAGACTAACTTTTAACCGACTGAAAACCTATTCACACCTTATCTAATGACATGCAGAAAAATTTGAGAAAGAATAGATTGAGAGAGACTTTGGAGTTGTAGTTTAACACTTGCCAACCACTACTCTTGCTTGTTTTCTTCTCCAGAGGAGGATGATCTTGTTTGGATAATAAAGACATGATTTAGGGTAAATGGACATGTTGACAAATTTATGCACATTTGGATCGTTTGAAGAGTAATAAAGGAGGGACATCAATTTATACATATGAAATTATTCTATCGTGGAGTTGAAAGAAATCTTTTCATGTCACCTTGATAAACACATTGATTTTGTCACATTGGTGGAATGTACTGTGAAATAAATCAATCAATCAATCATACAAGAAAGAACCCAAATACGTAGTGAATACATTTCCTTGTGTTTGTGTTTGTTTTCTTCAAGACTAAGTATGCAAAAACATACATTCCTATGACATTTATGTTTGCAAGCTTTGATCATATATTAAACAAATTGTTTAACATAAAGTTGGCTTCAAAAACACAAAAAGAATATAAAGTTGGTATTGATGGGGAAATGGTATCAAATTTTGTAGTTGCTCATATCTTCATGTTAAAGTAGAAAAAAATCATCCCCATGTTTTCCACAAATTACTACGACGTAAGATTTACTGTTAAATGACATCATAGTATGAATATTCATAACTTAAGCAATCAATTCAATTCAATCATTTGAATATTCAGACTTTTTTTTTTTTTTTTCTGTCGGTGACAAATACAAAAGATTTTAAGTATAAAAATATTGGCATGTTTTGTATGACAGTTTGGAATCCTTGAATTCTACTCTGCTCAAGAATTATGATTGATTGATTGAATAATGTCGGAATATGGGTATTGTTATGGTCATATGATAAGGATTTTTCATCTAATCAATGTGACCGTTGGCCAGCTAAGGTATAATGTTTACATCATATTCTCAAGAGGCTTTTTATTTTATTTATTTTTCTTTTCCTAATTTATCATTTCTCAATCTTCAACGTGTTTTTATTAGTCTCTGCTTTGGGTATGTATCAGATTTTTTAATATTTTTCAGATCTATTATTTATTAATTTTTTTTTATGATTTTTATTAATGTTTACTCCACTCTTCTGTTAACTACATTTTTATTAATGTTCTGGTTTAGTTAGTTGGGTCATTTGGTTTTTCTAATTGTTATTTTGATTCGAATTTCGTTAGTTAATAATATTTCAATGGTTTTAATGTTTGTTTGGAATTTAAAAAGTAGAAGTTTTGTCTTTTTGTTCTAGTTTAGTTATTTGGCTCATTTGGCTTTTATTATTGTTCATTTAGTTCAGCGGACCTCAAGACTGATAAATAAAATTAATATAATAATATTATATGAAGTCGCACTAAATGTCTGCATATAATTTATTTATGATATTCTTCAGTTACCGATAATAAATGTTTAAAGGCATATATATATAATCTTATGGAAGTACGTACATATTAGGTAGTATAATAGATATTTTAATCTATTCATTAAATTAAAAAATTGTTTATATTATATTTTAAATTATTAGGTTTTACAATAATAATTGTAAGATAATGATAAAAAGTCTTTATTTCAGAATTGACAATCATTTGTTTGTCAATGCACTAATATTTAATAATAATTATAAATGTAAAAAATAAATAATTTTTTCTTTTATTTCTGTTCATATGATTTTTTTTCTTTCCACGTAAATTTAAGAAAACAGAAAAAAAAGAAGTTATAATACCTTTGACTTGAGTAAACTAATAAGATAATAAATATATATTTAAGACTAGTAAATAACTTTACTGGGTACATCTATTTCAAAGTAATCTAAAAAAAATTTTGGTAGTGTTGATAATTGTATATTTAAGATGAGTAAATAATTTATATGTCTATGGAAAAAATAAAGTATCAAGAAATATCTGCCCAATGTTTTAAATATCTATACTAGTTTAATTTAATTTAAAATACTTTGTTTTATTTGAAATGTTATATTTGTTGTTGAGTTATTTATTTTACTTCATTCTTATTTGAACAATTGTTTTTATTTACTTAAAAACATTATTGTTATTTTATTTAAAAAATATATTATTTTATTTATTTATTTATTTTGTTATCCTAGTTTTTAAAATATATTTGGAAAATAAGTAAACACTAAAATTCTTAGAAATATAAATAAATAGATTGATTTTAATAAGTTGATAAACTAAATACAAGGTTAGAGTAGGTTAGAGTAGTTTAGTTCAATTTCAAGCATTTTATTATCCAAATGTCATGAGATATTCTAATATATTGTAAGGTTCATCTTAGAATTAGACTAGGTACAAGTCATTAGGGACTTCAAAAAATAAATCTAACAAAATTAAAAAAATATAAAAAAATATTTATTTTTGTTGTTTAATTGAGGGGTCTATAGAGACTTTCACTTTTAAATTTTTTAAAATTGTTACATTTGAAAGGCTAGAAAACCTAGAGAAAAAAATCAATTATAAATAGCTACTAGCAACTAAAAAAATTTGAGCCAAGAAGGCATTGAGAAACAATAATCATCACAAAAGATTTAAAAAAAAACCATCACACAAAAAATAAATTGTCACCTTAAGAATTCCATGCATATGATAAAACAAAAATGTCTAACCTCAATTAAATCATTTGCAAAATTTTCAATGACCATAATTTTCTATCACATGTGAAACATTACTATACCTAAGAACCCTATTATTGTTGATGTTAGCCTCAACAGTAGAAGCCACTAGAACCCCCCAACTCTAGAAAATCCCTCTTCTTAGCATGTGTTATCCCATTTATAGAGACGGTTGACAAGGTGACAAGGCCCGACACCTCCAAGAATTCATCCCTTGGTAATACATGTATTTCATTAATGCATCGTAAATATTAAATTTTAAAAAAAAGGCTATCCCTTATTTTTGGGATTTAATAACCTAAATTTCTTGTTTAGAGACAACACTTGATTTTGTAAGTATCAATTAGGGTCTTGTTTTTCATTCGCAAAATTCTTGTTAAAAAATTGTCATAAAGAAAATTTCATTTTTCACTCCCAACAAAGTATTGCGTGATATCCACTCCTTAACTTATATATCCTATGACTTAGCATCCTCTTTGACCTTGGAATCTTATAAAATAGAAACTCCAGTCCTTATCTAGCTAGTATCTCCTTAATCATCTCTCCCTATAAATAATTTTATGAACTTGAGGGTAGCAACATCCATAAAAAAAAAAAGGGTTGTCAATGCAAAGTATAAAATGACCCCTTCAAAAGGTGACTCCTATGAGGAGCATCCATGTTGCATATACAATGAATTGGACCACCTTCACACAATTTGTTTCTTTAGTAAACCTATCTTCCACTTCAATCTTATGCAACCACCATCTATAAATATTTCTTATGTAAGATGAAATTATTATATCACATGATCCAACCCCCTCTAAATGTAGTATACCAAATCAAGGAACTAAGGTAGGCCAAGAAAAATAGTTTTAAATATAAAAAAATATAGAGAAGAGATCCTAATAAGGTATAGTAAATTTAAATTCATATTTATTAATCTAAGTGGTTGAAAATCTTCCAATAGAAATAATAGGAGATTCCCTCAATCATTTAAATAATGACCAATGTTAGTTGAGAAAGGTAACTAATCCATCTTAACATTTGTTAGAAGATCACTTACTATTAACACTTTATAATTGATCATATAGAAAAATAATTTCTTGAAAATTCTTGTTCAATAGACAAGCTTCCAATAGACTATTGTTCCACTTCTAATCCTTCATAATTCCTTTAATCAAATCTACAATTATTACCTAAAAGTTCCCTTGATTAACTAACTTCACACAGCTTAGAAAGAAAGCATGTTAAGATCCTCTATCCAAATTGACTAACCACCCCATCAAATCTTAACTTAGAAAACTCTTGTCCAAAAACTAAATATCATTTAATTTAATGATTAATTGGCCCCCCTTAAAACAATATATATTTATATATCAAATAATTTATAATTATCAAAATTTTGTTAACATAGGTTTAGGGTGCATAAAACTATACTAGTGTACGTTGTTTTCCATGACTGCAATTTTGTTTTATCTGTTCTCATGATCTAATTTTTATAATGCAAATTGGAACTTAGTGCACAAATAATGTGAGTTTGAACTTTATGGTGCAACTTCATATCACAGACCCACAAATACAAGAAATGCACACAATCTCTCAAGAACAAATGGAACTTCCACGTGCCATGAAAAGATTGGTCGGATTGATGTGACGTGGTGGGTTCCAGCAGCTTGAAGCCCCGTTGGTTATGTCACGTTGCATTATTTTGAGTCCGATGTTTGGGGCAACATTTTAGCCTGATAAATAGGCAGACATGAAACCCAAATTCCTGCAACTTTCTCTGACACAAAACCATTACCATAAACATGGGGTGTCATTCATGTTGCCAAAAGCAGAAATTCAAGAAAGGTTTATGGTCCCCTGAGGAGGATCAGAAATTAAGAGGTTATTTGATGAGATATGGTCATGCTGGCTGCTGGAGTGCAGTCCCTAAACAAGCAGGTCAGTACAGTGTTTTTTCCATCAATTTATCTCAATTTTGTCTAGACTAACATCTTTATGATAGATCATTAGTATGATTCGAAATATCTTGATGATAGATCATGAAGTTCCGAAACATTGATTAAAAACTTATATGCAATTGAATTCAGAAACAATGTCAATCAATATAATATAGATTGTGGAAATCTGATATCATTAATTGATAAAGAGAATGATTGGTTTGGAGTGATTCTTCTTGATCAGATCTTCTTGTTGTTTTTGAGACTGTGATGGATTAATGAGTATCATGTATTATTATGATACAGGGCTTGAACGGTGTGGGAAAAGTTGCAGGCTTCGATGGATAAACTACTTGAGACCAGGTCTGAAAAGAGGTGCATTCTCACTGCATGAAGAAAAGGTTATCATCGAAGCACACGCTGTGCTTGGAAACAGGTGAGTTAAATTTCTAAGTTTCTCTTTATGCATTTTGAATTCTTTTGATTTCAAAGTATTGATTGAATCTCTTAATACCTAGATTGAAACCCAGATCCTAAGATAGATTCAAGAGCACCCAATACAGTTAAATTCTTTTTTCTTACAATGGTTTCTGTTCCAATTGCGCCATTGAATTGAATGGAGTTTATGTGCATGCAGGTGGTCACAGATAGCTGCGAGATTGCCAGGGAGAACTGATAATGAGATCAAGAATTTCTGGAATTCAAGCATCAAAAAGAAGCTGAAGCTAATGGGAATCGACCCTGTGAGTCACAAACCTCTAAAAGAAAACAGCAGCTGCACAGATAAAGATTCAGATGATAGCAAATCTACACCATCAAAGATTCATCCAACACATGTTTTGCAAACAGAGCCTCCTCATTTCCAAACATCATTTCTGCTCCCAGATATGCAAGATACCACAGGAACAGATTTGAGTAACATTGGCATAGAGGATTCAATGCCATCTTTGAAAAGTGAAGAGGAAATAGATCAGAATGAATTGTATGGTGCTTTACCCAATTCAAACTGTGCTGCATCTCTGCCAAAGATCTTCTTCTCAGAATGGTTATCACAGTCATCAACAAGTCAGGAGAATTCAGAGCACAGCAATTCTGTTCATGATTATCATGTGTTCCAAAACATTGCATTTCCTTGCCCTGATCATTTCACAGGGCTTGTTGAGACTTCTTCCACTGTTAGTAATATCATTCCTCAACTCAAGTTGGAATTGGGTGAAATACAGTCCTCCATTGGTGCAGATCAGTTATCCAAACAGTGCATCACCCAGATGACATCTGATATAGTTTCTGGTAATGTGGGATTCAATTGTGAGGATGTTTATGATTTTGGTTCAGTTTCTGAGTATCATAGTAATGTTGAAGCTGATTACAGTAATTCTGTCATGTTGTCGCAAGAAAACCTGTCATGTTATTCAGTGAAGACAAGTGCAGGAAAAGATAATATGGGTGTCAGTACTGAGTTGTTCTGGGATAATGGAAGAGCTAGCAGCAGTAACAGTAGCAGCTATAATAACCTCCATGAAATGGACAATGCAGAATTGTTTTGGAGATAGATGCAATCCCTAAGGTTAGCAATAATCATCTGGGGATTGGATTGAATAAAGTAAAAAAGAATAAAATCATTCAGAATCCAATTCTATGGAACCCATCATTTCCCACTGCAAGAATCAAAATCTGATTGTGTTGTGTGTAAAAAAAATAAAAAAATGAATAACTAGACGTTTGGACTTTCAAATCAAATGAGATCAGAAGACCGTTGTTGCCATTGCCCACAGTTTGCATTCCTGAATTGGAAAGAAAAAAGCTGTATTTTATTGATTTTAAATCTTAATTTATAATTTCATTGACTGCACAATTTCATTTGATGTGATAGATATTAGCAGTAATCATCCATGCAACGATTAAAATGAAAAATTTAAGAATTATGAAACTTTTGCTCATGAAAACTTGGTTCCACCTACCTAATGCTAATAAAGATGTATTGATTATTATTATCGAAATAATCACGATCTCAACTATGAAAGTCTATAATTCTTCATTAATTAGCGGTTGTCCTAAATGGATGTAAGGGTAAATTAATGTTTGGATTAATATTGTAAAATGCTTTAATTATTTTTGGTTGGAATTCAGGGAACAACGTTGTGGGCATGATTTTAGAGTATATAACTTTGCGCTTCTCAAAATCTTACGTGGAAATTTCAAATCGCTCCCAATTTTTTACAACAGCTTACTTGGTAAGTCCCATGCTTATAACTAGGGTTTTGGGGCCATATCATCAAGTATGGTGCCACATCATCATGCTTTTTGCCAAGGTGCCCAAAACAGCAAAAAAAAAAAAGTGAGACCAATAGTCGTGCAAAAGAGGCCCTTATACTTGTGCAGTTGATGTGGCATCACACAGTTGATTGCTTCTTACAACTAATAGTACATTTCACAGCAATAACAACTTTAAAGTCACGACTATTGGTGCATTGTATTGTAATTATTAATATAAACATACACAAATTGATATTTTATGTTTCAAACAATACTTTTTATTTGTACTATTATTAGAGCAAAAAGTATCAACAACCTCACAACTATTCATGCATGCTCAACTACTTTGGGAGATTAAAGGTTGATAATTCAAACATTGAGTGATGTATTTATGGGTCTACAGATGACTTACAATATAAAGGACTATCTCATATTCTATACAAGAGACACCTAACTTTACTTGAGGTGTTGGGATTAAGGTGTCTCAACCTTTGCAAATCCTAACATTGATTTTGCATTTATTTATTTCTTATTTTCGTACAAATGTCTAATCATCTAGTGGGATCCACAGTCTTGGCGACATCCTACTTGGCGATGACTGTATGACACATATGTTGCACATGTGAAGGTAGGCTTCCCACTTTGAGGATCTTGACAAGTGTCATCCTAGGACAGATTCTATGGCATATTGGACAAGTGGCAGGAGATACCTTTTACATGGAGAAGGTGGGTGCCCAAGTTGGGTTATGACAAGTTGTAAGAGAATAAGCTAATATTAGTCATTTATGATAGATTCTCTTACTGTTGTAAGGGTTGTAAGTTATGATGATTATGAGATGCGTAAGAGCATTTGTCATACCTCCAAATAGTAAATTTTGGGTGCCCAACTTAGGAGGTTTGAATGGGGAGTCTTTTGGAGATATACATGTGTCATTTGCATACTTTTTGGTGGTAAAAAATAGCGCCAAATGCTTTGCACAACTCCATCTTGCCGTTTCATTTAAAAGCTTCCTTCTTTGATGTATTTCTCTATAAAAGGTAGTCTTGAGGAGTATTAATCATGCTAAGTTTGTAGGTGAAGTGTAATGCTGCTGAAATTAATCTAGATTGTGGGCTGTAGTTGTAGACTCTTGTTGAAGAACCTAAGTGCTAATAATACTATATTGTAAGAATTTGATTACTGGAATGTACAAAGTACTGTGCTTCTGGAGTGTGGGTTTTTTCACCCGAATGGGTATTCCCCATGATATATCTTGTGTTCATTGTGTTTATCTTTATGCATGTTTATTATCTACTTGTGAATGTGTTTATGATTTTGTAATAGAAGATTTGTAAAGAGAATTTGCACACTCTCTCCCAGTAGATTAGTATTAGGAAGCATTTTTGCACCTAAGCTTTCTTTTAGTTGGTATTAGAGCCTAGCTAGTTTTGGTTTTGTTGTTGGGTAGCGGGTTTTATGTATTGATCTTAGTTTGAGTGGGATCTTTTACAAAGTATTTTCAAAATCTTGTTGTAGGAAGAAGATGACAAGCACATCTGCAAAAGTTGATATGGAGAAGTTTAATGGTAGCAACTTCAAACTTTGGAAGTTGAAAATGGAAGATATGCTCATGGATAGAGATCTATGAGATGAAATATCTGAAACAATATAACCTCAGACCACATCGCAAGATGATTGGGATAAAACGGATTGGAAAGCCAAGTGTTTGATAAGACTTTGTCTGGCTAATTTGGTACTTCTAAATGTCCATGTGGAGAAGACTAGCTTCTCTTTGGAAGAAACTTGGAGATGTTTACTAGGTTAAATCCCTAGTAAAAAACATTTTTTTCTAAGAAAGAAGATGTATTCTCTAAAGATGGAAGATGGAGGATCTGTTGCTTAGTTGGGTTCTATCGGTGACAAGATCGATGAGGAGGATTGTTGCATGCTTTTATTGTGTTCTTTTCTTGACTCATGGGAACACCTTGTTATGGCTATTGAGAGTACAACCATCAAGTTCAAGATGGATGAGGTGGTAGCATCATTACTTTTTGAAGCGATGTAGAGGAAGACTTCTGAGTCAGCTAAGGAGGCTCTTGTGGTTCATGGTATATCGAAAGAGAAAGGAAAGAAGAAGGATAAGAAAGACAAAAGAGGCAAATCCAAATTCCTCTGGATCTAAGTCTCTTAGGAAGTCCAAGGCAAAATGTTGGAACTACAGAAAAATCGGTCATTTTCGCAAACAATGTAAGGAGGAGAAAAAGAAGAAGAAAAGATCCTCCAATTCAAATTCAGACAAATCCTCTCAAGATGACAGTGAATCATTTTTCATAGCCTTGGCAACACATGCATCAGTACATGTGTGGTTGATTAATTAGGATGTATCTTTTCACATGACCTCACATTGGGGTTGGTTTTCAAAGTATAAAGAATATGATGGTGGGAAGGTATATCTCAATGATGACTCACATTCAATGAAAGTTGTGCTAGGTCCCAGAGGCAACAGAGAAGGGGGGGGGGGGGGGGTGAATCAGTTATCTATTAATTTCAAACCAAAACTAACTTAACCAAACTTAGTGCATAATATCGGAAAACCAAACTTTAATTCCAGTAGACAGTTTAGCAGTTAATAACAGTACCGGTAAAGTTTAATGCATGAAACAGAAAGACAAATAACATACACAACACATAACACAGTTATTTGTACGTGGAAACCTTGTGAGGGGAAAAACCATGGTGGGAAACCTTACCCACAATCAGATGATACTACTGCAGATAGTATGTGTGTAAAAATGGGGTCTGCACATGCAGAAAGGCCAATTGCCTAGAGCTCACTGCTCAATCACAAAATGGGAGTCACACTAACTACAATTGGATGGTTAAATCCAATGATAATGTATTGCTGAAAATAGCATCTTCATATGCTGGATTCAGTACCGGTTAAGCTTTGATTGTCTTCTTCAAAAGCCTCCTTGAATCTTCAAATGATGTCTGCATGTATAGCTCTGCTTATATTCACATATACCTTATTACAATCCCTTTTCACACTCCTCTACTTCTACATAATCTCATTAATGAGATCTTACATATATACCAAAATCTAAGACCAAATGTATAGGTCGGCTTACTAACATATTACAATTAAATCAATTACAAATGAATCAATATGTGATGCATGATGTCGGCTAAATGCATTTACAATAATAACAAATCATCTCCATAACGTGTCATGTTGATCTGAAATAGATAATACTTGCCGGTCCATAACCTAGACCTATTTGTTGGTAACAACGAATATGCAAACTCGACTATACCAATAATCAAATCACCAAAACCAAGTGTCCAAACAATGTATTTGACATAACCAAGTAATCTCAAGATGATAACAAATCATCCTCAGTGCCGGTGAACAATATAACCTGCCAGTGAACCAGATACCGGTGACTGTGCATAAGTCATTGAACATGCCGGTGAACATAACCAAAGATCTCCAAGTGTTCTCAAGTGTTGACAAGTGTTGACATCAATGACAAAACCAATGCAACACATCCATAATACCAATAAGTTGTTGGCTGTGGAAGAGTCAATATTAGATTCCCTGATGGCAGAGTGAAGGGGATCAATGGTGTAATGTACATCTTGAGTTTAGCATGTAATCTACTCTATATACATAAGCTGAGTGATGTGGGTGTTCAATTTTTTTTCTTGCAAGGTGGATGCAAGATGACTAGAGGTTCTATGGTGCTTGCTAAGGGTGTCTGGATAGGCACTTGTATAAGCTAGATGCATGCATTATACAATGCAATAGTTCTTTTGTGGAGTCCAAGAAGAGGGCTCTAGATTCTTCATCCTCTTGATCAAATCAAGTTGTGAAAAGGACTAGTTCTTCTATATTTGATGGTCATGTTTGTTGGAAATATGCCTTGAATTCTCCTGACCAGTGTTCAGGTTGATCGATGTAACTTACCCCGATGGAATAGCTTGTGGGAAGGTATTGGGTTGTGGACTTTTCCTATCGGTGTAACTCTGGCCGATGAACATGTTGCAGACAAGTATCGGGTTATGTCTACCCGATGTATCCTCCTTGTTTGGTTATCGGGAAGCAGTGTTCAAATCCATTTTTTGGTCATCAAGTTAACATTGCCTTTTGGGTTAGCAGGTTTGAAGTCACCCCGATGACCTGATGAAGTCAACTTCGATCATCGGAGTAACTTTGGCTATAAGAAGGATTGTATGAGTGTTATACCAATACCCGATGGAGTCTCTTTAAGCGATCAAGGATTGCATCAGCTATCGGGTGGACCCGATTGGTGTTATGCCGATACTGGATGGATCCACCTTGGGTCATCGATGCATTATCGAATATCGGAGGGGCCTTCTGGATGTTATGTCGAAACCTGATGGAGTCACTTTCGACTATCGAGTTGACAAGATTGAAACTACGTCGATACCCGATGAAGTCGCTCTTAGTGATTGGGTTGATATCGGCTATCGGGTTGACGAGAAGATAGTTACGCCGAAGTCCTGATGAGCCCGTTTTGTTCTGTCTCGGAGTGCTTCACTTATCGAGATAGGATTTTTGGGTGTGAGTCGATGACTCGATGGGACCTCCTTAGGTTATCACAATGCATATCAGCATAGCAGTTCTGGGTGTGTTCTGATGACCCGATGAGACCACCTTAGGTTATTGGGATAACAATGCATGTTCGGGGTAACATCTCATGGTTGGTTCTAATGGGTCGATGAGGTGCGCTCTTGGCTATCGGAGATCGGGATAACTTCTCAAGGTTGGTGCCGATGTCCCGATGAGGTCCACTCTTGGTTATCAGAGATCGGAGTAACATTTTACATGTCTTGCCGATGACCCGATGGAGTTGCCTTCAACAATCGGATATCATCGGGCGATCGGCTCTACCAGTTGAAAGCTATACCGATGACCAATGGAGCAGAGACCGACTACGGATGTATGATCCAACCGAGTTCGAAAAGGTGAACACTCGGATATTGAAGATAGTCCCATCGGTGTATTTGAATACGAGCCCACTCGACTTCTGGATGAATGTGGGATATTTTCTTTCCATGAGTTCATGAATTGACTGGCAGTCGCTCGACGGTTAGACTTCTTGGTGGCTGGAGCAACTAACTGTCAGAGTGGCCAGAGGAAACCAAAATGCAATGTAGCAGTTGGATGGATGGAAGACCATTGGATTCCATAACGGTTATGCTTAACCGATACATTGTAATCTTGGTTGGTATATATGTTGGTAGAAATGTAACCAAGATGTGACAGAGGTTGAATTGTGGTTGAGTAGAACAGAGTGTGAGACTGCACGGTGGTTGATCATAGCAGAATGGAGTGACTATGAAGGAATGCAGAGAGGCTACGTTATTGAAGTCTTGCATGTCTATAGTCTTGTACTTTTTTCATGATGTTAAAGCAGAGTTCCGAACTTGTAGAATGAGAATGAATATCTTCTATGTTAAGACTATAACTTTATTGTAATCCTTTTACTATGAATAAAGTAGTCTTGCAGTTGGGTGGTGGGTTTTTTCTGTAAGGGTTTTCCCAAGTAAATATTGGTGCCATTTCTCTGTGTGTTTGGATACTTTAATCGTCTATCTGTGTCATCTTAATGTGTTGCAAAAGAATTTTAAAAAGGCATACTTGCTTAATCCCCTATTAAATTGACATTAGGAAGATGTTTCCGCACTGTGTTTTCCTTACAAGTGGTATCAAAGCCTAGCTTTGTTTTGTTATCCTTGCTGGGTAGGGTTGTTGTTGTGTCAATTATGTTTTCAGTGGGAGTTTAGCAGAGCGTCTGTTTGTCTTATTTGCAGTTTAAGATGGCGAATTCTTATGGGTGAGTGGAGATCAAGAAATTCAATGGTGCAAGTTTTGAGTTGTGGAAACTCAAGATGGAAGACTTGCTGGTTGATAGATATCTCTGGGGTGTTGTGATTGTAACCGCCGAGCCTTCAGGCATGAGGAAAGAAGACTGGGATCTTGCAGATAGAAAAGCTAGAGGGTTAATCAGACTTTGTTTGGCAGATTCTATTCTGTTGAATGTCCATGAGAAGAAGATTGCCAAGAAGGAAGACATTTATCAAGGAAAGTATCTAGTAAACAAGTTGTTCTTGAGGAAGAAGTTATATTCCCTGAAGATGGACGAGGGTACATCTGTTGCAGATCATTTGAATGTTTTCAACATCATCATTGCTCAGTTAACCTTTGTAGGAGTTCAGATTGATGTCGAGGATCGGTGTATGCTTTTTTATGTTCTTTGCCTGACTCATGGGATCATTTGGTAATGACCATTGGGAGTATAACAACCAAGCTCACTATGGAAGGTGTGGTTGCTTCGTTGCTATCAGAAGAAACTCTAAGGAAATCACCTGATATGGTCAAGGATGCTCTCGCTGTTAAAGGTAAGCTAGAGGACAAGAAGTCAAAGTCCAAGTCAGAGGAAAGCTACAAGACTCCTCAAAAGAAGTCCAAAGTGAAGTGCTAGAATTGTGGGAAGACTGGTCACATCCGGAAGGATTGCAGAGAGAAGAAGAAAAGTAAGGGTTCTTCTGATTCTGGGTCCTCTCAGAATGAGGATGGAGATGCCTTCTGAACTACTTTGGCAAGTCACACATCTGTCAGCGTCTGGTTCAATCATGATGCCATTAAGACTGGGTACCTTAGGTCTTTGGCAGTGATGAAGATTCATCATGTATTGGTGAATGTTCTTCATGTAACTGGAGATGTTAACATCTTGAGGATTCATAAGGGGTCTTTGGCAGAGATGTTGTAATCCTTAGTTAGGATGTTTTTATTTTAGGATATACTCTTGAAGATGCATTTAGAGTTTTTACATAATGTGTTTATGTTCATATAGAGCATGTAATCTCTTTGAAAGAGATGTTTTAGATCATCGTTGTCATGTTTAATTTCCTGATTTTGCAGTTGGCATTTTGTCAATGATCTTGGTCATGTTTCTGTGCTTAGAGTACACTGATCATTTGTTTGGTACTTCATGATAATGTGGTTTTTCATTTGAAGTTTTGGCATGGGTTGATCAGCTACAGGTATTCTTGGAAACATGGAAACATAGATGGTGCTGAGTTGGAATGGGTAATAGGTTCAACTGAAAGGCATTCATCTGTGATAACATAATTAGCATTTAGAAGTGAAGAAAGGGTATGATACAGGGTGTTGTGAAGACTTGCTTGTAGGTTCTTTGTATATAGTTAGTATTGTGAGTGCTCTTGGTACAAATGTTTTATTTACTTCTATGTAATGTTGAAAAAGGATCTTTTTTTTTTAATTCTGATATTACCTATGCAGTGGGAGCTTCTTGGTGTCCATATGACTATCATTGCACTTGGAGTTTGAGACTGTAAGTAACAGGTTGTATATGTGGATGATTTTAAATTTATCTTGTTATACCATGAAGGTATGTATAGTTGGATGTACTAGCACTTGCTGTGGGTGCTATTCTAGCTATGTTTGTGACTAATGTTGGCACATTTGAGTAGCCTTGGGAATGAGATTTTTTGTGTTCTAGAAGTCAAAGTTATGTTTTTCTTAGTAGATAGATTCTATTTGTGTCTGGTGGTAGTGGCATGATAGAAGGTGGGAGTATCTATGGATGAGATGATACTTCTCTGCGTGTGTCTCGGTGGTACACAAAGTAAACTGTATTTCTTGGGGGTTTGTGATCAAATGGTATATCAACATTGATGGACTTTATAATTCTAGGTTCTCAATGAAATCTATAAGTGTTTGGCATGATAGACAGGTCCAGTGGATTCCTCGGCAAGTGGGAGATTGCTGGAAATTGTAAAGCGGAAAAATCGCGATCGAACCCTAGTTGTTCTCCCCTCTTCTGACTCCGAGGAGAGAGAAGGGAGGTTCGCTAGGATTCGATGGTTTTTCACTTAGGGGAGAGACTTTACATTCAAAAGAGGGGTTGAAACTCATAAGATCCAATCCCACGCAATGCAAGATTGGATGCTAAATGAATTTCAAGGGTTAGGAAAGCAAGGCTACCCTCTTTTGTAAAGAATGTTGTTAAGGAAATTAAGCTAAGCATGCATAGAAAGTCATAAAGATTCGCTTATAAACTGATTTCGGGTTATAGGATGAAGCTGCGGACCTGGAATTAGCAGTAAAATGTCGATACGGTGCTGTCCTGCAAATTTGAGCAAAAGTTGTCAGGACGATGGTGCCCGACGCCACGGTCCTCCGAAAAATCCGCGAAACGAAGGGGGATCTGTTCGTCTCTGCACAAGGATTCCAGATCTTCAATTTCAGCCGCGTACCTGCAACCTTGTTCTAAGGATGTTTGTATCCTTATGTGCGAAGGTTTAGATGTTGTATGTTGTATGTTGTATGTTGTAGCATGTAGTATGTGATCTCCTCTTCAATGGTTGAATCCTTGTCTTGAATGCAACACTTAGCCTTGAAGGGAGACTTGAGATGATCAATTGCTTGAAGGAATGCTTGAATGCTTAAATGCTTGAGTATAATTTCCACGCCTTGTACACATATCCTCTTCATATATCCCAAATGAGAGAGAAAAATGTAGTTTATATACTTGTCATTTAGGGCTGATAGACTGATTTTCCCGACCTTAGGCCGACCAGGAAATGTAATTTCCAAATTTCAAACAAAAAGACCCGAGCCCCTTAGGAGACCGGGCCCAAAATAGGACCCAGGGACCAGGGCGCTGGGCGCCCTGGTCCTGAGGGACCAGGGCGCTGGGCGCTCTGGTCCCACCTCCCGGGACAGCAAGGTGCAAGGAGGTTCAGGCCAGGGTGCTTGAAAAATGCAGTTTTCAGTGTCGTGAGCAATTTTCAGGGTCTCCATTCAGGTTGCATGTTGCGTCGCCATCGTGAAGACCGAAATGCAGTCGAAATTGCAAGTGTCACAATTTTAGGATGCTACATTTAGCCCCCACTTTAGCGGGAGTATGTATGCTCATACTTCCGGTAAAGTACAAGGAAACAACATTGAAAGACTTTCACCACGTCAAGGAGGCAAGACACACCAAGCCCCCAGTGGACTAAGGATCTTACGACTTCGATTGACAAAGTAAAAGGGAAGATCATGAGGAAGAACCATGACTGTCAGTAGTAAGGTTCCCTCACTATGAGTCATGCAAGAAAGATATCAAAAATTTTCAAGGCAAGGCTAAATTTGCCAAGAAATTTTCAAGTATCTTGAAAAGATATGAACGGGATGTATGCCCCCCTACGTTAAAGCGATCGCACACGCCTCACCGGGGGTGATTGTTTTAACGTAGTGATACATATAAGAAATGAGAAAGGAGCACGTTATCGCAAGGATTTAGCCCCCAAGTGTGAGATAAACCCAAGGATAATAGACACAAAACACAAAGCACGAGGTGACTTCACTTTCCTCGGGGTCAGTATGCTGTATGATAATTCATGTATATATATCATATGTATGTATGCATAATTGTTCTTCATTCCCCAATCAAGGAAGGTCACCTAGAAGAAGGGAACACATGTGTCTTTTGAGTCAACATGAGAGAGATCGAGAGATCTCAATGCTTTGCATCGTCCTCAAGTAGACAACACCAAGGACAACAAATAGAAGAATGAGAATAACATATAGAAGAAGTAACAAAACAGAGGGGGAGAGAGTCTACTATGCTAATGTAACTAGTCTAGCACATCATCTACCCCCCGATCTTGCTGATCAATGTTTCGGGAAGGCAGGGAACACGCTAGAGGAGGAACATCCAACACAGCAGATGGAGCTATCACAAGATCCAAACAAGGGCTATGTTCATGTTCCGAGCCACATTGTTCTTGTCTAGGAGCTAGGATAAGTGCTTTAGAAAATTCATTAGAAAAATGGTTATCAACATCAACAAGTTCATATTCACTATCAGAAGCAAGAGGAGTAACATTTTCATCTATATCATCATCAAGATTTATAAAAATAGGATCTTTAACTCGCACAGGATCAAGACCATCATGCATCTTATGTTTAGGAGATTTAGGCTCAATGTCCGGCTGAGGAGAAAATGGAATAATGCTTGCTGAAGGTGTTTTTGGAGATTGCAAAGTTTGAGAAACAGCTGCCTGAGCTCTAAGACAACGCTTTCGTCGGTGTTCACGTGCAGAACGATTTCGTCTAGTCTTAGTAGGAAGTTGCGAAGACTGAGGAGGAGGAATGTTCTCATCCTTAGCACTTGGGTGTTTAGGTTGTGGTCTCTTAGGCTGGATAATAGGAGAAGAAGAAGGTCTCTTCTCTCTATAAAAAGAAGGAGGAGGAACTGCTCCATATAAAGGAGGAATATTTGGTTTAGGGAGAAGACCAAGTCCATCATGACGAGGAGGTATAGGTCTACTCTTAGGAAGTTTATTAGGTATAGACATAGTCACATCCATAGGGATGGGTTGGGAATCTTCTTGAGGAAAGACATTAGTTTTATCTTTCAAAGGAAGAACTTCCTTCTCAAGAATGATAGGAATGTCAAGTTTAGGTGTTCTAGGTTCACTTAGAGATAGGATCATATCTGTTTTCCACTTTTGATAAGATTTGAAAAGATGATCACTTCGCGGAGGAAGAGATTGGAATTGTTTAGGCCAAAAGTAATCAAGAGGAACACTAGAGGTTCTTTCAGCTGGTTTAAAGAGACTATGATTGACAGTAACAACTTCACCATTATGGGGAAATTTCAAACACTTATGAATAGGAGAAGCAATAGCTTTCATGGAAGATAGCCAAGGATAGCCAAGCTTCACACGAAATTGTTCGGAAGATGGAATAATAGCAAAGTTCACATCAAGAGATTTGTTATGGACCTCAATAGGCAATGTAATAGAACCAATTGCAGGAGAATAAAATGCATCAAATAATTTCACAATCACATCTGTTTTGTCATAGATCACTTGATTCAATTGCAAAGTAAAAAGAAATTCTTCAGTAATAACATTAACCATGCACGAAGGATCAATAAGCACTCCACGACAAGGTGTATTCTTGACTTTTGCAACTATGTATAAAGGACCATCAGGTGCCCTAATGGTTTCGCTAGAATCAAATGTGATGGAAGGTTCTTCAGGGATTTCTTGCTGCTCTACAAAGTTAATCACATTCGGAGTCATAGACACAAGACCATCAGATGAGAGAGAGGAATCATTAGCCTCAATTGCATTAGAGGTATGAGAAGGCAATGGATCAGTGAAAATCTGAAGATTTTGATTAGGAGGAGCTACAGATGTGTTGCCTTTATCATTCATTCCAGAAATAGAGATAGTATTATTATCAATCAAATCTTGAATTTTACCCTTTAAAGAAAAACATTTTTCAGTATCATGCCCAGGCTGACAATGAAACTGACAAAAAGCTTTGTTATCAAAATAAGGTGAAGTAATCTTTGCAGGATCAATTTGTCTTATAGGAGGAAGAGTAAGCACATTTTGTTCCAATAACTTATTCATAATACTATGCAATGATTCATTCAAAGGAGTATACTTTCTTTCTTTCTTGAAAAATTTAGAAATAGGAGGCACACCTGATGCTGCATTCACATTGTTGTTGATGATGTTTTCATTGAATTTGATGGAATCTCTGTTCGGTTTAAACTTCCCAAATGGTTGTTGACTGCTATCACCCTTATCACTCGGAGCCATAGGATGTGATTGTTCCATTTGACTCACAGTCAGTTGATAATTGTGAAGAGTGCCGCACAACTGTTGGAAAGAAGTAAACTCAGAAAATAGAAGTTTGTCTCGAATATCTTTTTGTAAATTAGAAATAAAGATTCTTTGAATATCATTGTCAGGCACTGGAAAAGAAATTTGAGCATACAAATGCTTATATCTACCAATGAAATCAGTCACTTTTTCTTTAACACCTTGTTTACAATGCATTAAATCAATCAAAGTAACTTTAGGACTTATATTGTTTTGAAATTGTTGAATGAAAGCATTTGCAAGTTGTTCGAAAGAAGAAATAGAATAGGATGGCAATGAGCAATACCATTGTAGGGCTTTGTCTCTTAATGTTCTAGTAAATAGTTTTGCAAGCAACCTTTGGTCATAAGCAAAATCGGTACAAATTGTTTGAAAAGTCTTAACATGTGTTAGAGGATCTCCTTTACCATTATAAAGTTCCAAATGCGGGATTTCAACATGTTTAGGAGGAATAGCTCGGACAATGTCAAGAGAAAGTGGGCTCGCAACATCAAATGTGGGCACACTAAACTTAGATTGATTCATAGAGGCAATTTGTTGCTGTAAAGAAGAGACAGTTTGTGCTAGATTGTTAATGGTCGCTTCAGTCGAAGAATTCATATTAGATGTGTTAGATTGAGATGGAGGTGTTATGTTATTGAAAGAAGGTAGAGAGTAAGGTGGTGGGACCCTATGATAATTAGTCATAGGAGATGATTGGATAGGAGGAACACTACAAGGAGGAATAGAATGATTAAATGAATTGCCCCCTTGCATCATGTTCATTTGTGATGATATAATAGGCACACTCATTGAAGGGACGAATGAAGAAATCGGATTGAATGAAGGAATAGGGTTAATTGAAGAAGAAGGGTTGCCCCCATGACTGGTGATCACAGGAGGAATGTCTTGTGTAGAAGTAGCCATTATGTTTGATGTAAAAGTAGGTATGCTAGCAATAGAAGTCGTCAAAGGAATAGAATGATTGTCTTGAGTAGGAGGTTGTGTATAACCTAAGGTTTCAGCACAACTCTTCATAGGCATCACATTTGAATCCACAATGTGTGCAATACCACGCAAAATATCAATTCCATTCTTATCACTTTGAAGCATACGTTTTAGACCCTCAATTAAAGGAAGAGCTTGACTATCAGGGTATTCTTGAGACATCCATTGTCGAAAATCATCAAATTGGTTATCCAATTTCGAAAGTTGTTCTACAGAAACCTCATGGAGAGCTTCTTCATCATTAGGAGGATTAGAGGAATTACCCATGTCCTCGTTAAAAAGACCATTCAAATTAGGTTCCATCTCCTCAGTAATTAAACCTTGGAAGGACTTAATTCTAAGGCTTCGTCTAACGGGAATAGTGTAAGTAGGGCTTATTGTTGTAAAACTCATGCACTAGAGAAGGAGAGAAAATTTTGAATTTAGAGGTAGCAATTTTCAGTAAGATCAACCAATTTTCTGGATTTAAGCTGTTAAATGCAATCACAAC